>NC_137921.1:55829976-55874976 GCF_963457725.1 Sprattus sprattus | reverse complement strand
CTGGAGGGATGCTTATATAATTGAAAAGCTTATGTAAAAAAAAAAAAAAAAGAGAGAAAAAAAAAAAAAACATTCCACTCACAGCTGACTTGACCGACATGAAGGAGAAGTCAACTCAGCTGGGGCACACAGGGAGCTACATTCACACCGTTCATTCATAAAAAGAGATGGAGGAATGTATGCAGGGAAGAGGTTCGAGTAAAAGAACACTGAAACACCCAAGTCAAAGGACATCGAGAGGAGAGACGGATGGTATTAACAAGATTCTGAAAACATTCACCTTGAATAAAATGTCATTCTTTCCATCTATCTATCTTTCTATCTATCTGTCCCTCACACACACATACACACACACACCCATAAAGTGAGCACTAACACACCCTCTCTTCTGCTTAATCTCTCTCTGACATTTGTGCATGGCTGAGGGAAAAGTGTTATTCTCCTGAAATGTCATCTAAACACACCCAAAGCACTTGAGCTGAGTCAAAACAGATGCCCACTCTTTCAGATCCACTGAACAAGATACACACACTCTCTCACATACAGCGAAACCCCACCACCACCACACACACTCTCACAAGATCACCCCCCCCCCCACACACACACACACACACACACACACACACACTCTCGCACACACAGAATCAACCCCCCCCCCCCACACACACACACACACACACTCTATCACACACAGAATCATCACCCCCCCCCCCACACACACACACACACACACACACACACACACACACATACACACACACACACACACAGAGTCAAAAACCTGTTTCAACAGACCCATATCCAGAGGCAAATCACTGTCTTCTTAATATGATACATTAATTGCCTTGAAAAGATGAATACATGCATTTATTAGTGCTGTCAAACAATTAAAATACTTAATCGCGATTAATCGCATTTATGTCATAGTTAACTCGCGATTAACCGCACATTTTTACCTATTCTAAATGTCCCTCCATTTATTAATTTTTTCCATCATTTTATTTTTTATTTTAATACCCTTATCAACATGGAAAATTGGATTGGCTTGCTTTATGCAAATGTTTTATTTTATTGAAAACCAACATTGCCAAACAGGGGAGTACAAAATACAATTATAAAGTGCACATTTCAGGTAAACAAGGACTCTAGTATATATAGTGTAGTTAAATATTTAAGTATAATATTTCCTTTTTTTGAAGTTTGCTGGGAACATAGCAGTCAGGCTTATTTCAGAAACAATGAACCGTAACAGTTAGGTTACCAATAAAAGGTAAGCCTACTACTTCTTTGCTTTCAGCCAGCTGCCTGTTGACATTTTCAGACAACAGTGAAGCTCGCTTCTTTTGCACAACACAACTTTTGAAAGTAAACTTTCCAAGCTTTTTATCATCCATTTCGCCGTATCGCGCTCACCATTCACTGAAACCGTAACGTAAGCCTAATACACAGTTTGCGAGGACAAAAAGAACGTTAATCAAAAAAATCTTGCGATAAAAAAAAGGACGGATTTAAAATGGATTTACGTTAACGCCGTTAATACCGCGTTTAACTGACAGCACTAGACTTTATACAACCAAAACCTTAACAGCATATTTACAGGTTTTATTAACTTTACAAACTGAGAACGTATCCCAGATGTCTGGCCAGCTACACTCTCTAGTAGAGTCAGCAGCCATGTTTCACAGGTGTACAGGCTGAGGATGGCGTCTGAAAAGGCAGAGCAAGGTCAAGCGCTGGTCTGAGCCGGAGTGAAGCTGGCCATGAGCTGATCGCAGGTCAGTCACTGAGATGAATACAGACAAGCCACCAGCCTGAGGCTATGTCCATTACCAACCACCTGAAGACACCAGAGAGACACGGAAAGACACTTACACACACACATGTTCACACAAGCACACACAGACGTAGACACATAGACACATGTAGACACCTTAATATACACGTGTGTGTGTGTGTGTGTGTGTGTGCATGTGTGTGCATGTGTGTGTTTCTTTATATTTGAGCACGTTCGGCAAGTACTTTGTAGCTGCCTCAGAGGCCTGTACTTGAGATCTGAGTACCCATCAGTCAAACAGTGACAGGCAGCAATCTATCTGTCTCTTTAGCAGCATTCTCCCTCACCTTTCCAAGCTCTTCCAGGTCAGAGGTCACCCATCAGAGTGTGGGCTCACCTCCCAATCAGACACTCGGACCACATGAGAGAGCAGGCATGCTGAAAGGCCAGATGTCCAGACAGAGACTTTCAAACGGTCAGCTCGCAACTACCATGGCAAAACAATGAAAAGATCAGACATCCCTCTCTCTTCTTCAAACGCACTCACTAACACACACACACACACACACACACACACACACACACACAGACACAGACACAGACACAGACACAGACACAGACACAGACACACAGACACACAGACACAGACACAGACACAGACACACACACACACACACACACACACACACACACACACACACACACACACACACACACACAGACACACACAACCACACAGAATTACAAATAAATGCAGAGACAGATCCAAAGAGAAGCATTCACCACATTTGGGCATACTTCAAATCCTTCTCCTTAAAATGGAGGACAAACTGTCAGCATGTGGTAAGATGATCCCAACCAAAGACCTCACCAGCAGGGCTGGTCCTACATATGCAGAGGCAGGGAGGGGAGGGGGGCAGGAGAGGAGACAGACAGCAGCTCAAAGAGACCAAACAGACCTTGACGTGTCCTGGGAGCTCAGGCGCACACATTAGACACCCTGAGGCATTATGTAACTCAAGTGAGGTGGAGACGAGACGCTTTCGGAACAAACAGCGGTGCTGTGATCGAGCTGTGAGGCTTTCATCTCCCTCACAAAGATTGGGTACGCGTTGGCCAAAACCCTGGCAACACGCATGTGTACAACGTAACCCAGATACGTAGCATGTGTACAACGTAACCCAGATACGTAACCCAGATACGTATCAACAACCACACGTTCGTCAAAAATCGACAAAGGCATGGTTGCAGATGAATCACATAAAAAGAGAGAGAGGGAGCGTGGTAGACATATGCACACACAGACACACACACACAAACACAAAAACAAACACACACACAAACACACAGACACAGACACAGACACAGACACAGACACAGGCACAGACACAGACACACACAACACACACACACACACACACACACACACACACAAGGCATGGGTTTTTAAAGTCTCTAATTTGGCTGGATGAGTGGCCCAGAAAGAGCCACACTCCCGCTGTCCTGATCCAGATTCAGCTGATGGCTGGCCCAACAGAGGCCCCGCCGCAGCCCCACCTGGGAGAGCCGGGAGCTGAATCGATGAGCGTGTGACGGAGACGATGCGCTCCTCTCCGGCATAATGGTGTCGCGTCAGCAGGAAACTAATTGTAATTCCCAAAATAACCCCTCTGTCTCCCCTCCTCTCCCCTTCGCTCCTCTCCACTGCTCCCTCACAACACATCAAACAGCAGCACTAACAACTACAACAAGGGCAGAGAGAGAGAGACAGAGAGAGAGAGAGAGAGAGAGAGAGAGAGAGAGCAACACACAAACCAGAGAGCAGTGTGTGTTTGTGTGTGTGTGTGTGAGAGAGAGAGAGAGAGAGAGAGAGAGAGAGAGAGAGAGAGAGAGAGACCTAGAAAGTGACTAGGTAATGCCCTTTGAAAGCCAGACACAGACACACAACAAAACAGAGATGGTAAAGACACAAGCACGCACATACACAGGCAAACAGGACACAGGTGCTAACAACCAGGTGCTGAGATAGCCAGGAACAAATCAGATAGGCTCCATCCGACACACACACACACACACACACACACACACACACACACACACACACACACACACACACACACACACACACACACACACACACACACACGCACATAAAGAGCAGGGTTCTGAGTGGCAGGGCTAGTGCTGGAAAAGCTCTTGTGAAAATGGAGAGGTTTAGTTGAATTTAGGCTTCGGGTCCACACGATCCAAGCACCCTACCAAGCCTCCACATCAGTGCCATTTAGAATAATGGCGTATTAGGGCCATTGTAAGTTTAAAATAAAATATCAGATCTGAAGAGGGGGTTGTATTCCTTGCTCATCTGGTGCCAGTGAAATGGAACTGTGAAGTTCTTGCGATGTGTATTTAAGTTGTACCTCACTAGTAAGTCCTTTTGGTTATAAGCGTCTGTCAAATGACTGATTGTAAATGTAAATGTAAAAGTAAATGTCAATGTTAATGTAAATGTAAATCTTCCTATTTGAGGCTCTCACAGTGCCATCAGACTGGAGTTTGCACTCTGTCATGAAAATGCAGGAGCAGGGCCCTTATTCAAATGAAGGTCTTTCTAGAACGTTCACGCTATGAAATCTCATTGTACACATGTCACTTGAATTAACATACATGAACAAGGTGGATTTGAATGTACCCGTGAGAAAGGGGACAATCACAGATAAGTCAAGTACGACCGAGATAATGGTGACAGGACAACGAATGACATACTGCCCCCCTTTGGTGGAACCTCTGAAGTGCAGTCTCTCGGTCATGCCCATAGCAAAGCAATACATTCTTGTGAAAATATAATATATTAGTGTGTGTTTTGACCTTCGGACACATTGTTGGTCTGGAGTCTTAAAATAACAATACATCACGGCTTATAGCTTGCAGAAGCAGTAAACATCAGGCCATTAGTATACAGACAATTCTTCCCTGAATTAGGAGACATCATTCAACAGCAGGAGGTGAGCCGCACTAAACAATGGGGGAGATGGTAGCATCAATCATCAATGGAATAACACCACTGCCCAGTTCTACCTGCGCAAGAACAACTATAAAATTCCCAGCTGAGGATGGAAAAGTTCAGTGTTTACACAGAGCAAAAGGGGGTCAGGGGGGGGGCAGACAGACTAAGTGCACATCCACTCTCCGGTGTGTTCATCTCTGATGTGTCCCCCCATCACCTAGCAACCCTTAGGTGTCTGAGCAGGACATTTTGAGGGGGGGGGGGGCATCTGTGTGTGTGTGTGTGTGTAGAGGGGGAGAGGATGGGTTCAGAGCAGTGAAGCTAGTTAAAGGGTCTTTATGGCTTCCCCTCTCGGACAGGACGTACTGTGCAATGAGAACTGAGACGCACGTGAAGGATGCAGAGATAAGGCAGGCGTGGAAAACCTGAGTGGAACAAATAAAAAAAAACTATGTGTACTCACATGCATGCCCACGCGAACACAGACACACACACACGCACACACACACACACACACACACACACACACACACACACACACACACACACATCCCAGTGCATACGTATTACATATATACACCCACACAGGCATACATTACCAAAGCACAGGACACTCACATATACACACCCATCATACACACAGTAGCCCAGTGACGTCACAATGTGCATACACACGGTGTAGATTTACACTTCATACACACCCATTTAACATACAACCACCCCCACCCCACACCCCCCACCACACACACAAATGTACATTAACCACACAGAAACTCAAACACACAGTGAGTGGTTCAGTGGCCTCAGCAGAGCTCAGCAGCTCACAGGAACCATTGGGCCAGGCAACACCAGCTGTCTGTCAGCACATCCCACAGACACCTCAACCTGACAAGAACCTGACAGGTGCAGAACTCATACATGACATAGCAGCAGCAGAACCCCTGATGATCAGGGATCACCATCTTTCTAGGACAGACTTCAGTTCATGCTGCCATCATCAGTTAGGAGATGCAAAGAAAAGATCATGCCATCATCTCTAACTGTCACTGGGCTGCACAATGCTTTTGATAGCACCTGAGGCAGTTTGAGATATTAGTACATCAGAATCAATACTTAACAAAGAAATCAGATCCTTTTTTTCCCCATGATTGTGCCACTGTCACCATTTTCTCTTGATGAATGTATTTTCAGGCATTTGTGCTTGAAGTCATAGCAAAGCTTCAGATGAATGTGTATTTCTGTAGGGGGGCTGCTTTTTTCTGCCCCTCCACGGCAAGCGTTTGACAGCCATGTCTCTAGGATTGGTATGACTTGCGCTTTTTTTCTCTTTTTTTCTTATTGCTCTCATTCTGTCTTCTTCCCTTTCACCGTTTGTTTCTCTTTTCTCTCTGTTATCTAACATTGTCACAATGGCAGTCTTATAATACCTTTATTTCTATTTTTGCAGAATCGTCTGTCTCTGCATCCAAAGACATCAACAAAAAGTCTTCTGCGAGAGAGCTCAGGCTCTGGCGTGCAGTATCTCCGGAGGCAGCCACACCTCGTAGAGTGAGGACAGGAGGATGGCATTTGTCCTGACTCCTCATCACCCCTGACCTCACAAGCACACGGCTCACGAACAACACCCTGCAGCTTCAAGGTCAAAGACAGCGTCTCCGAGCCCAGGAGGGACAGACACTCTCTCTACTTCTTTCCTGTCATATTGCGCATCCCCCTTTCTCTCACTTTCTCTGTCTCTGAAGTTCATGCCCATCACTCATGTTACATAACTGATTGAATGAAGTGGGCCGACCCTTGTGTATCTGTTCAGGCATTCCAAGTTTGAAATGCCTTCAGTTATCAATAGTGCCTACCTGAAACGCTACAGAAAGTCTGACACACAGCAGGTGAAATGAAAGACTTAAAAAGCCAGATCTAATGTATTTATGAACACATAGATTCACTGACCTGACCTGCAATTGACACACATCTGCCCCAACCCGACACAGAAACCAGATCAAATATCATACACAGTACATACACAGCTGGCAGAAAACATACACAAGACAATAAGCCCACGCAACCTCACCACCCTGACACACACACACACACACAACCACACACACACACACACACACACACACACGCACACTTACCAGTCTGGGTCTACAGGGGTGATGTCAATGCGTGGGGGCGCAGCGAAGGGTAGCGAGGTCGGTCGGGTCATGTACTCGTCATCGGGCGTGCGTGACCTCTCTGCCTGTCGCCATGACAGCGGCGGCAGCTGAAGGGTGCCAGAGAAACGGCGGCGGCCCCTGCGGAGGTCAACCCCAAGTGTGCAGGTAGAAGAGGCGAAGGACTCAGCCATCCCACAGTCAGGAGGTTCTTTACTGTCCTAAGGAGACATGGACAGAGATACATGCTATAGAATAGATTTCAATACTCAATGCATACTATGTATTGTTTTAGTCTACACAGACATGTTGATTTCTTCTATTTTGTATTTATTCTTATTCTTTGTATGGTCGCGTTGGCATTAAAAGTTTCCTAGTTGGCATGGCAGTGAAGCACTTTTGAATTTGTATTTTAGAGATAGGAGGATAGAGAGAAGGGGGAGAGGGAGAGTAGAGAGAAAGTTAAATACTTTGTGCTCCTAAGTCTATACTTCATTCCCCTCATCTCATGCTTCAGGATCCCAAACGTTTGTAAATGTACATGGCAGGCCTAAACTGAGCAACCCTGATGGGAATCTAGCAATGAATCAGGTGACCTGAGAACCAATAGCAATACAGCAATTCTCTACTGAAGTTCTCCTGCAATCCACTAGAGGGCGTATTCCACCTTCTTATTGACTAGAAGCAACATTTCAGAAAAGCTCCACACAGGCCTTGAACGTATTTCTACTCTTATTACAAGTATGAGAAGATATTAAGTAAGATTACAAATAGACTTTCATTCTTAACAGGCAACCCATCAACACAACCCATCAATGCATTAGTGGTCAGCATGAAAGGGTTTAGGATTAGCCATCTATTTAATCAGCTATTAATTAAGACCTGCAGAGACAGCTCCGAGGACTCCACAGCAAATCAATGACTTTAATCAGTCAGCTGAGATGGGCAATAAAATAAACCCCTTTCACACTGACACACACACACACACACACACACACACACATCAACCTTGCCAGAGACAGAGGTAGATACCACAAATTGATTAGTCCAACCAGATTTCTTGTTAAAGCATTAATCATTGACACCCAATGTGTAACTCAAGAGGAGAATGAATGTTACAGAATGGAGTCAGGATCCCTTTGCTTTTCTGAGTGAGCGAGTGAGTGAGTGGGCTTTTCGATTCCTCCCATTATCAGTCCAGACGGTGCTGAGGGGATCGAACGCGTGTCCATGCAGGGCCCAGAGCTAGCCTTTCCACAGACTTAATCTAATTCCATCCCATCTGCTGCGTCTGTGATATAGAAAATCTAGTTACCAAAGCAGGCTAATGTGAGATGCTATAGAACAGACACGGTGCAACAAATGGAACTTTTGGTAGAAATTTCGGCGAGACACTAATGGCGTCTTCTCACAAACTCTTGAAGTAAAGGGAGTTAGCATATGTTAGATATAGAACCCTTTGACAAAAATGGTTAATCACAGAAGAAAGTTCATCTTCACAGCAGAACATTGAATGCAACAGATACCGAAAACATTTTCAAGGGCACTAAAGGTTCCCCTTAGGATTTTAAAAGCAGGAACTTACCAGGCATAGCTTAAAGCTTGCCAACATTTTAGAAAGGATTTAAAGTAGCAATTAGACCATTACAAGGTTTGCACTCTTCATAGCATTGCATAGTTTTTCCTCCAACAATGGTCTTGAATTCTTAACATTAAGAGAGTATATTCATCGAGAAAGACTCTGATTCCCCCAATTCAGGTTATGGCAGTTTATTGTACTCACAAGTAATCTGAAACACCATTCCCAGGTTTTTCAGAGCTGTTTTTTAAATACTGCTTGTGTCAATGCAGTGTAATTTACTCAATGAAAAATCTATCTACAATCTACATGCATGCTCTAGATCGCTTAGGCACATGTACAAGCCCCTATACGATCAGCCTTTAAATAAAATGTTTCATAAAACTTCAAGAAGCCTTTAAAGAAAACCAGATAACCCTTTCTGAGTATAAGGCAAGTGAGCTATACTGCATACACAAACACAAATGACAAAGACCTGCTCTTTCATCCTATCCCCTCGTATGGAAGCCTTGAGACTTGGCTCTCGTCTCCCCACAGATGAAAGCAGAACCGAGGACAACCTTTTTGAAAAGTGACCTCGGCATGGAGAGAAAGACAAAACGCAAAACCCATTCATGCGCGGTCACAACTGGCATAGCCCACAGGACACAGATGACCTATGCAACCACAGAAACACCTACAGTGTTCTGGTGATGCACCACAGACGCACGGTATACAACAACAGAAAACACAATAACCTTGATAAAACCTCACACATCACACAAACAGAGAGCAACGGCCATGCAAGCAGCACACAGTGAAAGCAAGGTCAGCGTGCGACAACAAGGGCCAAGTCAGAGCATATCCAGAGAGCAACACCAGCTGATATGGGCAGGATATTTTTCAGTTCAGTTTTCTCTGTTGACTTATACACATATTTTCTCAGAGGATGAATAAATAGAGGTCAGATTGATACGTGTGGTACCAACACACACACACACACAAACCACCCACACTCACTAAGGGAACCCTTTAATTATTGAGAGAATAAAATAATGTGAATAAAAGGAATGGTGCTGGCCAAGGAGTACAGTAAAATCTACTTTGATGCCAGGCGCTATATAAACCTGGCTTCTTGCATGGTGTAGTTTGCCATGACGACAGCAAGCAGCTCCCTAGGTGTACTGTGCCAAGGCTGCAGTCTGGTGCGTCTCCAGGGAGGGAATATGGCAGATGAGGAGGGTCAACTGGGGAGCAGACGCACCCTCGGGCCGTAATACAGATCCGGTAGCGAAGGAGGATCTACCTGGCATTTTACCATTAGGATCTCAGAAAGAGGAGAACAGTGTGTCTCTGTGCCTTTGTGTGTGTGTGTACCTTTGTATTCTTTCAATAACTGACCTACAAATGACATCATATCATCATATGGGAACTATTCACCGCAAAAGCACTTAGATTAAGATTCACCCTTCGGGACAGACTGTACGTGACATCTTTATTATGCGGGTGTGGATGTGTATGTATCGAATAGCATAGAAATTTGACTTATTGTTTAAAAACCTGTCTACACGGCTCTACCTCCTGTTGTCCTAAGCTGCACTGATATGGCAGAACATTTTGCTGACCTCCTTAGATTGAGGGAGCTGAACCAGCCGGACCTGGTCAAGTGATCAAGGGTATCATTGACACATGGGTAAGAGCCTTTGCTTCACTTCATTGAGGAGGCGGTGATCAACCCCAAATGCCCAGGTGCAATCTTTAATCTTGACCAGGACAGGGATTGCTGCTGGGTTTGATGATGCCCACCTCTGCCAACTCTGTCCAGGCGATGCCCGCTTAGCTAGGTCAGTGTCGATGCTGTGCTGGACCGGGCTGGAGCGTGTGCAGTCCTCCTGTCTGGCCTCAAAGATGTTGGTGGACTGCTGGTACAGATCATCTACACACTGACGATGGCGTAAGGCCGAAACGCGTCTGTACTAAAATAAACTGGTCTTATTGTTAAAAGAGAAAAGCTTGAGAGTGCGGTTTTCATTCTACCAACAGATCATCAACAGCCTGCCTGGTCTCAGCTATCGGAACAGAAGCGGTAGCAGCTGGTGGGGGACGATGCAGAGGACCCCCGGACTGTGGAGAGCTTCTGGCCTGAAGGTTCTTCTCTGCTAGTGGTGTGGTGTGCCACAGAATCAGTGCCCGGAAGTAGCTTGGCTCTAGACACATCCACTGTGCTGTGGCCCCCCACCTGGCCAACAGATCCAGCCCAATGACGCAAGTGGTGGTGGCTGGTCGGGGCACTTTCTCCTCCTTGCTCTCCCCCAGGGTCGGCCTGGCGCAAAAGTGCCTTACGTCTGGAGACTGCAGGACATATTCTACTCATTCCACCTTGGCCAAGGATGGCTGCTGCCAGGGAGGCCAGACAGAGGTGCTCCTGGAGTTGCTCTGGGCATAAACCACTTAGTTATAATTTGTGCAAATGGCCGCACGGAAACGGAGCATGCTGGACCTCATAATGGCGGCCAGATGAAAACAAGGAGCATTTGGAAGTCTCCAAAACACAGCAAGGAACTCAAGGTTGTTGGTAAGACTCACTAGCACTCGCTGGCAAGGAGATTCTCAAACTTTCGTGTTGATATCGAGCTGAAAGGAGGTGAGAGGATGAAAGTGCCTTGTGCACAGAATTATATACGCGGAGACAGTGTTAAGTGACTGTCTGAATGCCCTGTCTTTCAGGCATTGGTTGTTTTGACTGAAAGAACTAACACAGGGGCTAACACAAAGGCATTACAGTAAAACACTTGGACAAAATGATAAAACACCTACTATGCCACTCACTGAACTTACTCTCATACTTTACCCTTCAGCTTACCATGTTTGCATTATTTTTTAAATCCAGAACATATTTTCATTTTGGAAGCCCCTGTACCTATTTTGGCAGTCTTTGCTAAAGTGGCAGCATTTAAGAGATGTGGGTGCAATTGGTTCATATTTTATACAGCCATTTCTCTACAGAATATTGAGATATTGTGTTTTTTAGTGTGATCCCCCAGCGCTAACACACATAAATCCTACGCTTTCTCTTTTGCCCTCCAGCCTGATATTTTCATTTCTCTCTGTACTCCTTGCGTGTGTGTTGTGGGTCTTTACAGTGCTACTCATCTTCTCCCCAGCCCCCTCGTCTCATCCAGCTATTGTTCACCCAGCACTGCAGGCTCTGTGTAAGGTCTGTGTGCTTTCATTGAGTGGAACTGTGTCATAAAGGGAGGAGTGTTCCCGTCGTCACATACAGTGTGTGTCCTTGGGGGAGTGTGAATGACTTACTCTGAGATTGTGACATAGCCCATGAATGTGTCTGTTTTATCTCTTTTTTTTTATTGATGGACAGTATTAATATGGTGCCTGTGGTAGCTCTCTCTCTCTTTCTCTCTCTCTGTGTAATGCCACAGAATTGACAACGTGTCTAAGCTACCAGAACAGAACATCTTCAGTAAAGGTTCAGCATGAGTCTCTGCCTACAACAGAAGGTCTCTCAGCCCAGTCACTCACATGGAGTTAGAATTGATTCAAAATCACAAATAAATGTTACGCAATTCACAAATGTATTTCCTGATTCACATATACGTGTAAATGTCAGGCAATTCACAAAACACTGTTGAATTTAATTACAGACTAATGAACGTACATTTATTCACCGCTCCCCATTTGTGAACATCCCAGAATTTATTTGTGGATTTTTTTCCTTCAAAATGATATTCCATGCAGCCTATCAGATGTTTCTATACTCGAGGGTATAATTGAATATTGACCATATTGTGTTACATCTGCACAGTGTCCAGGTATGTTGACTACTCCATGATTCTGCAATGTTGCAATCAAAACTATTCACGCAAATTCAACCATTCCCTGTGAATTCAGCGCGACGTTGCAATTTTAACCCATCACCGCAACTTTCCTGCAACTTTGACCAATCATTGTAGTCTCCCACAACTCCCTCCCTTTCGCAGCTACACCCAGGGCTGAATTTCTGCCCTGCAGACGCGGTGCGGACACTAGCAGAGTTCTAATTCGTTGTTAACAATGAGAATGGCTACACCAGATGTGGAAACCGAACATATGCCCATGTCTACACCGAAAATTCTGAAATAGACCTGACTTCTTTTAATATAATATATATTATTATATCATTATAAATGTTGCTGTGAATAATGAAGGAAGCAATTCATCCGATTATTTCCCAAACCCTTGAGAGCTGTTACCATGGACTAAAATATGGTTTGAAAATGCTGGTTGAAATAAACTAATCTGTCTGGATTCAGTTAACTCAGCATTGAGTTGGTCCAACTAACACAGAGTTAAAACATTGTTTAGAGCGCCCTTTGCAGCTGCTCTGTTTCGAGAAAGCAACCTGTTTGAGATGGCAGGTCGGATGATTGCCCATATTTCCAATACGTAGTTCAAGCATGCTAGGTGGGCAGCTACCATACGCCATTGAAACACTGATTCCTCTCTGTGTAATCTGTTGTATGCAGAAATTGTAAGCGACAGACTGCAGAAAATGTCCTTTTGAAAAAAACACATTTGTGAATCAAGCCGCGTCAGGAAAGTCTCGCAGGGATGTTCACAATTGGCCAGTGGTTCGTAAATGCACATTCGTTACTTTGTAAACAAATGTATAAGTGTTTACATTTGTGAATAACCTAACATTTATATGTGAACCAGGAAAAGCAAATTTCTTTGTGAATTCTTAAACTACTCTAATTCCATACACTCAAACCTGTTCGCACTAACGTCAAACACACTCAAGGTGCCTGCTTGCATGTGCAATAGTGTGGTATTGGTATAGGTACCAATAGCTCCCAATACCACCCTGTTGCACATGCAAGCAAGCAGGCACACACATACACAAGTATTTGTCAAATTCAATCCACTTCAACCTGTTCCCTATTCATTTAGTATTCATCCAAACACGCCACACACTAGTTTCCCCATCACCCCATCTGACTCACTGACTGTCAAAGCCATTTTTGTTGAAAGGAACCTGTCACTGCCTTCGTGATTATTTGTTTTAATGTATTCAGTCACAAAAAGTGCAGATCAACACCTGTACCAATTAGAAGCAATCATTTCTTGACATTTGAGGGAGGAAGGTGAAAAGGACACCCTTGTCTGTAGTCATCAAATGACACTATCCCCCACCTGTCTGATTCTGTCTGGTCTGCGGTCATTTCTGCAACAGGAAGTTTGTCACCAGGAGCTGGGCGGGACAGGACATGTCACAGTTAATGTGGTTCTGGGCCAGCTGCTCAACGAGGACCTGTCAGAAATGCCCTTTTCTTCACAGCACTGAAAACACTCACAGACTTCTACAGCACACAGCCTGAAGTGTGGCTGCTTCGCTCTGTGTCCACTGATACAACATGGCGTATAGAAAACCGGACTGAGGGTGTTGTTTTATGAATGGACAAAGGGACTAGTGTGCACAGGGAAATAGGTTGATGTAAAGGCCAGAAAGAGGGAACACACAGAGAGACCGTAGAAAGATGTGACAGAGAGGATGGGACAACTGCTGGGCTGCTGGTGTCCAACCCAATGCAGTAACCATATAGACTGATTATGGGAGGCTGACTCATGATCACACTTTGCTTGAAACACACACTGATTTTATGAGCACAGACATTCACAAGTTAGCCCCATACATTATCAATGAACAACATTCAGTCTGCACAGCAGAGAGGAGAGACGGGGGCAAAAGCCTCAGAATAATACTAAGGCACACAAACAAACACATGCACACTTATTTATGCACTCGTAGGGATCTACTGTATGTCCTACAGGGGTCTCATCTAGATTACACAGCCACAGTGTGCACAGAAAAGACACAGATGCAGGAATGCATGTAGAAAAAGGACTGAATGCATGAGGACGTTTGTGAGTACATGTGTACATTCTGCATTGTGTGTATGTCCTTCCTGTCCTCTTTGAATGACGCAGATTTCCATGTGAATGAAGGACGTCTTCAGTGTCACCAGCAGTCATCCAGTTCAGCAGGAAGAGACCAGTGAATAGAAATCAATGTAGGAACCCATCTAGCGGGCATGACTGCCGGATGAGATTATGTGACGAGACACAGACAAGAATAATATTTTAAGCCTTCTCAAGAAAACAAAAGGGCCATTGTACACACACAAAAAAAAAGATTCAATTTCTATATCCTTGCTGGTTCTGGCCAGCTAATGGATGGCTTTAATTCCTTTCCAAATGGAGCTCTTTCCACCTCCTCCTCTCTGGTTCATTATGAAAACACAGTGAACAAGCTCTGGACAGACATGTGATACTAATCTGCTGCACCTCCGGGGTGTGAGCGCACTGCTTTGCATGTTTCAGCGCTGTTTACATTACCGAGCACCGGCGGCGGCGGTGGTGGCGGCGAGGTGAAGCCATCAGATACGCGGCGCAGGAGCCAGGTGCGTCTCGGCAGACCCAGCCTGCTTGTTGACAAGTGCAGCCCGCCACTCTCATGCCTCCTATGATCCATAATTAATTTGCAGCTTTTAATTTTTTTCACTGAGACAGGGAGCTTATTTCAAAAGGCGTAAATGTTACCCGAGGCGTGTTAGCTGGAAATCGCTCTCTCATTCTAACAGGAGACAGGAGGCAATAAAGAAATGCAGAAGGGTGCCCAGGTATAGAGGGGTTAATAGGAACACATTTTTAGTTGAAACAAGCTTTAGAGTCGGTTGGAGTGTTGAGAATATGATCCATATGAAAAAGAAGAAGAGAACTGTTCAGCTCTGACCTGGTCATTTACTTTCACCAGGAAGCTACTTGAACCTACTGGTGCACAAATGCAGAAAAACACACACTTGTCACCCTTTTTCTCCTTCTGATTTGAAACACCACACAACAACCACACCTCTCTTTCCTCACACACACACACACACACACACACACACACACACACACACACACACACACACACACACACACACACACACACACACACACACACACACACACACACACACACAATCTTGACATTACCCACAGAGACGGTGTGGTAGGTCGATTCGGGACAGGAAAAGCTCATAAACTACCATAAGTGGAGAGGTGGATATATGTGCTGGGGTGTGGAGGTGAGGAGAGGTGGAGAACTGAAAGACATCCCCCCCCCAACACACACACACACACACACACACACACACACACACACACACACCCTCCTGTCATCACTGATGCAATCTGTCCTCGTGTGCCTGGTGTTCCTTCCTCTGCCCGCTCCCCTTGATTTGAGGGAATTGAGAGTAGATCACATGTTCCCATGCGCAAACACGAGCCAGCCGGCCACCTCGCCGAAGACAACAAGTGTGAGTGGAATGTGTAATTGCTCATCAGCTGGAGCAGGGCAAATCTAGAGAGCAGCGGGTGTTTTCTTATTAAATCACACATGCAGACACACACAAATGCACACCCAACAGCTGTGGCCCACTGCTCCAATTTGTGACCAAACTCAATCTTACAAACACACACACACAAACAAATACAGAAACACACACAAACACTCACACGCACACACTTTTTTGTATTATAAAGTATATTTCAGATCGTATTCGTTTTCCGCTGCATTTCAACAGGGCATCAATAACTCACAAATAACACAAAGATTTCTCCCAACCTTTTTGTTTCTATCTGTCTATTCCTCCACCTCTCCCTCACACACGGAAAGGAAGAGCCACGAGAACTGAGAGAGAGTAATGGGTTATGAAGCACAGGGAGAGAGAA
The DNA here is from genome assembly GCF_963457725.1 of Sprattus sprattus. Taxonomy (NCBI): domain Eukaryota; kingdom Metazoa; phylum Chordata; class Actinopteri; order Clupeiformes; family Clupeidae; genus Sprattus; species Sprattus sprattus. The sequence continues at coordinate 55,858,714 of NC_137921.1, read as the reverse complement.
AGAGAGTGATGTGACGGCTTTTCACCACAAGGTCTTCAGCTCATGAAAAGCACCCGTCTTCATCCCCCTGTCTCCCCTCTCCACTGTCAGACAGAGGTTTGTTCAGTTTGATCATCAGCACTCTCCCTTGAGCTGCTGGGAGAACTCCTTCCCCATTCCGTCTCTTCTTTCTCTGTCTGTCTCTCTCTCTCGCTCTCTCTCTCTCTCTCTCTCCCCCTCTCTTTCTCTCTCTCTCTCTCGCTATCTCTCTCTATTTCTCTCTCTCTCTCTCTCTCTCTCCCTCTGTCTATCTCTCTATCTCTCTATCCCCCACCCACCCCAGTACTGGTTTTTCAGATTCTGTTTTGAGAGTGAAGTCTCAGAGTGCTCATGTTGAACTCACATTGTTTGGTGACACTGTCAACACGCTCCTACTCTTCCTCATCTTAATCTTCGCCGGAAGATTCTCCTTGCCTTCTGACAACAGCCAGCTCTCCCGACACACCTGCAAGGAAGGCAGGGAGTGAGGAGGGGGGTAACAGAAGGAAGCTGGTTAGTGAGAGTGTGTGTGTATGTGTGTGTGTGTGTGTGTGTGTGTATGTTCAAAGTCAGAGACACACCACATGAACTGCATGAATAATTGATTACGTTCGGAACACAACGTTCCCCTCAGACAAAACTGCACTATAAACAACACGTCAAAAGGAGATCTCCATACAGTTCCACAGTGCTGGTCATTGTCAGTGAAACATTGCTGTATATCTTAAGAAAGGGCATATGATGCCAAAATGTCTTTTTTTTTTTAAAGCACTGCTTCCTCCTGATAGGAAGTGGTTTTGCAACTCCTCATCACAGATGAGACCTCCTCCATCTAAACCAATTCAGACCTCTCCAGCTCCCTCAGAGCCTATCTGATCAAGACTTCACTGCAACTGCAGCTGCTGAAAGTGGAGGCCACTCCTAAGACTTCCACTATCTTGAACTTAGAAAGGAATCAATTCAGCCAAATGACTCCATCTTCTATTTCATGAAGAAAACTACTGATAACAGAGTGGAAGGAATGACTATGTTCATGTACATTTCAGCAAATGTGTAGTAAGGTGGTTTTAAGCCATTTCTGATTATGGCAGGATTGCACGTAAAGTGTAAGCATACCCAAAAATGTGTTTGACTGAACTGTGATTAAACTTATCAATGCTGGTGTTAATATTGACAAAGTTTTGATACATTTTGTATTACAAAATATTACATTTTATGGGTTGAAAATGGCTCAACGTTCCATCTGCTGTTAAATATCATCCTGAACCAATGCTGGCGTACAGTACCAGTCAAAAGATTGGACACACCGTTAATACTGAAGAAATCAAAACCCATATGGAATAATGTAATAAACATAAGGTGTTAAACTAACCAGAATATGTTCTATATTGTATATTCTTCAAAGTAGCCACCGTTTTCTTTGATGACAGCTTAGCACTCTCTTGCACACTCTGGTATTAGAACCACATGTCTGCATGTTCCCAGTCTGGCAGCCATCCCAGGTCATCCTGACTGCCTACTCATGCTTCCTCACTCACCAAAATATCAGCTTCCTCGCCACGCAGCAGTCATATGCTCTCTCCCAAACCCGAGGTCTGTTCAGAGAGATGCATCCCACTGCCACAGCACCCACACTGAGGCAATGAAAAAAGGCAGCTAAGCCTCATCTCCAAGCCATCCGGCTTTACAGCATGGGGGAATCGGCTGAAGATCAGACATTGTCAGACGGTGATATGCCCTTGTGTGAGCATTTTTCATCTAGTCAGAATGTTATCCTTGTATAAACACCAGATGTACCATTTCCAGATAGATCATAGGAGTCGTGCATGATATAAGTGGACTCTCTCTCCACGTCCATAGGCCAACACCATCACTGCCACCCAAGGCAATCATCTTCTCCAGTGTAACCAGTGAGTGTTTACACTAAGCATTTCTCTAGGAGCTCTCTACTGCATTTTCCAGCTTCATAAACATTTTTCTTATGTCTTTGATGCCTCTGACATTCAGTGACAAGGTTACCAGCCCTATACAAACTACACTCCCTGGTGTGACATACCTAGCCATGCAATGTATCTTCATTCGTCATCACTTTCACCATATGAGCAACCGGCATCACATAGTATTTTTTCAAGCAGTGTTTGGTGAACCGACATGACACACTTCTACAGTACCACAAAAAACAAGCATGTGAAAGCATGATAATTATTCAGAGAAAGTCTCATCAGACTCATAGACATTTCACATTTGTATTCATCGTTCATAGACACTTTTACCAAACTCTCCCTACAACAGACAGACAGATGCATTTACCAAAGAGTATGTGAGTACAAAGACGATGAACCCCTGATCCTGACATTGCTAAAACTGCAGGGGGGCTTCATTTTAATTTTGAAAGAGTGACCCGGCAGATGGCTCACGCTACCCGACACACTGCATCAGACTGGGCTGTGCTGGAGCAAGTCAGATAGCAGACAGCCTCGCTGACCTCAGGTCTGTCAGATGGAGACGGACATCAGCACCCCGGACCCGCCAGACCTGCTCTGAGTAATAATAGCATCAGGTTCAGCGCACACAGACGCCCTGCTGCCCAGCACATAAAACACTCCGAGCAGAAAGAAGCAGAACATAATTGTATCATCTGGTGTGTAGAGCATCTCAAATCACTTATGGGGGACTTTTGGTATACATGTTACGATCGATGAACAACATTCCACATTCCACTTTGTGAGATACAGTCCCTTATTGGACCGAATGTGCAGCCATCACATCCATAGCAGATGTGACCACTAAGCTGGTAAAGAGACTGAAGGTACACTCATGAGGATGTGGGAATAACATAGTATAATATAATATAACAAAAATATGGAGTAAAACTAAAACAAAAGCTGGAGATACTCTCTGTACTAAAAGCAAAAAACAGCTGCTTCAACATTATTCAAGATCTTAGGGGTGAGCACCAGAATTTCTGCCTTGATTGGCCATTTGCCAGTGACACTACACGTCAATACTGTCACCACCTGAGGGCAAAAACGAATTCCTGTCTTCCAGATGAGTTTTAAATGAGCTTTCCTCTCTCTGCCAGGGAGACTGTGACTGGCAATAGATGTGCATATTTGTTTCTGAGGACACAAAAACTAAATATATGCATACTGCACATAAAAAACAGACCCTGAAACTGAATTCTTGCACAACACTCACCACTTAGTTACCATTCCTAAGGCATTATCTGCTCAATCAATACTTGACCCAGGAGGAATGAGCCATTCCTGTGTTTACTGTTTACTTCTAATTAAGTCTCTCAGATTGCACAGCCACCTGTTGTCATGTGGCCTCTCTCCCTCAGTCCTATGGAGCTCGGGCTCTGTCCTTAGCGAACCTCTGCTCCACCGCTCAAGCTCAGCTCTCTTTGTCCTCACTCTACCCTCTGCTCTTGGCAGAAGGCCATCCGTTCTCTCAATGCTGCTCCACAGTTCCTCATCAGCCCTGGAGAGATCTATAGACTACTGAGCAACACTAGGCATGGTCCTTACATGCATCCTCGCCTTCTCTGCCAAAGTAAATTGGTTTTATGCTCAAGGGTTTGCCAGCAAAGATTCTAGTTCCAATTCCATCATATTCACATGATTATAATTCTTTGTTTAGTATTTAAGTCTGTTTTTAATGTTGTTACAGCCTAGGAAGCAAAATGGAATCTCTACAGGTGGTGCAGTACATTATAAGGTCCCTAGAGGATGGTAAGTAATTTACAGCTACAGTCAAAAAAGTAAAGCATCTTTTTTCAGCTATACGAATGACAATCAAGAAGATTCATATGAAACAGCAGACAATAGGAAGGAAAAAAAGGTCTCCAGTGCACAACTATGTGCAATGATAGTCTTTATTATGGTCATAATACTGATTGAAAATCATTTTACGACACTGACCAACAACAGATTAGAAACAGCATATCCTAGGACTCAGCAAAGTGTTGGAGGCTTTTATTTAAATGTGACTAGTACATTGACAACTATAATATCTTATACATATACTTACGTACATAATACGTATCCTCCATATGCAATCATGAGAACAGAAAGGTAGTATTTGGTGTTCAGTTATGAGTTTTAAACAGGGAGACATTGGCATTGAGACAAAGCAGTTCTCATCTACACTAGGTGCTGATATTACACGTTTGCATTTTCCCTCTGGTTAAGTGTTGGACTAGATCCTCATGCTAATGTGCTACAGCTGTGCCGTGTGCTTAGATTGACTCAAATTGCCGCTGCTCCCTCAGCATTTTGGGAAATCTGTATATTTGGATGCACTCTACCCACCCATCCATCAGTCCGTCCATCTGTCTATCCATCTAGCTTTTCTCCAGCTGTCTTTCCAGCCCCACGTAGATGAGCTGGCAGTGCAAAGCAACAGACCCTCTTACTCTCACACTAACACTCACACTCACACTCACAGGCATCCGCCCACAATATCCATCATCCACCCAGTCAGATAGCCAGCCCCTCCAACATCTCTAATCTACACACTATACACACACATCCCCCTTTATCTCAATTTTTTCACCCTCATAAAAATGAAATGGTTTAGGGGCCAGGGCAGTGACGCTGTCGCCATCCATCGCCATCCGCAGGGTCACTATTATTATTATTATTACTTGAAACAGGGATTATGAAAAACAGTTGTTATATAAATATAATACCCGGCCGTAATCTAGGTTCCCTCCTCCCCTTCAGCAGTAGCCAGCTCCTGGCATGCGTGATGAGATAAGTCTAGCCTCGACCCTCCAGGGTTCATGTGTTCCAGCAACATATAACGCCGTCACAGGACACTATGCCAAGGCTGGACATGATTACATTTACATACAACACTTACAGTATATATCATATATAGTGAAGCGGGTTCCATTTGGGGTCTTACTTGATGTACACATATGCATAAACATTCATGCAACAGTAAGAGAAGGGGATGTAATGGGTCTCCATTTTGTGTGTGTGGATTTTTATTTTGTATCTGTATGTTGTGGGCGTACACATTAGAAAAAAAAGAGAGAGTGAAAGAGAAGGGAGGATGGAGAAAGCTAGAGAGAGATTGTGCGACAGCATGCGTGTGTTTTCTCTGTCCATAGATCCCGAGAGACGAAGCCAACCGCTGTCATGACGTCACCAGGGGGATAAACAACCTCTGACCGGCAGTGACATGCTCACTTAGCAAACGCCTACACAAACCAACAGGAGCGACCCACTGGTGACAAAGAGTCAATTCTGGCGGCAGGAATGACAAGACGAGCTCTCTCAACAGCCCTTCACCAATCTATGTGCTTTGAGTAGGCTGGCTCCCTTAACGAGAAGGGGAGAGAGGGCAATCTGGGAACCTCTTACAGGCATGCAATGAAATGCACACAACTCTACACAATACTTGTGACATTTCATTTTCCCCACTGACAGGATAGCATACTAAATCAGCTGTGAGTATGGCTAGCTCTATCCTCCCAACTAACAGGAGAGCATACTAAATCAGCTGTGAGTATGACTTGCTGGATGAAGGTATTTTCCTAGGCTAATGTGAGTGAGACAGTATCATGTGGTGCGTGCAGCAACCGTCTGATAGTTGGGCAATTACTAACACGATTATATAAAACAGCTCCCGGCTGGACTTTTGCACAGCTTCAGTTGCAGACAAACCACTGGGACCTCTGGAATTTCATTTAAAGTACAGTCAATGTAGTTTCATTTGCACTGTGCTTTTTTCCATCTCTGGCTGTACCAATCGGGTATGCCGACATGCCGTCTCAAATCCTTAATGGTAGAACCCTTCAAGGTTAAGGTTTTTGAGTTGGTTCATTCGGCGTTAGCCTTACTGCCATATTTGACTGTCAAGAAGCTGATACATCTCTAAACAACCTCTTCTGCCAAAATATGGGATATATATCAGCAATACCCCACAGAAAATCATGAGGCAAGACATGACACGCCTATTAATTTCCCCACCTGAAAAGACCTTCCTAAAAGCCATTCATTCTGCTAAGACTGACAGCAAAACATAAAAGCAAAACATCAGTTATACATTTGTGGCAGTGAGCAATGTGATCATCATTAAAAATCCAATATTGGCCAAGACATCACCATAAGCGGACTAACTCCCTCCTTTATTAGGCATTTTACTCCAAGAGCGCATCAGTACTGCAGGGGAACAACTCACATGGGATAGCTACGCACGCCAGACACGGCCCAAAGTGTTCATAAAGAAAAACTGCAAATAAAGTGCTGCTTCTAACCCGCCGGCATCACGTCTCTGAAGTGGAGTTTGTATGTCTCCGCTATCAGTGACGACTCCCCTGAGCTGTACGCTAATTTGTGGAGTCCCCGCTGAAGCATTTAAAGTGGAGAAATAAAATGAGAACCATTTTTAATATATGCTGTGGTAAAGTCATTTTTGCACACATTGAAATGACTGGAGGTCTGTTCCTGATGAGGCCATTTAAACGTTCTTAATAACTCCCCACAAAGTAAAAAAAAAAAAATTTGGAGGATTTGATTTTCTCTCGGTTACGCCAGTAATCCACTGTCAGCAAGAGCACTGGGTTACATGTCAAAGAGATTAGCTCTGTTGTAGAAACTATCACAACATCTGGTGAGAGAAAGAGAAACAGAAAGAGAGGGAGAGAAGAGAAGGAGAGAGGGGTAAAGGGAAATATGGATGAGAAAACCATACATATATACAAGAGAGTGACATGAGAGAGAAGGGTGAGTAGATGATGGGGGAGAAGACAGATATAAATAGAGAGTTAGGAGATAGAAGGTCCGAAGCAGAGGAAAAAAGAGAGGGCATGGAAAAGAAGCAGGGAGGAGGGAGAGCAGGGACAGACACACAGAGGGGGAAACCAAAGAGAAAAGCATGGGGCTTGGCAGACTTGGGACACTAATTCTGAACAGATGTCAAGTGAGGCAAGGTCAGGTGAAGAAGGCTCCACCTCATGAACAGATGTGTCCTCTCTCTGTTTGGGAGAGCGTGACTGCGGACACAAGTGGAATAACATTGAGTGGCCATAAACTGGATGAGGAGCTCCATGAGACAGAAGGGATGCCAAGACAGTCTCATGTGAATGGGTTGAGTGGTTGATTAGCCATCCACGTGTGAAATATTACAACAGCAGTTTAATCAAATAGAAATTGACAGCTATGTTGACCTTCACTCACCCGTCCCAATGCAAGTTAAACTGTATGCCCATGTGAGCAAATTGTTACATTTTGCATTGTGTTTTAGGTCTTCAAATGTTGTAACAGTGCAAGCTAAAAGGAGGAGGAAAAACTCTTACTTTGTAATGCTTGTGTTTTTCTTCTTCATTAAAGAATATGATACAGCAGTGTAATCAGATTAAGTCTACCCGGGTGGGTATTGTGCACGTTACAATTTCTCGTTAACAAACAGCCCAACAACAGGCCATGAGAACAAGTGCACACAGATGTCTTGATAATTGCAATCATCCTTCTCTCCTCTCTTGATTGGGAGAAATATGGAGAAGCAGAGTGAGAGAGGCTCAGAGTGTGAGAGAGAGAGAGAGAGAGAGAGAGAGAGAGAGAGAGAGAGAGGGGAATGAATCTGACGGTGTGTGAAGGTGCAGTCATCTGAGAGAGGTTAATTGGCATTACTTCAGCTTGATTATGGCGCCATTAGGCTGAGAGCAGGTGTTGAGGAGATCACGTCCCCTCCAGAGAACACTGAGGTGACTATGGGGACACCCAGCCGACTCCTAATGATTCCCCCCAAACAAACACTAAGGAAAACAGGCATGTTCTCTTAACAACACTGACACACACACACACACACACACACACCTCTGTCACCTATACCCTCTAAAAACGGCTTTATCCTCATCATTCTAGTTTCCCTATAAACTGTAGGTAAACTACAGCACAGGCACTGGAAAAAAGAGTTCCAGTTCTGTATGACTGCTTTGGATGACATTGAGATGTTAGTTGTAGGCCATCTATTCAGCCCACTCTTGGCTTCCTGTTGTTGCTTTGCAAAAGCAAGGTCGTTCTAGGGAGGTGGTTTTAGGGAAGGAGTTCTAGGGAGGGCGTTGTAGACGGTTTCAATGTCAACAAAGGCTCCATTGTGCTGCACCACAGGGAGAGGAGATGCCTGCGTATTGTGGGACAGAGTCCCATCAACAGTTGCCCTAGCAGTGTCTGTTGACAGTGGCACACACTCATACAAAGACACAGACATAACACACACACACACACACACACACGAACAGGGAATTATCTCCATGACAGCAAAGCACTCATTTGGGTAAGGGAAGCCACCTATGATTTGCAGACAGGCTTAGAGGAGAATGGAAGGATATTTACATTTATTCATCAAAAGACTTTATCCAAAATACCATGACCACAGGAAAAACATTTTACTAGCAACACAAGCTCTACTCATGCACACCGAGGTGTTGTAGCGGCCTTTCCTACAAGCAGATCACCAGAAGCTGACTGAGAGGAGAGGAAGTTAAAGATGCGTGGAACAAGAAAAAATTCCTTAGATATCAGAAGCAAGAGAGGACAGAAGCAAGCAGAATGAAAATGAGTGTCCAGACTTCTCTCCGTCTGAAAGCTATATGAAAAATGAATAGGCTGGCTCTCTAGCCTGACATAATCATTACCATTCTCTCACACCGATCCCTCTGGGAACTTCAACTTTTACAGCGGCAAAGAAAGAGAGAACAGAACAAGGGGTGCCAGAGGAGTAAGAGAGGGATTGGAAGATTATGCAGCAGCTGGAGACTTGACGAGGGCACCAGAGGAGGCAGCAGCAGCTCTGATCCCATGAACTTGTGAGAGACAGCAGCTGAACACATGAGCCTGATGCACACACAGCTAGCCCAGCTAACACCACCACAGCACCAGCAACAGCACCACCCACCCAACGCATCAGGCCGAGTAAGAGAAGGAGGCATCATTTAAATGATTTATGAATGTGAATGAGCATTCCATCCATAATGGATGGAAAACAAAATCAGCTAATTATCATGTCATGTATTACTGAGGGAAAGACATTAGTGCCAAAGCAGAAAAAAAAGCACAAACCTATCGAGAGACTAGTTCAGATTAACCATATCCTCAATATTATCGTCAGAAAGAGCTCACCTTATTCGTACACCACCTACAACTAGAACAGCAGGGGATGACATTACCCTCTGAAGATGCTACACTTTGCCCATACATGGAATTCTAAGCAGTTTTCCTTATGGGAAGATAACATGGGAATTCAATTATCACACTTACCAAGATGTTAGTAATTATGTACTCTGAAATGCTCCCGTTTTACCACACATACTTTTGTCGTCCAAATTTGAGTGAATCCTGTGGATCCTCACAAAGGACTGACTGATAACTACATTTTTACTCACCCAACGGTTGTTTGTTTCGCCCTCACCTTATTTTTTACCAATTTTGCAAAAACCCTTTCCTTTTTCCAAAATAGTGTTTTCTTTGAAACCATGATGTGTTAAAATGCTTCTACACTTCTTGAGCTTCTTTGGGACGACTTGCATACTGTATTCTCACATACAGAAAATCACTTAGACCCATAAGTCCATAATGGACTTTAAAGTGACAATCATCCTCATGGGTCTATGACTATTAGCATGCTCTGTCTTTAACTGAGATAAAAGGATGCAATGCCAACACTAGCAAACAAGAGAAGACCATGTGTCCTAAAGAGACACGCTAGTCAATGCTGTGTCATCATAAAACACTGTCATACTAACAATGAACTATAGCTATAGTCCTGAACAAGAGCCCTGAAATCCAAACTACTAAAGTAGTTGCTGCTAGTAGTGGAATGTAGTTGAGCTAGTAGAAACATTACTGGACCATCATAAGTGCAATTACATATGAGCATCATGTTTTTTAACATCAGTTCATAAGACATATCGCTAAAAAAAAGCAGATGATGTTTGTTACCTTATATTTGGGCAAATGGGCTTCTCTGTACCCACTGTGAATGTATGGTGACTATTAAAGGTTAAAAGATGCGACCCAGCTGGAGGTGTGAGATGGCAGAACTCATAATATAAGGGAACACACCAGAAGGCACATTGACTATGACGCTAGTGGTCATGGTTATTCAGTGCGGTGGTTGGAGCACTTCTCTACACCAGAACTGTGTCTGTTTTAAAAGGACAAACCACAACCATCACACTGGCAATGGCATGCATACTGACACCACCAAACACGGCAAAATATAACAGAGGAACATAGTTAGCTTAGCTAAAACTGCAGCATCAAACTGGTGTATCATGCTATGAATCATCCATTTTGGTGCAGGATGTGATGGGATGTCACTGTGGCTTGTGCCTGCAGCAGGGTGTGCCCTCATAGGCAAGGAGACTCTGGCCCAATCCCTCTCTCTAACTGAATTCATTATGTAGGCTAATGGCAGGCTGTATGAGGGCATGTGTGTGTTTGTCGGGGGTAGCAGGATGAGGGCACCATGGGCGATGTCCTCACAGAACCTCATACACTCGCACTGATTGCCACCATGATTCATCCATCTTAGTCACAAGCAAGCCAGGAATCAAGAGCCCAATCAATGCTTGTATTGAGCTTTAGGTGGCTTTCCATACAGTGCTAAGAGTATCACCCACTGTGCAGTATACCTCACCATTCATCACCATTTATCAGTAATGCAAACACAGCTCCAAATGGCCAGTCTGGTGCATTCTAGAGTACCCCCTACCCACTGCATGCTTTGCCAGGCAGAAGTCTGAGCGTACACCTAACAGTTGGGGCCTCCTTGTTGCGGGGGTTCAATCTCAGATGGGTTGGGCGTACTAGAAAATTTGTGATGAGAAGCATTTACTGAGTGGAGTTATTGCACCAGAACTCTTTGCCTCACATTTCCACTTTGTTCCACGCCAGGGGGTTAAACACCCTCCTGAGGGAATGACAGGTGCCAAGATTGAGATTTCCTGTTTATGGAAAGTGAAGGCATCTAGAATATTGGGTCTCCAGCTGATGTTCTGTTTGTCTGTAAACACTCATTCGACCTTTCAGCTTCCTGTCAGACAAGAGTCCCGGTAGAGTTAGTTGTGATTCATCATATGTCTATTAGATTTGCCTGGTGGGAAACAGAGAGAAGCCAGTGTCATGTCATATCATGTCAACAACCATTTGGGTCACATGCATCACTATGCACAAAGCCAAAAAAGAAAATGGTCACGCCACAAATGGACACTTTGCACATCTACGGACGATGTTCATTTGCGACTCAAAGCTTAGAATCTCAACAGCAAAATCAGTAGCATATTCAGCAGCATATTATTTGAAATGTAGAGCCATTCACTTCACAACAGACCTTAGTTCAACACTGGAGTGAATATTAAATAAGGAGATTTCATTGGAAAGCAGTCCACTTCTTGGAACTTCACACAAGCCTAACATTATTTATGGCTACCCACAGATGCTTCTCTGTGAAACATTCACCACTGATTGAAACTGGACTGTCGTTTGCCTTTCCAGGAAAATCAAAGTGCAATCTTGCTACGCACCCAAGGAGATTGAAAGGAACTAAATAAGACTTCGCTCTGAGCTGACAATCTGGAAAACATTACAATCACAATGATGGCCCGGTTTTACAAGTTCCATCTCAGTAAATAACTTTTTTAAGGCACAGTGATGGCCCTGGAAAGCAGACAAAGCACACTGATTAAGGCAAAGGGATGTCATTCTGTAGGAGTTCTGGATTAAAGGTTTTTCTTTAAAAATGACAACGGTTGAATGTTACGACTGCTCATAGGATCCATTAGCCATGTTCTGTTCTATTCTATAAATCATTTTACAAACTGCTGAAAAGGAGTTTCGAATCAGCAACTACTTGGAACGCCTGTTAGGTGGTGGGCACTTAACACATTTACCTTAGTTAGCAGTTTAAAGAGGGAAAAAACAGTTAAACAGTTCAACTCTGTTCTAGAGCATGCTGGTAACCGATATGCAGTGATGTTGACCTCAGCAACATACAGGAAGCAAGCAGCCACATACAGCACAACCTCAATCACTCTAAATACATTCCCAAGCAGCAGAGGCAAAGACTCATGTGGTGAGCAGATAACAAAAGAGCATGTCATCACTCTACACTCGTGCATGCACTGTATTCACACGGCCTCTGGAGTAAACAAATCTGAGCACACTCAAATCCACTGTATTGGTTACACAGACTTTCCTCCACGTGTGGAAATCCTATGTGAGGCCAGGGTGCACAGAAAGCTCAGGGAATCCACAGGCTTGAGCCATAGACTAGGAATATGAATGACAGCTGTCAATCTTGTGAATGACAGCTGTCACTCTCCTGAGTGTTTGTCGATAAACACTAGAATATAAACCAGAGAAGAAAAGGAATAAAAGACTCTTGCACACATAGGTTGGCTCTTCCTTTGTTATCAGTGCTTCGGATCATAGACAGCAGGGCACGAGCTTGAACATGGCCATCTAATCCAGGAGATAGTTGAAGGTGAGAGTTTACACCAGACTTCTGTCAAAGGAGGCTATTTCACTGAGCAAAATATTTCATCAATACACATAATCAGATAGGTTTACAGATATAACAGCAAAAAGCTAAATTTGATTTGACACTGCAAAAGTAATATTTCAGTACTTTTCATAATGTCTTTGTTTTCAATTGGTGCCTGAAAATCTTGGTCAATCAAAGTCCGTTGGTAGGGCTTGATTTCCGTTGGTAGGGCTTGATTTGAAAAAGCTTTCATTGAAACATTTGAATGACAATCAATGTTAATACAGTCATTAATCATTTCTACTCTTCGCCCAGAATCAGACAGGGCCTGTAGTTGTATGGAGTAGCTCAAAGCTCACATGGTGTTTTGAGCTACAAAAAGAAATGTCACAGCATAGAAAAAATAAAAGAACTCAAGGTCAAGGTCATTTTTACAGGGAGGAAATCAGCATAGACAAAGATTTCCTGTTGGCTGTCTGCAAGAAGACACAAAATGGACACACACAAAAAAAATCATTTAACAGGCCAATATTTATCCTCTCCCCTTAGGTTAAGTGAATTGACATCAATGGCAATGCCTATAGGCCTGTCTTGATTCTCTCTCTGTGAGACTGTGGTGATTTAGCTTGGGGGAGGGCTGGTGGGTTGGTTGGTATATGCAGATGAAAAATAGCCTTTGAAAGCCGGGGTGGTACAGCTGAGTCATAGTAACATGGACTGGCACCATTCCGTCAAGGTCTTTCTGGGGAATTATTTTCCCACAGTAATGTAAACAGTCAACAAATCTCACACAGCAACAGTCCACACACTACAGTTTCATCCGAGATACTGAGGTGATTAAAAACAAAGTGAAGAGGACTGACGGTGACACCTATCGCACAGCACACAGATAAGAATCAACCCCAATGCCTCGTGAGTTGTATAGTTGTATAGTTGTATAGTTGTAATGAATCAAATGTAGAAAAAGGGCCACTTCCATATCTTCTCTTGTCTGTCATGCCTGGGTTTGTTCAGAGGGATATTGTGTGGGGTGGAGTGGCGTGGGGATTTATACTGTGTAAAGGCTGGGCGATAGTCCTGTATTATCCCCTGGTCTGTGCAATGGAACAGAGCCAAGTTGAGAGAAGGAATTATGGCCACCATAGGCAAAGAGCTTATTATACCAGGTCTGCTGCTGTTGCCACCGCCAGTGCCCCCGACCGAGGTGGTGAGGATTAACATACACACATACATACATCAAGAAATCCTAGTGCCTGAAATACTATCTCTAGTTCTCAAAAACCAAACCGGGACAGAAAAGCAGAGAGTGAAAGACTAGTGTTAAATAAAGGGTTTCAATCTAACCTGAAGAGGAAGATGATGTTCAGATGTGCTCAGAGGCGGACAGTGAGCTGTGCAATCTGTTCCCAGCTGCCAAATAGGACATACGTGTAGCACTTGAGCAGAGACCAAAGAGGACATCCGTGTAGCACTTCAGCAGAGACCAGGACTACTCTCAAGTGCCATTACCCCTCATCTCTCTGCCTAACCACACATAACACATCATATCTCTTAAGACCACTGCCAGTAGGAAGGTTTGGCTGCCAATAAGAAGGCTTGGCTGCCAACAACTTTTGGCCAAATAAATACTGAATAATCATAGTAACTACATTTCTCAGGAAACAGAGTAAAGTAAATACAACAATTTTTATTTGATGGCTGCCCTTTTAGCCACTCATCTACAAACAATTGACATTTACTAATTACATTTCAGCATAATCACCGGTTAATTGCGACCCCCTCTGGCTAGACAGCTCAATTCCATAGATTACTTCTATTTGATAACGAATCCTGCGGAGTGAATGATAATTGATTAACATGGCACGGGGATTTAAACTGGCCAGTGTTTAATCTGATTGCTAACAGCTGGGATTGAATCATTCACTCAAGCATGCCTGGCTTTAGTTCTATAGGGTGGGCCATTGCCAGCGGCTCAGTACGCTCAATGGACAGCCAACCATAGATAGTGATGCCGTGTTGTTTATGCCATTAACTAGATCTGACTGAGACTGCCTGTGATGATGGGCCCTCAGCAGCACGACTGGGAAGATGGAGAAAAGCACAATGACTCACACGCGGAGATCACCGCAGGGCCGTGACAGGGAATTATGGGAAAACAAAAGGCAGGAGACCAGTAGAGATGAGGCATCAAGCATGTGACACTCACATGCAGGCATACACTTACACACACTGGCGATCCTATGGTCAGTCACAGGACAGGAATACTCATGTGTGGCCAGTAAAGAGCCAAGGGTGTAAGTCTCTATGAAAGATCCCTGAGAATAGACTGTCACACACTCGTTCCACGCTCACACCGATCCCAACCTGTGGCTCTGGAAGGCTTCCTCAACCCAGCACATCTTCCTTCTCTCTTCTTCTCCTTCAGCTGGTCATACTCAGTGTTTCCAAGTCAATGTCCTTTCCCTCCATTCTTCTTCTCTATTTGAGTGGTCAATGTTTTTGTGTCTGTTGCTGTGTTGCCAGCGTTTCTATCTTTCACCTCTACATTTCTGGTGACTTTCTGTGACCTTTTTTTTCCCAGTCCCAACTCCCACCGTTTACTTTTTTTTCATTTTCACCGTTTCGCTTTCCTTCCTGCCCATCTTTCCCCTCCCTCTCGCTCGCTCGCTCTCTCTCCATCTGCCAGTGCATCTCATTAGAAGCAGTGGTGATGAAGGAGTAAGAGCAGAGAACAGAGGGACCGTCTGTGGAGAGTGCTATGTCTGCAGTGTGTTTGCACAACAGTGGGAAAGAGAAATTAAAAACAAATTAAGGCGATTTAGAAAAACACATCGTTATGATGAGTAGGGGGATATACAGCTTAAACTCGTTTGACCTCAAAACAACGTTGAACAACTTGCTTCTCTGACATGAATATGAACATGAATTCTAAATGACTTTGTCCTCATCTGTCTGTCCATCTCCCTCTCTCTTTCTCTCACACACACACACACACATACACACACACACACACACAAACACACACACACACACACACACACATGCATATTGTTTCTGTGTCATTGCTGCTTTGAGGTCTTGTCTTCAAGGTTTCCAAGTATAATTTAGAATTTAAGCCTGAGCTGTTCTTCCTCTGACTGCCTGATGCCCATTGTCAGATGACAACAGCCAGATGGTGAATCTGTGCCAACAGGAAGTTAAACGCGGATCTTGCAAAAGCTGCAAAGTCATTCTGGATAAACGGTCTTTTGTGGAAACCAGAATGGAAAAATAAGGCTTTCTGAGGTAATGACTTCCATCGCCGTAATGTGACCTCAATTTAGCAGACATGCCTGCATGACCTTGATTTGTGACCAATTTTGTTAGGCTTTCTTGCATCTTCGCTTGGTTTTTTCTAAGAGTATTCTCTTTTTAACCACCCCTTATAATCTGTTCTTTTTTCAGGTCATCCTTTCTTATTCTTCCCAACCTTAGTATTTCTCACAGCACATCTTTTACACTGTTTACTCTCTCTCACACTCCCTCTCCCCCTCACAAGTACACATGTACACACACAAACATACAGAATCTCCTACGTCAGCATTACAAAATACCCGAATAACACAAGCATGAAAGATGCATGTAAAGAAACTGCTCTTTCCCTGTGTGTCTGCATGAGCGATTACTCTTGTGCTATGACTGCATCTTTAACATAGGCCTGTGGCAGTAATGGACGCTGAAACTGGCGGCCAAAACACTCAGGTGTGTTTGATGCCCTGTGAAGTACAGGCCTATCAGGAGCTGTGGCAGACAGAAGCTGGGTTCTCAGAGAGGAGAAGAGAGGAGAGGAGAGGAGGCAGGTAGGCTTTCAGCGACAGTGTGCCAGGGCTTCGTACACAGCCATATGCTGCACTGTCAACCAGTCACTCCAGGCTCCAATTAATGCCCAATCCCGAGGGGCACAGAAGCGGCCCTTAAAAGGACTCTGGCCAGGGAAAACAGGCATGTCGTCTCTGTCACTAGGCACAGGAGCACTCTTTTGCTGAGACAGTGTAGATGTGTTCCATTAAGGTCTAAAAGCTTGTCATGTTTTATTTTCTAACATTTCTAGTCAGGCAGCTTTTCCTGGAGCGACTTACAGTGCAGTGAAGGTGAATCATCATTGGACTGTCTGTTCTCCTGGGGAACTGAACATGTGAGTGTGGTGTTCCGTACTGTGTGTTCTCCTGAGGAACTAAACATACGAGCATGGTGTTCCGTTAGGGGTAGGAATCTCTTGGCACCTCACGATTCGATTCCGATTCAGTGGTGAACGATTCGTTTCTAAACCGATTATCGATTCTAAACCGGTAAAACGATTATCGATGCATCTCGATTTTTAAAACATTTGAGTTTGCTACTCAGAGTCTCAAATCACTTCCTACTTTGTGTTTGATAATTAAAAGAAAATCAACATATTAATTACCTTCTCTATTTTTTATTAGAGAAAAAGCTTTTCCTTGTCACAATTATGACTTTCTATGAACAATGCAATAATCAATGCATTTTGCACTTCAAAACAAAAAGAATGTGTAAAAAAACGTTTTTAAATTGAATTTTAAAATTACCAACTTAATCTAGAGATAATCAAGAGAAATCAAAAAATCTATGTTTCCATATTCTCACCCCTATGTTCCGTACTGCATGTTCTCCTGAGGAACTGTACATATGAGCGTGGGGTTCCGTACTGTACGTTCTCCTGAGGAACAGAACATTTGAGCATGGGAATCTGTCTGCCATGTTCACCCAGTGAATCTTCATGCTTTTTCTAAAGCTGTCAAATTTGAAAACATCGAACACAGGGACCTCATTTTCACTACCTCTCCTAACTATGTGCTGTCAAGCTACAAGCAGAAAAAACGTCAACCATTTGGAAAAACTGAGTAAATTTCTAGGAATGGATGCCTGGTTGTAGGGGTCAGACAGTTCCTGTGGTGAGTGTGAGACAGAGCATTGAGAAAATGCCCACAGTTTCTCCATTGAGCAGACTCCAGTCAGATGACCAAGAGTTTGGCAAGATAAAAAATGACCAACTCCTTTGACTGTGCCACTACTTTAGCATGTTTTCTTCCACAGACAGTGTCTGCTTTGTTCCCCACGATCTCGAGAGCCACTGCATACGTATTTGGCTGACTCCACTGCCAAGGGCTTGAACCATCTCTCTCTGTGATGGTCAGGCGCACTACCAAGGAAGCCAAAAAACAATAACAACTTGTTTCGTCAATGTAACCCACCTTCAGGAAAGTTTTACTTAAGAGCTACACTGTGCATCTGTGACCAGTCTGCCTCGGTTGTTCGCGCACCTCATTTGTTAGGAGGCAGGAGAGCGCTTGAGGACATCCAGAATAGAGAATCCTGGCCTTACTGATGTCCAGTTCCACTGCAGCCTGCAACTTGTAATAAATGGGAACATCCAGACACCCCAGGGATAAGAGGTGTGTACTCATGCCCACATACACACACACACACACACACACACACACACACAGTCCCTGTAAGCAAAATGACGTCCCCTAGACGTCCCGTAATGGTCTCTCTGAACGTTCTAAAAACGTAAATGTGTATGGTTCCCGTGACAACTTTAGGACGTTTTGCACGACGTTCCAAGACCGTCCCGAGGACGTTGCGGTGACAACTGAGAAACGTTTTCTATAGGTCCTGGGGACGTTATGCAGGACGTTGCAAGCACCTCCCGAGGGCATTGTGGTTACGTCTGGGGAACGTGTTTCTATAGGTCCTGGGGACGTTCTGCAGGAAGTTGCAAGAACGTCCTGAGGGCATTGTGGTGACATCTACAAAACCTATTTTAGACGTCCTGGGTACGTTATTCAAGGATGCACCGCGGACGTAGCAGGCACGACCGTTTTTGCTGAGCTAAATGAAGAAAATAAAATAATAATAGATCGCGGAGCCGTCATTTTGCTTACAGTGCGCACACACACACAAGTTCAAGTTCATTTATATTACACATTTCATATGATATGCATTGACACAGACACACACGATTACAAACTTGATTGCGGGCATGGGAATTGAACCATAAACCTTCCTATTACTAAACGAGATCGCTACCTACTGTCCTAACACTGTCTGATTACTATAGTGCCACTTTAACAGGTTTATCACAGTGTGAGACAGCCAACAAACTTAGTCTTTTTTGAGGAAAAGCATATTGTAGCAATCTCAGTCACTACGCATTGAGGGTTTTCCGTAATGATTCCTTTTTTAATTAACATCCATGGCACATCACGGACGTGCGGGCAGGGAGGCAGAATAACTAGCCAAACTAAGAATGATGAAATAAAATAAATATGAATGCTTCTGTACTGATCTGTGCTATAAATGTAATGTCTGCATGATTCCAATACAATGCATACATAGGAAGGTGACCAAGTGTCTAGCTTTAACATATTGAGCTTTCCACAGGCCTTCAAAGATGGTGCAACAGAACGAAGAGCTCACCGGTCAAATTGTCTGATTGGAATTTCTTTAAAAATCCCGTCTCGCAAACACAATTTTGACAACAATCCTAATATTACGTAAGGCCTATAAAGCAAACGTGCACTGCCCTTATTATGTTTAAAAGGAACAGGCTAATCTGCCGTTAGAAAGTTATTTAACAACACGCATATGCTGCATTTTAAAGCGCAAACCCTCGGTTTCAAACGAGGAGCGAACTGAGTGAGAAGGATCCAACATGGCCAAGCAGACTAGCCTTAAAAGCTTTTTTTCAGAGGCCAAAAACATCTGATGAGGGTAAACCTTCTGACGAGGATGAACCTGTAATACCTGCAGTGTTGCGCGTTTCCTTTTATTACCGTGCGTGAGCGCGCGGAAGAGCCGAGAGCGGTATTGCAGACAGAGATTTTGAAAAATTATAGCACTCGCCTCATATTGAAAATTGGAGCTGTGAACGTAGTTCAAAATTATGAATTATCAACAATGAACTGAGCAAGTTCATGTAGAAAGTGAACTTTCCAAACACTGAATACCTGAAGCCCTAGATGTTCGAACAGCATCACCAAAGAAAAAGCTGAAATGTCGGGCGTTTATGTCGTTATGGAGTGACAAGTTCTCTTGGCTCAGGTGCGAGGTAATTGATAGTCACAGTAAAATGTGCAAAGGATTCACAAGAGGGTCGAATAATTTAAGAATCTCTGCTCTCATTGAACAGAGCAATGACCATGTTGCGGCGCTCATTTTAACGCCACAGCAGGTTGTGCTTAAAGGCCACTAATTGACGCGCATCAGACATAAATGTTTTTGTTTCCCATTGTAAACTTAGGAAAATAAACATGTTGCATTCTAAACTACCTGATTATGTTATTATTTAAGCTATGCAGGCCGTCAGTTTTCTTCAATGGGCTAATTTAGAAGCAGAAATAGGCTAGATATTTGGCCGGCTTATCATTAAAATGTCGGGCAAATGAAAATCATTTTTCTCTAGCGGAACTTCTGGTTCAGAGAGGACCATCAGAGGACCAAATAAGAACGGTCCCTAAAAGTCCGTTTTAAGGCTCATGCGAACGTCACGCAGAGGACCTGCAGGTAAAGGTTACGGGACGTTTTTAAATGACGTCCTGGGGATGTGTGCTGAGTTACCAAATTATAACGTTCCTTAATAGTCCGTTTTAAGGCTCATGCGAACGTCACGCAGAGGACCTGCAGGTAAAGGTTACGGGACGTTTTTAAATGACGTCCTGGGGATGTGTGCTGAGTTACCAAATTATAACGTTCCTTAATAGTCCGTTTTAAGGCTCATGCGAACGTCACGCAGAGGACCTGCAGGTAAAGGTTACGGGACGTTTTTAAATGACGTCCTGGGGATGTGTGCTGAGTTACCAAATTATAACGTTCCTTAATAGTCCGTTTTAAGGCTCATGCGAACGTCACGCAGAGGACCTGCAGGTAAAGGTTACGGGACGTTTTTAAATGACGTCCTGGGGACGTGTGCTGAGTGACCAAATTATAACGTTCCTTAATAGTCCGTTTTAAGGCTCATGCGAACGTCACGCAGAGGACCTGCAGGTAAAGGTTACGGGACGTTTTTAAATGACGTCCTGGGGACGTGTGCTGAGTGACCAAATTATAACGTTCCTTAATAGTCCGTTTTAAGGCTCATGCGAACGTCACGCAGAGGACCTGCAGGTAAAGGTTACGGGACGTTTTTAAATGACGTCCTGGGGACGTGTGCTAAGTGACCAAATTATAACGTTCCTTAATAGTCCGTTTTAAGGCTCATGCGAACGTCACGCAGAGGACCTGCAGGTAAAGGTTATGGGGACGTTTTTAAATGATGTCCTGGGGACGTGTGCTGAGTGACCAAATTATAACGTTCCTTAATAGTCCGTTTTAAGGCTCATGCGAACGTTACGCAGAGGACCTGCAGGTAAAGGTTATGGGGACGTTTTTAAATGACGTCCTGGGGAGGTGTGCTGACAGACCAATTTATAAGGTTCCCTAAAAGTCCGATTTAAGACTCATGCGAACGTCGCAGAAGGACCAAACGTAGACTTGCTACGAACGTCAAAAACGTTCTGGTAACGTCCTCTAGCGAACGTTGTGGCGGGGACCAATTGGGGACGATTGGGGACCTTGCGAATGTCCTGTTAACGTCCTGGGGACGTTCCCTGTTTGCGGGGGTGTCTGTTCATACACTCTCCTCCTGCAACTCAGTTAGATCCAAGGCCATCTTCCCCTGTGCCTCCTGGCCTCATTTTTACACAGTATCCACAGACGGCAAAAAATAAACCACAATCACTCTCCTCTCTGTACCACAGAGCCACTGCTGTCACAGAGCAGCTGCAGGTTTAACACCTGAAACACCAAACCAGTCCCTCCTCTACTGCTGCCAGACTGCTTCTCAACTTCTAACTTCCTTTCAAAAGAAGGACGAGCTAAATAGCAGGCGTTTATCCCCCAATCTGGTGATTTAATGGCGCTTTTCACCCGGTGTCACGGCCCTGAGACACTGATGCCGTGTGCCATCTGTGAAGACGTCCGGCGTGATGGGGACGCAGGGACATGGACAGACGCGTACGAAAGACAAACATAGGGGGCGTGAGAGGAACCTGGCACCAGACTGGGTGAACCTGCAGTAGTCTGTCTAATTAAGTAACGCAGTGCCTGCTCCTCGCTGACCCACCTCGCTTTTCTATTCAGTTTCTATTCAATTTATTTTCAGCCGTGTCACCACTGCCATGTTTGTTCAATCGAGGCGATGACTAAGCCGTAGCTTTGCACAAAGTGGGGCACTCACTGGAGACGGCACTGTGAAAACGGCCCAAATTATGTGTGAAATGAATATAAATGATCTGGCAATGACTGCAGATGAAAGATCTACAAATAAAGATGTAAAAGTATGGTACAGGACTAATACCTACAAAACTGATGAAAGAACATGAGGGGACATTGGTTTTGGCCTAATACAGGCCATGCAGAACTGCAAATCAACTGAGAGCACAAACACCCGAGACGAAACCTGCTGTTAAAGTTTAATCACAACAAACAGTTAAACTTCCCTCAAAGACACACACAAACAGAGACACAAACATACATGCACAGAGCACAAACAGATTCATTATTTCTCTGATTCTAATGAAAATGTCACTCAAAAGCTTGGCTACAAACTGTGGCCTTAAGCAACTACCCGCAGCAGATCACCCTCTCCAGACAAGAAAACTACAACCCTCCTTTTCATCAAGGATTTATGAAGCTGTCAGATATCCAGCCAGCACAACATAATAATCAGTTGGAAATCAGAGGAGACTTCAGCTAAGCTGATCGATAATGCCATCTGGAGAGTGGCCCAGCACACTGGCCTTGATGTAAAGGGCAAACAGTAGGGAGGTCAACGCACAAAGTAACTAGTAGTAAGACACCATTCAGACTACAGACAGGCCTTTATCAGCCCGAAATGGCAGTCTCTGGCTCAAGCATGTTTTGTTGTTACTGCATAATACAGGGACACCCTAAATCATTCCATTTCTCTGTCCGCTTCTCCAAATATGGGTTAAAAACTTGTTCCTCATTAGGTTTTAGTTTTACAGAGAAAGAGGAAGGGGTGGATTCTGTGTCACGCACGGGAGTTGAGGAAAACCACATCCGTACAGTTCCTCTTGAGCAAAAACAACTTTGAAATGAAACTAAGGTAGCATACATATCTTCTCCAGAATGTAAATAACAGGAACACATTAAGTTATTCAGTGCAAAGCAGTGCGTACACAGTAACTTGTTTATGTTTACAGTGTTTGTGATTAGCTACTACATCAGAAAAGTCTGAAGTCAGAAAATAGCTGACTGAAGAAACACAGAATAAACTACCCAGTGCTTGACCAAAATGCTTCCTTATTTTCAAATGCAATGGACTGAATGAATACAATTTGAAAAGACAATACATCCAAATCAACAGAAAGTGAGACGACTACCCTGAAACTGTGTAGAGAACTGACACTGAGTCAGTTGATCTACATTCAAGACACAGTACTGCAAGGCAAGGACAGAGTTCACAGACACAGACACAGACACAGACACAGACACAGACAGAGACACAGACACAGACAACCCACTGTGTGGCCCTATATTTCTCCATTTAAAAGAGCATAGCCATCTGAAGAAGTGTTGTTTTGTTTGTTTGTTCCAGTCACCCTCTAAGTACTGACAAGAATCTGGCCAAGGAATTAACATTTGTCTATATCTTTCAAAAATAAAATAAAAGTGCTTGCTGGATTCTTTAGGTAAACAAATTAAGTACATCAATAATGATATTACTTTAAGTGTGATACCATACAGTAGAGATGTGAATACTCAAATGTATCAATATTTTCTTACCTTTACTCTCCACCCATCATCCCAGAATGTATGGTTTTCATTAGGGCTGGAGTAAGGGCCATCAGATAGATGGATGGGGACGGTGGCCAGAGCACTAACTGATGAAGGCTGCACCAGCCCCGACCTCATCAGCCCATTACAGGGGCAGAGCAAAGCCGGAAAACGCTTGGCTCCTTCAAAGCCAATGATGTATACACATGTCCGAATGAACGCACATAAGCACCACATTCACCAGGCTCAGTTATAGGTTAATTAAGCAGAAACAAGGGGTAACACACACACACACACACACACACACACACACACACACACACACACACACACACACACACATACACATACACATACACATACACACACACACTTGGTAAAAACAAAGCCCACTCCACAAGCACAAACAAACAAATGCAAGTACTTGAACTCAACCGACACACTTTAACACATTTCACTTCAAAAAACAAATAAAAAATACGTTAATGCATGCTCACACAAACCTAATAAAACAGATCCACGACAGGCATAGTAAGAACACATCCCTTTTCACAAACAATTGAACACATGCACACACACCCACCCCCACCCCCACACATACACATACACATACACACACACACACAGACACTCACAAACACGTCCTCTCAGAGGCAGGCTGGTTCATCAGGCCATCTCCTCTCCATGTCCCCATCTATTTCTCCCATCACCTGGGAAACAATGTGTAGGGTTGTCCCAGAAGTCGATAATGACAACCATCCTTTCTCCAGCTGAGCTACAGGAAGCTCTCTCTCTCTCTCCCTCACAAACAAACACACAGGGTCACATCAGGGGGGCTTCTCTGATTCTTCCTCATGCACAGGCTTCTTAATGACGGGCTCATTACGCCTCCATTGGAGGTGTAACAGACTTACTGAGACCCTCTTGGTGTGTGGTTGCCTCTGGTTACCTGCCCGCCAGAATGTCATACGACACAGGGCAAGATCAGAGACCAGAGACCACGGCAAGGCTGGATACATAAACATCCTGGAGCCACCAAGCAATATGCCCTGAGAATCCAATTTCTCTCCTCCTTCGTAATAACAGCAGAGAGAACCACTCTGCCGCTGTGAGAGTGATATGGGTAAGAAAATGATAACAAGGCAGTTTTATCAATTAGATGGACTTGTGTACACTCGCAATCATCTACAAGACCCAATTACTGCCAGTGCCGTGCTCGGAATTAAATTAAGAGTCCATCCTGTCTCAAGCACTGTATACCGTTTCAGCTCCACGACCCCCACAGCTAATGAAATATGAGTCATAATTTATGTTTGTTGTTTATCTGCAATAGACTACCTTGAGAGAGCTCACACAGAGCCACTCACAGATAGACATCTGCGCTTGTCACGCCACTTTTAAGCAATAACAGAACTGATTGATGAGATGTGTGACTGTGTGTGCCCGTGTGTGTGTGTGTGTGTTCTGTAGAGGGACATTATCCAGGAGTGACATCTTAGAATAAGCTGCATTAGTTCGCAATTTACTGACAAAAAAAGCATGGTAAATGTCAATGTTCTGTTGTCACTGCCTTATTTAAGATTTTTAAAATGACACATCAAATAATCAAGAGAATCAATAATAAACATTGAAAAATAAACAGCCAAGGAGACGCCACACTGTGAACCAGATGGGACTCATCCAGGTAGACGCTGTAGAGATTCCCCCACAGTTCTCAACAGAACTTAAATCTGGGTCTAACACAAAAGAGTACTGGCCTGAGGGGTCAGCATGTAGACCCCGCACTATATAAAGGCACTTCAGGACATGTGCTTTATTTTACATAGTGACAGCATAACCCTGTACTAGAGCTGTATGTGGAATATTGAGTGCTTACCACTAAATACTTACAAAATAAATGTCTAGTTATAATGCTAATATAAAACTGATCCCACCCCCAATAAATAACTTGTCGTTACACTGTCATGTGAAATTAACTTGCTTTGCGTTTTTTTCGTAGACAACTGCAAAGAAGTGTTGTAAAAAAAAAAAGAGAGAGAGACCATGCTGATCAAGTAACATTTAAGTATGTGTTACAACTGGTCTTACTTGAGACTGCGATCAACAAACTATCCTCCGAGATCAAAAACTTGTATGTTCTTGACTGATCGGCTTCAATGTCCTTCGGAATGAAATTGTCAGTGACATGAATCACTAGGTTGAAAAGCGTATAATCTGAAATTTATTTTTGGGATACGCCTGTCGGCCAGTTCTGTCACATCATTTATGTTGAATGAAAACAAATAAAAAGGCTCCGGTTCATGATGTTTTGAGGTCTCTCTTGGATTCGCTGTGCCCCATAAATTGTGGGTACTTCAAACTGGTGATAGTGTTTTTGTAAGTTAGTGTGAGTCTACTGGTTTTGTGTTTTTAATCATTAAGTCCATTGTTGTAGAATAAATACCTCGAAGATGTGTGCATACGGAAACTGTGCGTATTTTCTAAACTGGCCATTCTTTAAGGGTACCATTCGGGACTTGATTAAGTTACTATAAATGCAAGTTAATCAATTGCCACTAAATAATGTCCATTAATTATTCGTCGGTCAGTACATCCTTTTGTAATTCCAGACAGCATCAACCCACTGTGCAAAACTCGCTAAGGGATGTTAAAATATAATCTGTCACGAAACAAAGGAACAAAAGCAGAAGTACATGTTGTAAAGAACTCGCGAGC
Source organism: Sprattus sprattus (assembly GCF_963457725.1). Taxonomy (NCBI): domain Eukaryota; kingdom Metazoa; phylum Chordata; class Actinopteri; order Clupeiformes; family Clupeidae; genus Sprattus; species Sprattus sprattus. The sequence goes on along the minus strand of NC_137921.1, from coordinate 55,832,644 downwards.
ACATATGGGTCAAATGTATTCCTTACCTCAAAAACGAATCCACTTTTCTCACGTGGGCTGACAAAAGATCCCTGTCGCTCAGAAAACGTAGCCTGTGTGACTGGTAATGTAAAATCCGGTCTGTTTTAATGTTTGTCCCTTCGGTTGGTTTTGTTTTTTGGTTAGGTTCTGTGTCGCTAAAAGCTAATGGGCATCCCTCGGGATCTTTTGTATCCACCACTCAGACGCAGCTCGGCTGTATACCGGCGGCTCTGCCTCTGCTAAACGTTCTAATGTGCTCTCTACAGAGCTGTCCCGGCTATTGTGGTGAACTGGTAGCTCCGACACCTCCTCCTTTTTCTCACACTTGCACTTCCACTTTAAAGCGGTTGGTAGGCAAACGATGCTTTATCTTGCGCTACGAAATTACAATGCTTTAAGCTCCCCGTTTTTAAATTATGCATTTTCATACTAACATGGGATTAGGAATACGAAATTATGCTGTTGCTTTTGTTTGTCTAAATGTCCACTTTCGACAGAAACTGGTCAGTTCGATTGCACTGAACTGACAGGATAGGATCAGATTCCCGAGGTCCACTCATGGCATCCTCTCACCTCTTAAATACGATGTTCGTCTGTAGTTTTATTTTCAACCATCATTCATAACCTGCGAGCTGTATCTGTATAATGCTATTCATTGTACTCAGTAAATGCCAAGTAGTCAATTGGTAATAGACTACTATTGAAAGAGGCTTAATCTTTGGGAAAGGTGATTGTTAGCATAAACATGTTTGTTACACTAATCTACTTTAATAAACCACAAATGCTACTGATATGGAAGGGCAGTACAAGATCGGCTCCTGATGAAGAATGCTTATGGTCTAAAGATGATATGGTGGTAGATGTTGAAGCCCATTCATTCCTCTCTAAGCTGACTGCAACCAACATTGCCAAATTGAAAGATCTCATATGGGTTCAGGGGTTAATAATATACAGTCAAAGCTGTAGGACTGTCAGCACTGTTATTTTAGCTGATCAAGGTTACAGTGCTCTCCTGATTTTATGTGTATTAACAGTGCAGTGATATCAGCCACACATCAAGGTATGTTTGAGACTAATATATTATCACTGCATGATAGCCAATAGGTACTTTGAAACAATTGTAAAAAGAAACTTATCAAAAAGATCTTTCCATATGCCAATACTTTTATCCATGTCATGCTTGTACCAGAGAAGAAAGTAGCTGAGGTACATGTGCTCAACACCATGATTTAAACAGTAACTGTAGAACTGTAACAGGCACGGGGGCCTCAAGATACAATCTTGCAGGGACACAGAGGAGCGAAAACTCACCTACAGACAGACAGAGAGACAGACAGACAGACAGATAGACAGATAGATAGATAGATAGACAGACAGACAGACAGACAGACAGACAGACAGACAGACAGACAGACAGACAGACAGACAGACAGACAGACAGACAGACAGACAGACAGACAGACAGCATCAGGGTTGACAAGACTAGACCACACAGTGCTAAAAGGACCAGGCCTTTATACACGAGGGACAGGTGCACACAATCAGGGAGCTCAGAGCGAAAGCAAATACCCGGGTCAGTAATCCGGGGACCTGGAACGCCGGCTGGAAGCCTGGGAACTGACAATCCAGATACATATGTGCCATGAACGATTTCCATGTCATAAGACCTCAATGCCAGAAAGGGAAGAAAAGAGAGATTGTATTGACTGTATGTGTATGACCCAGGCAGGGATGGCACTTGCTGCAGGCTATAAAAGAGAACTTGTTGTACACTGTGGCATGTGATATGGGCAGCAGGGCCTCTCCTAATATTATGACACTGGGGGAATAGAGCACGTGCTATGAACAGAGGAACTGCAGAAAGCAACCAGACCAGACCTGACCAGGATGTATACCATTCCTTAATGGCCATATGACTACAGAATATCAACAAACTCGACAAACAAAGGAATGGATGGGTGTTAAAATAGCAAACGTTACAGATTTAGTGGTTTAGTTATTTAACCTTTGACATTGGCAGGGGCTCTTTAGGTGCTCTCGCTCTCTCACTTTCTCCCTATCTTTCTCTCATTCTCTCTTTCTCTCTCTCTCTCTCTCTATCTCTCTCTCTCTCTTTGTGTGTGTGTCTATGTGCGCTAGCAGAATACAGTTCTGAAAGCACTGATATCAGTTAATGAATTGTTCTATCATGCAGTCTCTTAGTTTACCTAATAAACAGTGATATGCTCTGCTCTGCCTTAGCATTGGAAACACGCCCCATAATCACAGCCCAATGGCTCAGCATCAGACTCATATTCTGACTAGAATTATGAGTATGACATCGTCAGGCTACATTGCCGCCTGAATAATGAGTAATAATTATTTAGCGTTTCAATACAGTATGAGTCATGATTACCATGAAAGTTAAGCCTACATATTTGTTAGCTAACTATTCTATACAAATAAACATGCTACTGCGTTACTGAATACAACAGGGCCTATTATTTCACACTGTATACTTGTCCTTGATATTGTGCAGATTCATTTTTATTTACTAATTATGTTATGTGTGCTACTATAAATGGCATAGCGTACACTTCTACATGACTAGTCTTTGCATATTTATCATGTTTCATGCTGAAGCCTGTAGGCCTGCTCCAGTTGGTGT
>NC_137921.1:55767476-55824976 GCF_963457725.1 Sprattus sprattus | reverse complement strand
TGTACAGACAATAATGTTCAAAATGGCAAAACAAGAGGGATGCTTCTACATTATCCACACAGAGGTAAAAAAAAAAAAAGTGTATGCAACAACTGCATTTAATTCCTCTAGGGGTGTGAGCTCCTATTGATTTTTCTTCTGTAAATATGTGACATGACAGCTGTTATGCGTCAATTCAAATATGAAATTTGTTATTCAACACTAACACCAAATATTTGACTTAACTTGTCAACATCAGGGGGGTAAGATGAACCACCGGTTAAACTTACCTCCAAGGCTCTGGCTCATTTTGCCCCAAAAGCCACCAGGTGCTTAGCCTAGCAACCCAGAGCTACTCTTCTGCTACTTCACTCACATATTATCTCACACAGTCTCACTGCCAGTCCATCAACATATCTGATATGACTTTTTATAATGATTTTTTTTTATTTTTCATCCACATGGTTCTTTCTTCCATCACAACATGAAAATGGGAAATGCTAACAAAATAATTGTGTATGGTTGCCCAGATACATACAAGCAATATATTATTCAAACGTTTAAATGTGATGTGGACTGTTGTGTGGTGGTGAGTAGAGAGATACACCAGCAGGAGTCTGCCGTGGGGTTGGGGTAGGTGGTGGTAAACACTAAACTGTAATTGGTGTGATTAATTGAAACAGCCTCCGCACTAAGTTCCCCTTCCTCTTGTCTAAGGGGGCTAGTGTGAGAATGCAGAGAATGATTGCATGGCATCGTGATCATGTCTTTGTGTATTTGTCTGTGTGCATGATGTACATATTTGTGTAGACTGCTTGTGTGTTCCAGCTTACTCTGAGCTTCCTGCCACTTCACCGCCTCACTCCCTGCAGGTGTAACGTGGTGGGCAGCCCACAGGGTTTAGTACGCGGTAGAAACAGCCTCCACCTCCTGCCTCTCTTTGAAACAGAGTCCAGGCAAACTGTTGGCTCGCTCCTTCTCTCCAGCTCTCATCTCCATCTTTGCCACTTCTAAATATAGAGTCAGAAAGCATGCAAATCTGCATGCAAAGCTGCCAAACATGTGTCCCTCCATAAAGGCAGAAGCCCGTCTCTAGCTGCAGGAGGTTCTATATATCTGCCAGGATTCAAATGGAATTCAAATGGTGTTCTATCCCCATTCCAAGTCTTCCTCCTAAATTCTTTACCTTGTGTGTGTGTGTGTCGTGGCTGTGAGGGGAGATGTTTGAAGCCACAGACATCAGAGGCAGACAGTGATTACACAGAGAGGTAATTGCGTCTCGGCTCTCACAGCCCCAGAGGAATAGCAAGACCTATGTCCTATGCAGGCTGGCAAATGTGATTTAAGGTGTATCTGTTGCTGCTTTTATGATGGTATCTACCATGGTAGATATACTTTGCCTTCAGACCAGATACGTATCATGGTAATTGAAAGAGGGTGGCCATACTTCATGAAGTGTACCTTTGTCATGGTTTAAAGATAGATATTAACGATAACACTGAATATATAACCTAGAAGGCCTTCCAGAGCATTCTAGAGCATCTGTTGTATGTGCAGTGTGTGGAGACAACGTGATGTCCAGAGATTGATGTCCAGTCATGTTACGATGTCTGGTAACTGATCATTTTAGATGTCATAACATGACGCTATGCTATTACAGTCATGCAAGTCATGCATTACAAGAATCATTTTAACAAAAATTGATAAAGGTAAGTGCAAATCATTGCAGGAGCTACTATGATATGGTCAGGGATGTGCACAGCAATTTTGAAGGGCAGTGGCTCTGCCCTGGGAAAAAGGGGCAAACACATTATTTTTTTGTCACAGCCGCTGCCACGCCCCCGTCATCTGATCGCAAATTTTGCCAATATCATTTTAAACTCTCACTAACCGCTGCCACACCCCCGTCATCTGATCGCAAATTTGCCGAGCAACCATAGCCCACTCCTGTGCACGTCCCTGCTCCTGAGTCCTCCTCTTTTCCGCAGGCATTCTGCACTCTACACTTAAAGCAGCCGTACGGAGTTCTGTTCCAAAACTAGTAAGCCAACTACCTAAAAGGCTTGCAAAAACCTTGCAAAGACCACCAACAGCCCAGCTGACACTGATAGAACTGGCGTCTTCTGGCAGTATAGATGGCAATGTCATGTGAGTGAAAGCTTTTCTTCAATTTTTGCAAGGTGTTCCAGCCCGGTACACAGAACCACATAGGGCACATCCTGGATGGCTAGTGGGGAAGACACAGGTGTTTCTTCTGTCCTTCACATGGCCATATGCTATCAAAACGAATTTGAAGCTGGTACCAAAACTAGTGGCCTATAAAACCATACCTCAAAAAGTGTCAAATTGTTGCATAGTGTTACTTTAAAGGCACCCAGTGCAACTTTATGTAAACATTCAATGAAAAATAAACATTCAATTTCTAGTCTTTTTTACACGTAGCCTAGTAAGTTTCAATAACTCCATACCATTGACATTCAAGGAGCAAAGATGAGACGTCGTTGTGTGGTGAGAACTGATAGAAAATCGTAAACAACAACAATCGCCGGTGGGGAGAAGCCATTTTTCTATTGACTGGAAGCCTGCTTTATTTATTGTAGGTTACAAAAAATAAAGAAAATGGCGGCGATTGTTGTTGTTATCGATTTTCTATCAGTTCTCACCACACAACAACGTCTCATCTTTGCTGCTTGAATGTCGGTATGTAATGGTATGGAGTTATTGAAACTTACTACGTGTAAAAAAGACTAGAAATTGAATGTTTATTTTTAAGCCTCGAAAGTTGCACTGGGTGCCTTTAATAACACCCAAAATAGTGATAGGATTTCGAAATGTAACCATTTTGAATGAAATCATTTATGTGATGCATTATTTCCATCATTTATTGTTATTGTTAAAACGAAATGTTATAAACTGACCATCAGCAGACATGTAGCTTAGTTTTCCTACCAAAACATTAGCATGTGATAATGGGCTGGTTGTCTGGTAGGCAAACTAGCCATCTGATTATTTAGGCTAAAGGTGGCAAACTAAGCCTCGATTTATGAAGGTTTTAATTAATTTAATAAAACATGATGATGATTGTTCGTTTGTTATACATTTCTACAACTTAAAACTCACCCTTTCTGACAACGTTAAAGCAGTTTTTTCATCGACACAGAAGAAAACAACCGTGACAGTTTTAAGGGCGAAAATGCATGCTCAGGTGCCGGTCGTGTGCAGTAAAAGTGTGAACAGAGGAGGGCGCATGCCCCCCTCCCCCTACTGACTTTCTCTCTCGTTGCCCATAAGACTTATCGATTGGAAGTGAAGAAGGCTACTTTATGAAATGTTTCGGGTGGCGATTTTTTTAAAACTAGGTCTACATGAAATTCTGCAGGTGTTTACATTTACTATTAAACTATTAAAATGAACTATGAAAAAAAAATATATAGGAGGGTCACTTTTACTCGAGGAGGGCAAACGGGTAGTTGCCCAAGCAACCTTAGCACAATCCTGTGCACGTCCCTGGATATGGTTATGGTAATTCCCCCCCCCCCCCCCCCCCCCCTGTGGTACAATGTCTGCTTTTTTATTTCAGACTCATATTTCATACATATCTACAGGGGTAGAGGGTTTGACGCAATATTTGTTTATAAAACAGTAAATCTTTTAAAAGTGAGATAGCAGGATTTGCACAGGCAGAACTTCTGTGCATGGTTTAGTGTGGTCTGTACACAGTCTGTGCACAATATGCTACATAGTGAACAAGGCAGATATTTAATACGACATATGGTCTCATTAAAGGCTCTTAAATATAAAGTGATGGCATGACATGCATGTCATTGTCTGTTAGTCCAGAGTCAGTTATGTAATATGATTGCATATGATGGGCAATTATTATGATTTAAGTCAGCCCTACTTCGTTACCCGAGAAAGCTAACAAACAGCTAAAACATTATGCATGAAGTCATTTGCAATCAGCTTAGACACACTGTTGTGATTGCCTTCATTAATAAGGGTGTAGAGATACTGTTCACTGACTAGCATATTCTTTCCAACCATCTAGAGCCTACATGGTGGATCATCAAAGCACAGTTTCCTCATCTGAAACCACCACTGAATAGTAACAGCCCTTTCCCTCTTTGCACGGATCTATTTTGGGTTGTTCTCTGCTGTCACGGACCGACACAATCTTACATAACATTGGACACACAGAGACACACGCACACAAAGGAAATTCAACCATTTTCACGGGACACTCATTCCCAGGTGATTTGCTTAATTAAGGGGATTATCGCGAGGAGAGTCTCACATGAGGAGATGGGTTTTATAATGCCATTTTGTAAACAGAATGTTTTGTTGGCATGGACCACCCCTCCACATTCGCGGTTGCTGCCTCTCATCTGTTGCCTGCTAGATAACTAAGAATGAAAACGTCCCTACTGATGGGGAGAGGGTCGGGTGAACGGACCCAATGTGTGGCATATGTAATAACAGACCATTAGCAGGCTTCACCAGACTGTGGCCTGCTCTGCCAGGTCTTTTGGGATTGGATGAGTAACTCCTCATTCCACCTTATAAAGCTCATCTTTTTAACATAACCCATCAGGGGCTGACTGTGAATGTGAGCATGGACTGGACTGACAGGATGAATCTTCCAGGAACACAGAAACAGGAAGGGGGTGTGAAATAATAAAACAAAGGGAAACTGCTGCTGAGCTGCATATGCTCAGTCAATATGATGCCATATAAGTTATTACAAAAAGAATACATTAACAGAAGCCTAATAGAAAGCTTACTTATACTTACGTATAATTCACTTGTAAACTTGACTGTATATCACACATTCCATCACACACACACACACAGAAATTCATAGTGTCTCACAGTATATTATGAGTGTGCCCTCCGAGCACCATATGACAGGCAGTTTGTCATTCATCCCCAGACTCCATTTCACTTTTTTCTCTCCGGTTCATCCTCCATTCGGCCTTCCTTTACCCTTCCATCTGCTGTCTGTTCATTCAGTACTTCTCCATGAATCTGTCCTGTCTACTTCTGCTCGCCACGATTTCCTCTATTGTTCAAATTGACCTTTTATCATTTCTATTCTCACAGTGTCTCTTTTTCTCAACCCGCTTTTGACATGTCTTTTATTCCTCCTCTCTCCCTTCTCTCGTCCACTCTTTCCCCTCTATTCACTCCTGTTCTAATCATAGGCCTAATGGATGACATTACAGGGCAATTTGCCTGTATCAAAGTAGCTATTTCCCCTATTATCCTGTCAGATGACCATTAGTCACCTCAGCACCTGTACTTTTTCTGTTAACTCTGTAAGAAAGAAGTAGTCATTAGGTTTTCTTTCTCTATAGTGCATTCTTATGGTTACAGCTGACCTCAGTTCAGCCACTACAAAGACTGCTACACTGGACTGGTCAGGTACAAAGTCAGAGCCCTATAGAGGCCTGATATTAGATTAGTCTGGCTAGATTATTCATCCTACAAAGAAATCTACTGAAAACAAATCTAAACCTCCCAAACTATAGTTTCAGTATAAAGGTTAGGAGAAGAGAAGAGAAGTTGAGCCTCATCCTCTGGCCTGATAGTAACCATTTGCATTATCCTCATTTACTCCCTTTAAAGACAAAATTATCTATCTCTCTCTTAAACTACTCTTGCAAATTAGCAAACAAATCACTGGAATGATTGCATCTGAATGCGGAACAAAAATGGGTGTAATTATTTTGTGAACTTCTCATACATTTCCAGAAATCCAATGCTTTCGCAAATCTGTTTTAAAACTGCAGTGAACAGTAAAGATGCTTAATTCTATAATTCTTGTGGGTAGAGGATGGCGAGAGCTGAAGATTAAAGGGTCCATCTGGCATCAGCAACACTTGAGTTTTAGGGTACTCACATACAGACAGAAAGAGACACAAGCACACACACACACACACACACACACACACCAACTGACAGACAGACAAGCAGAAAGGCATGACATGACCTGACATGGTAGCTCAGCATTGATGAGCCGGTCAGGCTGACATGACCGCACAGCAAGAAAAGCCCACAATCTCCCAAGAAATACTGAGGAAATATATGTATGAGGAAAGAATGGTCTTTGCCATCCAAACAGACATTTCATATTGGTATTGGAGAATGAGGAGCACAATCAGCATTTTTCTTGATCAATGTGCAACGTGAAATATGAACTGTTTTATTTTTCATAGTTTATCTAGTATTGAAGACTACTTTCAATTTATTTGTATTGGACATTTTCATAGTCCAGCACATACCACAGATGCAGCAAGTGTGTACAGAACATGAACAAAACAGTGACTCACACTCACATCACCATTTACCAAGACAAACCAATTTATCAATGGCCTGGATAACACAAAGCAAATCCACATAATCAGATTATTTTCTCTCTCTGGAAAAGAATAACTATTCAGCAGTCAGAATGGAGATTGTATTAGATAACATGTACAGTATGTTTGTATGTACGTATGTATGTACGTATGTATGTATGTATGTATGTATGTATGTATGTATGTATGTATGTATGTATGTATGTATGTATGTATGTATGTATGTATGTATGTATGTATGTATTTATGTATGTATGTATGTATGTATGTATGTGTGTATGTACGTATGTATGTACGTATGTATGTATTTATGTATGTACGTATGTGTGTATGTATGTATGTATGTATGTATGTATTTGTACGAGGTGTGTTCTGCTGCCATTACTACATAAATACTATGTTATTATTCTCATATTTATTTTAAAAGCCTCCCTATCAAGATTTTTCAGCACGTCTAACGGAAGGATAAAAAGAAAGAATAAAAAGACAAAGAGCCCTCTCCCTCTGTCATGTCTCCTGAAACATTTCTATGCACTTTGTAGGAAAAAGCAGCCATCTCATGCATTATGCAATGAACATTCTGTAACCTGCCCCATTTTCAAATATTAAACAAGAAGATTAATAGAGAATTACAAGAATGGTTTTTGGTGTGCTGGGGCATGTCTACTCACAGCCCTGGCTCCATGATTTAACTGGGAGGTCAAGGTGACACTCTCTAAAAGGTAGAACATTGTAATTGTGATTTGTTCTATCACACCCTCCTCCCCCAACATCATCATTTCTCTTTTCTTGCTGGGCCAAAAGGCCAGACCCTGCCAGTGCTCACTTAAACTCTACTGCATTTCAATTACGTGCAAAGCAAAGGAAACTAAATATCAGCTGCATTCTTAAAATGATGTGCTTACTACATATGCAGAGAAGGATGTGTAGCGCCAAATAGAATGGATTTTTGCTTCTCCATGTCACACACGGCCTCAAACACATAACATACAGTTTACTGTCATCCTCTCACAGACACACATATGTACACTCTTTCACACACACGTACACTATGATAATCTGTCATTGCGTGTTATGATTGCTTTCCAAGCTCTGTGAAAGGCAGTTTGTCACCAGAAGGGCAAGGTCATTCATCCTATATCCATCACAATATAGTGAAGCTAGCTGACTTGTGCTATACCCCCCCACCCCCCTTCACTATCTCTCGCTCTCTCTCCCTCCCTCCATGACAGGCTTTGTTCATTCTGCCCACGTCCAGAGGTCCAGGTGGAGTGCTGGACTAACTCCTACAACAGTAATGTTATGTAACAGTGAGGTAGCTTCTGTGGGACAACCCTGGGACTACTCAGAAACACCATCTCTCTGTTTCCCATTGTCCTGTCTTAACGGGGGTCATTTTGGCCTCAATTTCTCCTTTCCTGCTCCACTAACTCAGGACCGCTGTCCCCAAGCTGTAATGTCCCCAAGCTGTTTTGACAGCTCCAACACAAACAGATTGGAACTGGATTGCATTCAATCACATGAACACTCAGCCACCACACTTAGTTTCTGTCTGTTGTCTATCTTTTCATCCCCCTCTCCTCTATCCCCCTCTCCTCTATCCCCCATACTGATGATTGCCCACTTCCTCTGTATTCTCCACCTCTCCTTCTGAAAGCACACAGCACTGCTTGCTCCCCCGTTCCAACTCCACTGCCTGTATACTGCATGTGTACTGTAAGTAGGAGCATGTAGTGCCAGTGTGCCAACTCCACTGCCTGTAGCCTGCATGTGTATAATCTGTATATAGGAGCATGTAGTGCCAGTCTGTGCCAACTCCACTGCTTGTATCCTGCATGTGTATATAGGAGCATGTAGTGCCAGTCTGTGCCAACTCCACTGCTTGTATCCTGCATGTGTATATAGGAGCATGTAGTGCCAGTCTGTGCCAACTCCACTGCTTGTATCCTGCATGTGTATATAGGAGCATGTAGTGCCAGTCTGTGCCAACTCCACTGCCTGTATACTGCATGTGTATATAGGAGCATGTAGTGCCAGTCTGTGCCAACTCCACTGCCTGTATACTGCATGTGTATATAGCAGTATGTAGTGCCAGTCTGTGCCAACTCAACTTCCTGTATACTGCATGTGTACTTTATATAGGAGCATGTAGCGCCAGTCTGTGCCAACTCCACTGCCTGTATCCTGCATGTGTACTGAGGGGCATCCGCAGGGCATGTGCCAACTCTAATTCTGTGCTACTTCACCACTGCCACTTTCACAGGAGGCAGTCAGTTTTCATAGATTCAGACTCTTAAAGCGACAGCAACTAGACCCAACAGGGAATGTGGAGGCACTTAGATGCACTCAACCTGAAGCTGTAGACTCAGCACCGTGACATTCCCTGTGAACCCCAAGCACTTGGCACCGCCATGAAAACCCTCGAGTGTTCTTTTGTCTCACTCCACTCTCACGCCTGCACCTCTTGTTGCTGAGAAAACAGATAAACATTGAGCTAAGCCATGAGTACTAGCTTCAGGTGCACAGAGGGCTGGAGATATGGGGTGTCACAGGGAGAATACACACTTGAATCTTTGGTGACAGAGAGAGAGAGAGAGAGAGAGAGAGAGAGAGAGGATGTGCGATAAAGGAATATTGCTTTTAAGGACAGGGCCAATTCAAAGATAGAAGAGAGATCAAAAAGAAATGCTCATAAAGAGAAGGAAATTAATGTTGTAGGTGTCCTGTTGAAGAGAGGATAGGATGGGGTCTTGTCCCCATGGTTGGATTCAGGAGGAGGGAGCAGGCGACACAATAGCAGGGCTTTTATAACTGTTAGTCATCTTAAATACCTTCAAGCTCACAGCCAGAGGTCCAACTCCAATCCAATCATCTCTCTGAATTCAATCTGAAAGATATGACATCAGTGAGAAATTCTATTACTGCCCCCGCACCCTGCCTAAACTCTTCCTTTTCAAACTGGATAGAACAACTAGCAACAGCAGAGTACAGGTAAGCAATCCTACTGTGAGTCATCATGTTATAAAACTACAGGTTTGTGTGTGTGTGTGTGTGTGTGTGTGTGTGTGTGTGTGTGTGTGTGTGTGTGTGTGTGTGCAGCAGATCTTTTGTATTTAAAATTATATGTTCTATTATAGTCAGACAAATTGATTTTGAGCCCTGTGATTGTCGTAGAAACTTGGCTGAAGCTGATGGAAGGAGGGCATTTCTGATTAGCCCTCCTAAGACAAACCTCCTAATATTCCAAGAATCTGAACACTTGAATTCTCTCCATCACACATCCCTTCAAGGTCCAGCCGCCTCCTAAGGCTCAGCATGCACCTCCTTATTGCTCCGTGGAGCTCGCTCCAGGCCTGTGTCTGGTCTCTCGTCTCCAGGATGCAGCTCTTTCATCCCAGCCCTTCCCCTCTACTAATGCTGGACCGGCGTGGGGTTTTCCTGTCCCTCTTTGATGATTAATCCTGCCCCCTTCTGAGTCACATCGCCTCCCTCACACGGAGGTGGCATGGAGTCACGGCGTGAAGGAGAGGCAGGCAGACACACACACACATTACACTGAGGTGGCATGGAGTCATGGCGTTGAGGAGAGGCAGACACACACACACATTACACTGAGGTGGCGTGGAGTCACGGCGTGGAGGAGAGGCAGGCAGACACACACACACATTACACTGAGGTGGCGTGGAGTCACGGCGTGGAGGAGAGGCAGACACACACACACATTACACTGCTGCCATAATTGTGTCCTTGAAGTTGGAGAAAAACTTGGATAGGGCACGTGTGCAGGAAACAAGTCGTATGTGTCTACCAACAGATAGCCAGAGGTTCAGGGATGTTTGGATTGGTAATTCAATTATTTGAGAGACAGGAAATGCAGCAAAGAGGAGTGTGCATATTGTAAGTGTCTATGTGCAGGTCTGATGTCTAGGTGTGATCTACTAATCAGTAAGTCATGTCACCCTTACACCGTCCTTTAATGGAAGAACCAGGGGGTAACTGAACCTCCATTAATTATAGTTTGCTTGGTACGCCACACAATATATGATAGACCATTAGAGACGTTCAATCCATTACAGCCTTTTTCTTTGTTCTGTCTGGCTATGTAAAGAGAACATTTACCTCGACCTTTACCTCTGAAAGGGTTTCTCAGGTAATCAACAGGAAAAAAAGAAGGAGAGAGCAGTCTACCACTCAGTCAGAACCCTTTAAGATGAGGACAGGAAGTGTCGATGAGTGGGTCTGGTACTGAAGACGCTGTCTTTTTAACCAGTGCTGTGCTCATGATTTTAGATCTGGACTGTTGGGGTTTCCTGGTCAGTCTATGACACCCAAGCCTAGGCGAATCTCCTCAGAATTGTGATGACGCATTTTCAAGATCACTGTTCAAAAAATGTACAAATGGTCAGTCACTAAATAGTATAAGTAGACTAATCTACATATTTAAACATAATTCTCAAAGAACATAGGGCTATAGCCTATAGAATGATATTATGCTTTTATAACTTTTAGGGACCACAACAGAAATACGTAGGCCTCCCTGAAATGGAATACCTCCCTGAAATTACTTTTTGCAGGTTGGGATGTCTTTAACAATAACTTGCATGCTCAGCAATCATAAAACGTGATTTTTAGTTTGCACCTGGTCCTGCATATAACGTCAGAGATGTCGGCGAAAGTTTTTTTTAACTAGCCTACCTAAGATATTGATTTTATCGTGTCCCTTCAATGAATATGTTATTTAACCTTACCTCATCAACAAACGCAACTTACATTATTGCAAACGTTAAACTGTGCACTATAAATCTACATATTCCATGCTATCATCATGCCATGCAGGGCCATTGCATAATTTAGCGAAAAGCGTGAGGTGGCCAGCCGGGTACAGTTGAGACACAATGTATCAACTGTACCCGCGATCAGCAGTTTAGAAGTCAGACAACAAACAAAGCAAATGAAAATAAAATGTTATATTTTTGATATTAGACCTGTTCTATTAATGGGTGTTTTTTCAAACATGAAAATTATAACAATGTTTTATCTTGGGGTCTAAATAAGCAAGGTGGGAGATCGGGTGCAGTTGGTACAACTTGATTGTGATATAGCCTATGCTACCTCATAGTAGCCTACAAATTAAAAAGGCATGCAGTGTACATATGAATGTGTATATGTGTGACTGTTGGCCATGTTTTGTAGCCTGTATGGATTTATGTTTGTGCTTTATTTTGTCCAGTTGTCTTTTAAAAGAAAGTTGAATGTATTTGTAATGCTTGGTCAGTCACCATCAATGGGTTTAAATGGGTGTCTCAACTGTACACCACACGAGACAAAATCGCACTTCATGTTTATGAGCTAATTATGAATACATTTAGTAAGTTATGGATATTATTGATTGATAATATTTTAGTATACAATCAAAGGAAATACGTGGCAAGTGCCTTCCGTCTAGTCACTGCAGGCACTGCAAGTTTCAAATGGTTTATGTCCGTTGATGTTTGTTTGGTAACCAAGTCTGCCATAAATTAAACGTTACTTGAATCTTGTTTGAATAACGGGTTTTCTGTAGACTTCATACTTAAACATGTTACTCTAATCCAGATGAAGGGATATGGAGGAACTTTGATTGATAAAATAAGTAAACAAAGACAGCAAAACCGATATTGGTTTCATTTTTAACGCGTCCGGTGTAGCCGGTTCCATAAAATATCCGCTTGGTGAACGTTCTATTTCCGCACGGCAGAATTTCCGCGTCTGGTGTAGCCGTAGCGTTACTTGGTAAGGTACTTTTACTATTACCATGGCATTCATGTTAATTCAATGAAAAATTGATTTGTTAATTCAAAATGATTTATTACTTGACCTTGTCTATGTATTCAATATTAATCTATTTATTTTTACAAACGGAGGGTAGCAGTCTTGTTATCTTATAGTGCCCCCTGGAGGTGAAGACTGGAATCAGGGGACAAACATCACATAACTCTGTACTCTCGTCTTTATTTGACTGGATTAGTATGTTTTGTTCTGCAAATGCAATGTTATCTCTAAAATAGGTTCTTAGGCTCCTTGTTAAAAAAAACAATAGTGGGAAGACTGGGGAAGACTGATGGGGTCCATCAGTAGGTTAGTCCTCTTACCTCTTCCCTACGTTGCCGACGTAAAATTCATCCTCATGAACAATCCTAGATAGCACTGTTAAATGAACTCATCACAACTGCATGTTAAACATTTACAATTAGGGTTTGGTAACATTTACAGATTTAAGTTAATTTATTCAGTTGAGCCCCACCTAAAGAATCATATTTGGCCTTGTCTGGTCTGGTTTTCCTTACCTGAATATTGACAGGTATTCTTCACTAACTTCAGACTCTTCTACATATGCTTACAGTAAACTCAACGTTTTATGGGGCATGCCTTTAGTGAGCTCAAGGCTGTTGGTAGGATCAGTCTTGTGATCTTATAGTGCCCCCTGTAGGTGAACTTAAGTTAAACTAAGAAAACTAAGAATCTTGTTACAGGTCATTGAAGCTGCTATAGTTTCACCTTGAAAAAACAGTATTTGTTGGTGGCATGAGTATGAGCCACGGTGTGTCTTGGGTAGCCTATTCACTGCATTCCTTTTCAAGTTCGATTTACTTGATGGTCACCGTGAACAACCAGTCTCAGGGTGGGAGTTGGAAAAGACGGCTGTCAAGCCCAACAGTTTTGCCAACAGTACCTGACTAACGGGAGCTCCCGCTGAATTGTGTTCCTTATCGTTGTGTATACTGTCAATAGGCTAGTTTAAATTCGCCTTTACTTTTAATTAAACATGATGACTGACAGAATTAATGCAAGAGTTTATTTAAAGGCAGAGTAGGTGATTTTTTTTTGTCACATGACTTCCTCTTTGCATTCTGATGGCAATGAAGAAATTAAATGCTCTAATGTCAAGCAGGAAAGTATCCGTCATCTCAGCTCTTTGCCCATGCACTCACTGCGCGTGTCCTGAGTCTTCCACAAGGCCAGGCAGACATATTGCTTTAAAACCTAGCGGGCTTGTTGCACAAAACTGGCAGAGATATATGCAGCCAAAATGTCCAGTTCCATATACACCTATAACAGCTTGTGCTGATAAACTGATGCGGCTGTGGTCGAGGGGTCAAAAATGTAATGCAAATGTCATTGTGCAGCACAAAAGCCATTTGTTGAATTTGGCAATTGACATTGGAGGACCTGGACCGATAAAACATGTGATGTCATTGGTCCCTGCGAGTTTACTGGGGTGGGCCAAGCCTTCCACTGACCAAAGTCAATGGGACCGCATGCTCAGTCTTGTACATTCACTTTACAGTTGTATTTGCAAAAACTGATACCCAACAACCTAACCTATCTAATAACTGCCCAATCATAGCCCTCCTGGAACTCCTTCACAGTACAACAGGCACTGTCTGTAGCCAACAAGTGCTTAACACAACAACATGACTGCTCAACCATAGAACCTGAACAGCAGGTTACAACAACAACAAAGCTGTCTTTGTGAGCAATACACCGGGGTTTTCAAGCAGGCACCTTCCTTCATCAATGTTTCTTTGAAATAGGCCCATGACACCTCCAGACTAGGGTTCACTGGTGTCTGGCATCCCAGACCCACCTCTCTCCATAGTCATGATGGGTAAGCACACATGCCACTACCAGAGACAACAGATACACCTCAAGATACACCTTGGCAAGATTTCACATATCTCAGTGTTTGTTCTTTCAAAACCCCAATAAGTCTGTGAGCAAGGCAGGCACTGGCTCACTGTTCAGCAGCCTCGGACAACTTCTTTAGATATCCTATGAGTGACCGTCCTCTTAAACCAAAATAGAAGTGTTTTTGTAGATTTAGTTACAAAGCCTCTAACACCTTCCTCAACTTGCCTTGTGTGTGCTTGTTAACCACGTTCCTTTGCTTCCACTACCTGTTCCACATACTTAGCCTCTTTCTTTGAAATCTTTCCTCAATTGCAGCTTCAGAGGCAGATACTCAATAAAGTGCACAATGCACTCACACTCAGAATACAAAACACCATGTCTGGTCTCGTAGCAGTCACAATTCACTGTGGAGCTTGAAGTTGTATTCCAACATCAGCCAGCAATCTCCAATCCCAAGCCTTTTCCATATGACAGTGCGGTTTATGTGGGCCTTTTCTACCGACAAAGAGTTAACCTCAACCTGTTTATTCTCAAACAGATACGCAAATGATATCACATGAAATGTAAATGAAACCTGATTATGTCTCCATGTGTAGCGTATCTGGATCAGGCTAGTTTTACATCCAGACAAAATATGCTTTAAAGAGCCAACACCCAGACAGCTTGTGTCTTCACCCACCCACTGACTGGCTCTGGGGAGTTTGGAGGACATCATCATAAGTGGCTCCAACAATTAATGAACCCTCGGATTACATTCATCTGATAGGCTGCAGAGAATGCACTTTTGAAAAAAAAATAAAGGCAAGTGGCAATAATACAGAAATAAACACAGGGATGTTCACAAACCGTGAGCTGTTTGCATGTTCCTTATTCTGTAAATAAATGGAACAGCTTTTACATTTGTGAACCACATGCCATTTTTATGGGAATCCCAAAATGCATTATTTGTATTGTATTATTTGTGAATTCCATTATTTCGTCTGTCTGACAGAACATATGTTTTTTGATGCTTAATGTTTTTTTTTACTGTGACTACTATTTCACTGTAATTACCTCCGCTATGGAATATATATTTTCAGTTTGGTTTATTTGATTGATTGAAACGTTTTTATGGATTCAAAGTACTGCTGCTCTCTAGTTTTTAATTGCCAACATAATCTGCTCTATGCAAATTAGTCATTAAGAGAATTTTGTTTTGAATAGTTAACACACACACACACACACACACACACACACACACACACATGTATTAGTACAGTACAGAGGCGATTTCTCTAAGACTGCAAGGGAAGCTCAGCTTCCCCTAAAATGTCGAAAATTAAATTGTCAATTATGTACTGTTGTGTTAACATTTCATTGACTACAAATGCGTTAAAATACGTTCATGTCCAAGACGAGTTCGATCAGAATCTTATCCAAGACTGACTCGATTTTGTTAACTTGTCATACATTCCCGTAATGTCAATGCATTTGACCGTAGAAGCCGAGCGTCCATTCACTTGAATGAGACTGCATGGAACAGTTTTTTTCATTGCCTCGAAACTCGACTGTCATTGGATAAATGCCAAGATTTGTCCCGCCCCCGGACGCTCAGAGTCTCTGGGGGTGCATGGAGCAGTGGGCTGGCCTGGGCTAGCCTGGACGCTCGGCCTCCGCGTGATGATTGGAGGATCAGTCGAAAGGCTGAATCACTTTTTGATTGACAGCTATTTTGAGATATACACAGTCACTTGAACATGTAGGATTCATCGCATCCCATCGCGGATTTTGCAAGTGAAGTCTTACGACAAACTGCAACACATTTCTTGATAGCCTATTTGCTTGGCGAAATTGCTTCCATTATTAATTTCTTACACTGTAAATAAAACACATTAATCGTATTTTCTTGTTTTTGTTTAACATATTTTCCACATTTCGAGTTCGAGTTTAATATCGTTTCGTTAGTTCGTTCATTCATACTGTTGGCTAGGTCGGAGTGAACTAGCCAGCTAGTGTGCATTCGATGGAGAGGAGAAACTTAGAATTAAACAGCAGGGCAGATCAACACTAAAGATTGATTTTGTGCAAAAGGTAGGGAAAAGTAACAGGTCTTTTCAGCTCCTGGTATGACAAAGTTAGCTGGCTGACTGGAAGTGCTGTGACAAAGAAAATGTACTGTTGGCCATGCATCTTGATGAAACCATCTCAGGGATGTGTTGTCTGGTCAAAATTTGGTTTTGGGGATCTGTCTAACTTTGACAGGGCATATAAAAGGCATGAAAAGAGTAATGAACATGCGAGAGCATGTGCAAGGTTAAGCTGCCTGGGCAGGGTTAGGGTTGAACATGCACTCAATGACCATTTTCTTGAAAAGGAACGGAGGGCAGAATTTAGGTATAAATAAATTGACAACTTTTTTGATGTAGGCCAAAAATGAGCTTCCCCTCTTTAAAAGACCAGCAGCCGCCACTGGTACAGTACCAGGTTAGTCCATGACAACTCAGCCACACAAATTGTGAATAACTACATGAGAGAAAGGTGATATCAGTCCAACTCGTGTCTAATTAATAGCTGCATAATTAGAGTAGGCCTACTTCTAAATCAACAGGATGATGTTCTAAAGCAGGGCACTGAGCTAGAGCTCCAGCGATCTTCAGTGGTGTCAGTAGGCAACATCTCCTTTATCTCCAGGACTATTTGCAGGGTTGATTGATACCTTTCGTTAAGCGTGCACACTCGGTACAATGACACTTTTGAGATTTGACTTTGTAACTCCTCTAAATAAACTTACACAGCACCTTTCAGAGTCTGCCAACCTGATTTTCTTTTTGTTAATGATAAACTACTCCCATACCGCCATCTGTCATGCATGTCTTTTCCTTTTAGATTGACAGAAGGCTTTGCAAACAATTTGTCAGATAGAACATGTTGAATAGTTGGACGGATAGCTAATTTTTCAGTTAGTGGATTTCTAGTCTGAGAGAATTATTTATTCTGACATGCTGTTTGGTTGCTACCTGACGTATATTTCATTTATACTTGTGTATCAAGTATCACATATTACTTTTCCCGACACCTGTACCAGTACAGGCTTTAACCCCACATGAAAGTGAAAGTCCTCTCTATGGCAGAGGTGGTGTAGACACACACACTCTGAAATCCACCTCTGCATTTAACCCATCCAGTGAAGTGACACACACACAGTGATGAAGTGATGTTTCACACTAACCCGGAGGAGTGGGCTGCCATTGGCGGCGCCCGGGGAGCAGTGATCGGGGTTAGGTGCCTTGCTCAAGGGCACCTCAGCCGTGGATGTGGGCATGGGAAAGCAGTGCTCTACCACTTCCCCCGCCCACATTTTTCCTACTGGTCGGGGATCGAACCAGCCACCCTCCAGTTACCAACCCGAAACCCTGACCAGTAGGCCACAGCTGCCCCATGTCACATAGACCCATTGTTAATCCAGCCCTGGCTTTGTAAATGGGAAATAAAATGGGTCTGACCGAACCAGCCAACTCTTTTCCAGCCAATCAGCAGAAGGGGGCATTTGTGTTTGTGCACTGGACAGAGGGGAGTGGAGAGGGAAGGGACATGAAGCTGAAGCTAACATGCTGAACTCCACAACATAATTGCATTGTCAAAAAGGAGAGATGGCCGAGAAACAGTAATTTACTCTTGTGACAATTCCTGGGACTGGTATATAATGATTTAGATTTACGTGACAAGTTTTTTTCTGTAAAGCGAGGTGGAAAAGGGTGTATTGAAGGAAGAGAGCAGTCACCCCACCCGTCCTTGAACTGAGGTCTACCAAAGTACCAAACTTAAATCCTGACCGCAATGCGCCAGGCTTGATGGTATGGCAGTAGAAACAACACGAATAGAACACACTTCTGAGGATGCCAGCAAAGAGCCAAGACTTGTTCCTTGAGCCTTGTTCTCATCAACAAAGCTTCTTCTGCTGTTTGCTGTTTGTATTTATGGACATCAGTCCCAAGCTATGATAGTGGCTATAGCTATACACATACAGTTCTTTTGTAAATATCTTTTTTTTTTTGCAATTTATATTATCAGTCTTTTTGTCTCCTTCTGTGTTTTTGCACTTGGATACTCCAAAACCCCTAGTGGAGGGTGAATAAATTACAAGCCACGGAGTTTTTGTCTCCCAGGTGCCTTTTTGGTAGCCTGGCCATTACCAGCCTGTGACTCCATTTCATTCCGTCTTTCAGTCTGGGCCAACCCAATGCATTTTGGTTTCCGAGATGGGCGGGTGCTTATCTTGAGGTTTAAAATCATTGGAGTTCCCTTAACCAATCAGCAACGTTTAGTAAGCATTCGGTAGATTAAACTCTTCCCAAAGCCAGTTGGGAGAAGAGCTACGACGTCCTTTCCAACCATAAAACTTACAAGAAAATACTCTTGTTCTCCTTTTAATTTTCTGATGTTCTCGAGAGTTGAGACAACTTTTCCGATAGCTTTTCGTGTCTTTTCCTCCAAGGCGAGTTTTGCGTCACAGCTCTGAACTGTTCGCTGATTGGTCCTGCAAAATTTTGAGTTCTGGAGACGATTGTCAATGGGGTTGGGCCAGACTGAGTATGAGCTTGAAATCAATTCAGGCGGAAATACGTAGGCTGGTGTCACCAGGCTACCTTTTTGGGCCCACCAGGAAGACTCTGGACACTTCACCTTTTGACCAAGGGCCTTTCATCATTAGTGTTTGATGAATCATTAGCCCCTTATACATGCGTCAATGTAAAGCTGTTACATTGCGCCTACCACGATAGAAACTCGCGAACGTGTTACAATTGCCTCATGTATAAGGGGTCTAGATGTAAACCGTTAGTTTTTCCGCCGATCGTCTGAGCCTTTCGAGAGAGGTGGTTTACCACGTTCATTCGTCTTAGAAAAGGGCGTGTCAAATCAGGCCGATGTGTCATGACAAAACACCGTGTCTCGTAAGCCTTAAACTATCAATCACCCCCACAATGAAATATGCCATTACAGTCGCGACAAACTTCTTGGCATTGTGGTGCGCCCAAAACGCAAGCTATAAACGTAGCCATCCTAATGTAACCAAAATATACCTCTGCTGATATGCCTAACCTTCGTTCTATTTAGAATTTGTCTTAGCACTATGCAGGAATAAAATAGCATCTACAGTGTCAGGATTCAGGCGCTCTCGCCTGGCTTCTATAACGCGCCCTGCTGCACTGAAGGAGCGCTCACTCGCAGCACCTGTTGCTGGAACGCATATAATTCGTTTTGCAAGGTGCTGTAGTCGTGGGAACGACTGGCCTGGTTTCTCCCAAAAGGAAAGTATTTTCCTCTGCTGATCCCGCGTCTATATGGAAGTTTGTAGAGAGATTGCCGGGGAGTAAAATGCTCCCTTTCCGTTACGTCTGCTGCTGGCTAGTAATACAGACAGCCGGAAAGGTTAATAAACGGAATGAAATAGCTACACATTACACACGCTATGTTTTAATAAAAGCCACGTTACTCACATACTGGTTAACACTGTTACAGCACATAAATGTTTGTCGCTACATCCAAACTGCGTCACCGTTGTCCCTCCCTGTGCTCCAGCCGCACCATTTTGCTTGCAATGTGAATCATTTAATTTAAATATGCTTATTGGCATTTGTTGCACCTTAATCATTTTCTACAAACATGATATGCTATGTAGACTGAGACTCTATTCACTACTGCACAAAAACACGTTTGAAAAACTAGACGTTTGCAATGAAGTAGGTTAACTTTCGCCAATATCTCCGTAAGGGAGATGGGTTATGTGCTCAAATTTCCTGGGATCAAAGAAGACGTTAGTATGCATGTGCAAACTAAAAATCACGTCTCAGGATTGCTGCGCATGCAAGTTATTTCGGGTGTCTCAACTGTAACTAATACCACTGTCATATAATCAGGGTGCGATTTGCCGGGGGGGATGGGGGGGATTTACCCCCCCTCTGGTTTTTACATCCCCACCTCAGCTGGATGAATTTCATACATGGGGTGGATAACCCTCAATTATTAAAAAAACAATGAAAAAACAGACAGGTTGTGACAGTGTTTTCTAACACTTGCTTACATCGCTGGCACTAACGAACCTTACCCGAACTGTCGGCATTCTCAGAATTCGCTGGCTTTGCTAATTTCCGTGTATAGGCTACTGTACAATGAATATGAAAATATTTGTTCACTGAATTAGCGAGTTCTGTCCAAAACAGTTGCGTTCCAGTTTCAAAGTTTCAGTTTCGGTTTCAGTATTTCAACGTGAATGAGAGGAAGCACAAGAACTGAGTATGATGCATGTATATGAAGAGAATTAGGCCTATGTATTGCTTGTTTTTTTTTCATGATAAAAAAAAACATCCCCCCCTCTGGTTTTTGGACAAATCGCACCCTGCATATAATTATGAGTCCAGTAAAAGACGGAGCAAACACAGTTTTCTACCGTTGTTGAAACACATTCACGCGTAGACTCGTTTTCTTTCCATCCGAGAGTGGTTATTCAAAGAAAATATTAAGAACTATATGCTGATAGAAAGAAGGGAACTTTAAGCCACTACACTGCCTGTGCCCGATGCGGATCCACGTTGATGTTGTTAGTAAACAAACCAGGTGGGAGCACATCTCCGTGGTCTTTGCGCATGCCCGAGGCAATGTAACCGCTTCACATTTTGCACATGTATACAGGTAACGACAAGAGCCGTTTCCCTTGAAAATCTTCACACCTACACGCGAATACGATACGATAAACTGATCTGATCTCAGTGGCACATGTATAAGGCCCTATTGTATCTCGGCCATGCTTGTAGCCTGTCCATCCGTTCAGAGTTTTCCTTCCCTTTTCACAAATGGGGAAATACTTACTGTATTTTAAAGTGTGTATAGAACAAGGTGTAACTTGTTAGTTTAACAAATTGAGTTTGTCTGCCGGAGGTATTCTACCCATATCTATAATAAAGGCTAGATATCCTGCCTGCGTTTCTGGTCGACGGAGTCGAATGTCCGCACATTTCAGCCATTTTGAGGACGGTAGGCTATAGCTCACTCCTCCTTAACATTGTGTTGGTAGTGGTACTTTTTAAATAACCAGAACTTGCTCAATTTTCAACCGATTTTCAAACGGGTTGGTTTGTTATAAACGTAAGATATTTCTTATGGCACTACATAGGCTACTTATGAAGAATTATAAATATGGGTTTTCATATGAAAATAACATTGACAGGTCTCTGACAGGTCTCGTTTCAAGGTAGTGTTCAATAGAGCAGATTGCACAAAATTCTGGCATCTTCATTGGCAATAAAGTCAGCAATTTCCTGTCGAAATCATAATGTAAGATGTTTAACAAACCAACCCGATTGGAAATCATGTGCAACTTCGGTTTTATTATGTGCAACTTAAGTTATTGAAAAGAAATAACAATTAGGCTACTCGCCAATTGATGTAAAATGACTGATACACAATAGCCGTGATACACAATTAAGCTGCACATTTCAACATGTTCAAGCATCCAGAATTATTACCAAGGTAATGACGATTGTAAATCAAGTCATTTGTAAATCCGTCAAAATTTCTGCGAAATAAGAGTGTAAACGATTGTGAAGATCACTGACGTTACCTAACGTATCACTGATCCCTACCGGAAGCTATACTGTCCTCAAAATGGCCTCCTGTGCGGACATCCAAGAGTCCGCCATAATCCATCTAGCCTTTATCTAAGATATCTATGATTCTACCAGTAGACAGGGAGCAGAGACTAGAAGCATGGCCGAGTTACAAACATCCCTAACCATACATCACTGTAAGCTTTCAGAAATCTGAGAAGTTTGAAATGGTTGCAATAAATAATTTATTTGAACCACAAAAATAGACGAGAATTCATACATTTTGATGTACTGTACACCCTTTTCAAATTTTCCATCCTTTTACGTAAATATACATTCTACCGATCTCAGCAAGATCAGCATTTCATAGAAAACAGCACATGATGAAAATAGATGGCACATTTAGTTTCCTGTAACCTTTTTGGCAACAATTTACATGACAAAAGTACATGACAGAAATATATAACAGCAAACATTCAAGTTTTTGCTCAATGCAAATGCAGGTTGAGACATATTTTTCAGCTCTCAGACAAAAAGAAGATTGAAAGCTCAGAAACAGAAACCCAAAACTGCTTTATTTTTACTGTCCCATCTTTTCAGTAATTTCTTCCACTCTAACTAGTTTTCATCAGAGCCGTCATTCTCATCAGCTTCAAACAGGACTCTGTGCAGTCCTTTCCAATCCTTCAGAGTTTAACAGGCAATCTAGGTGCAAACAAGCTTTTCCCATTCTCTTGGTAACCAATGCTCCATCAAATATCCATTCTTTGACAGACCACAAGCACAAGACTCTTAAATGTCACTATATTACACCTTTAATGACTGGCCTGACCTATGTGCTTCCACATACATCACTTAAGTCAAGCCTGGAATATGGAGAACTGAGTAGAAATCAGTAGCTCAAGGTGGATAGTGTCCAGAGCGCACTGCCATCTCCTCCCAAAGAGGACACAGAGATGGGCACTCATCAGACTTAGCATGGGATGATGCGCTACCTTCATTCACAGTGAGAGGGTATGGTCTTCTGACCAGCTTCTGGTGGACTTAGTGGAGGCTTTTCGGAACTGGGGCAGGTAGAGGCGCAGGCCACGCTGAGATGCACAGCTGGAGCAGCTGCTTTTGGAGTCCTGGCGGGTCAGGGGAGAATCGGACTCTGAGTCTGGTTCCACACATACCAGAACCTCTTCCTCTCTCAGAGAGCCTAAAGCTGGTCCCTCATGCTTCATCGGCTCTTCTTCCTCATCTTCATCATCTCCATCACCGCCTTCCTCATCCTCATCCTCATCATCCTGACAGCCCATGCCAAGATAGTAGAGTTCTGAGGACACCTTTGGACCGGCTAAAACCTCGTCCTCCTCTTCTGACGTCTCAGAGAACTCCTCAACCGAGGTGCAGGAGCAGGAATGCCGGGGGTCAGCCTCTCCAGTTTCTAGCACCAAGTGCTCCATCTCCCATAGGCCTCCAGTGAAGGAGCCTGAGATGTCGGAATTGTTGGCGGAGAAATTCCCTTCATCGCTGGAGTCCTGGTTCTGCTTAAGGCGCCGAGAGGGTTTGTCATTTAGGAGCACTGTGGCATACGTCACCGAGGACTGTCCTGACACTGAAGACTGACTTGAAGACTCGGGGGTCTCCAAGATACCGGAGGTCCCTCCAGAAACAAGTCCACAGGCTGAGTCTAAAAGAGGGGTGTCAGTGGTTTCCTCAGATATTACCCCAGTTTCCCTTTTTTTCTCGACTGTTGCAGGTATCGTCTTTTCCACAATCTCTGCCTCTGATATGACTTCAGATACGAGCAGCAGTGGACAGGCGGTGAGACCTTCAGGGTGTCTGAATAGGCTCTCAAAATTCTCCACCTGCAAATGGACAAGGTGCAGTGTTAGGAGGGGCATGTGAAGAATCTTACCCTAGTGCAGATGGTTTTACACTTGACATGTTATAGCACGAGAAAGGTAACAACAGATCTTTTGACTGTGGACCTACAGCAGAGACAATCCCACACCTGGATATTGAATAAGCCTCAGCATTACACATACAGGATATATTTTCATGAAAAGAGTTCTGTCACTTTTGAACAAATTCCTTCAGATTGCACATTCAGAATGAGCCGAGACCTCAGTGGATAGGAAATCACTGCAATGATGGCTTACCTTTTTAAGATCCACTCCTTGAGCCCAGGAACATTTATTGGGATCTGGGACTTCTTTCCACACCAGCCTCTTCATCCTGAAATGAGAAAAAAAAACTGCTGTGATGAAGGTAAATCCTTTCGGTCATCAAAGCAATGGATTTGTCTCTTTAGTTCTCCTCCTCAATGACACAGGTGACACACAATATACTTTTTTTCCCTCTTTTTCTGTCATTGTCATCTTACTTTCCATCACACTCCTAATATCATGTTCCACGAAAGGGCTACTCTCACTTCACTTGAAAAATATGAAAGTATTGTGCTGTATCTATTTTTCTGAAATGGCCAGTCAAATGGAGTTCAGTACAATCCTGTATTAATCTGATTCAATTCAATTACCTCTCCTGCTTCATTTTACTTATTATTTTAATCTCCTGCCCCTTTCATTTTAGTTTTTCTTCTTTTCTTTTTTTAAAAGTGAGAATCATTATTTATGACTCATGACTCGTGTTAACAATCTGTCTGAAAAACTCCTCAGACTAACATCTCTGGGTCGTGTCATTGAAGAATATCTGCTCTGAGTCTTTATGAATGCACACAGGTAACAATGGCTGTATTTTGATATCAGAACTATGCTTCATCAAGGATAATGGAGAGAGCCAAAAGAATTAAGAGAGAGTGGGTGGGTTGCACTGATTTATGGTTATGTGAACATTTTCCACCTCAACTTTGATTAAAAGGATTCAATGCACAAAAGAATGTGGATGGCTTTGAGCTGAGTAAAGAAGAAAGAGCCCTTTATTCTATGCTAGTCTGCGTAGGCCAACCAAATAAATACATGAAAACCATGAAAGCCCGATGAATAAACAGGTGATCCTCCCAGACAACCCCGAGGCCACAGCTGTTAATATGCAGGTGAGGTAGTCTCTTTATCAACACATGCACTGTCAGAGACACACAGAAAATGCACACAGAGTGTATCTTACTGATTCTGGGAGATGATGAGGGTGACAAAAAGAACCACGGCCAGGAAAGCGACGATCATTAATAGCATGTATGCCGCTGGGTCTTCTCTAGATGCTAAAAAAGAAATGTCAAAATTATGATTCAAATAAGACTCCCCAATCTGCTTGCAATCCTTAAATTTGACATATGAGCAAAACTGTGACGTCCATGCATGCAAAGTGGTGAAGGACTTACAGATACACTGGACAGGTTTCCCCTCTCCATCCTTATAGAGTGTGTAGAGGGTGAACTTATACTGCTCTGCACTATAAAAATGGCCTGTAACAGAAGACAGGGATTGTTACTACATGAGTGGTGCATAAAAAAGGCATATATTTTCATACACATACACAGAGACGTACCGTGCACATAGACCGCTCGGTCTGTAGGGGGCACTCTAATCCACTGAACTTTCCCCGCCGTTTGTCCTCTCTGCTCTAGCTCCCAGCTGTGGTCCAGCCACTCGATGATGAAGCCCAGTGGAGCTGGGCCAATAGGAAGCAGCGCCCAGGCCAGGTCCACGCATGTGCCGTTGATCACACGGCCAGTGAATGTCTGGACACTCTGGCCTGCACACACACACAAACCCCCACAGCAACAAGGCTTTCAAAATATCATCAGCACAAACACAGCAGCTAGGGTTTCTATATTTCAAATATGTTTACTTCATCTTAGTCACGCTTGTACTTGTGTGCGTGTGTGCATCCTGTGTGTATGTGGTGGTTATGCGTGAGTTTGTGTGTGTGTGTGTGTGTGTGTGTGTGTGTGTGTGTGTTTGTGTGGGTGTGTGTGCAAAGCTAATGGGACAAGCCTGGCACAAAGCAACAAACAGCTTTAGTGAAAATAATTAGCTCTGGGCAAAAATATGGATATCAGAGGATTAAAACAAAAATAGAAAAACAACTTCAACATTAAGCCTCTCATTTGCGCACAGAATCCACCTAGGCCGTGTGTGAGAGAGGCAGTGCCTGAGGAGTGTTTACTCTGATGGCCACCTTGTTACATCAGATTCATCTGATGCCTCATCTCTTATTCTGCACACTATAGTTAAAGGACACTAACATTTAGTATATCGTTTATACAGAAAGAAAAAAAAACATAATCTTTTAAGCAAATTAATCGTTCGTATATGTTTGGAATAATTATTCTAATATGTAATATTTTATAGATACGTACTGTATATATTATATTATAAAAAGGCCATCAGAAGTTCTCTAGTGAAAATGGAACAGACTGAACTTGATGCTAGTTTTTTTTCCAAATCTTAAAATCCAGTCCATCTTGGGAAAAATAATTTCTTTCTCTTTTCCTTCCAACTATGCATCCGATATATAAGAGTCTGCTTTTCTTCAATTTCTTCTAAATGTGACAGCATACTGGAATACTGACTTCAAAAATAGCAGGCTAGACTGACCAAAGGTCTTTGAGGGAAGCTACTCACGTTTAGGGTTCTTGGTTAGTGTCAGGATGTTGTTGTTGGAAGAGTTTCCGACTGAGTTGCGTGCCATTACAGTGACGGTGAGGGGCTCCTGTCCCAGCAGGAATGTATGGGAGGCTCCTACAGCTGCCTCACTTGACCACAAAGCGCCTCCACTGGCCTCTTGCTGAACTACAAGTCCTTCTACACATTGTTGTGGATCCTCAACAGGAAGAGGCTGAAAAGCAAGACCGCCCATGTCAGCCCAATGTCATCAAAGTCAAAGTAGCTTTATTGTCAATTACTTCACATGTCAAGACATACAAAGTAATTGATAGAACGTTTCCCACTCTCCCACGGTGAAACATATAAAGTGCACAGGCACAACAGATAAGACAGGACATTACCTAATACTAAGTACAACATACAGATAACATTCAGCAAAATAATTCTGATGACCAATGGTTGCTTTCTCTCTGCAGCAAAAGATCACAATCAAGACTTTTTCATTTGTGGTACCTCAGTGGTGGAATAACCTAGCCTGACGATGTCATACTCATAGTTCTAGTCAGAATATGAGTCTGATACTGCTCCATTGAGCTCTGATTATGGGGCGTGTTTCACGAACCAGGAAAAAAATGCCTCTGATTGGATACCTAGAACCAATCAGAGCAACGTAGTATGACCATCTGATACATTAGACTATTACCGGATCCCATAGGAAGGACGGCAAAAACATCTTTTCGATCGACAAATGCCTTGATTGTGTTTCTCTGTTCCTCTTTCAAAATGAATGCGCTGTCAATATCTGTGAGATATGCATGCTCACGTAATACTTATTTGCAGCGAGGCTCGCTAGCTACTATGTGTTTCAATGGGTTTTTGGTCTAAGCGTTAGCATTAACCTAACAATAATGGCCTTGAGCTTCAGTTAAGACCTACAATACTCATACATCATTCGTGTAGCACATACACAACTAACCGAGTCAATGTAGACATAAAAAAAGTCGTGTAGATAGCTTATTTCACATAAAATATTTCCCACTTACAGGCTCCCGAGACGCCGCCATCTTGGTACGATTTTGAATCTACCGTTAATTCAACTCAAGCCTTGTTTGATCATCTGTCCATCATCGTATAAAGCCCACCCTGACAATTTCATTGGTCAGATCATTTTGCTCAAAACTGATCATTTCTCCCCAATGGAGCAGTGCCAGACCGAACTTCCCAGACCACAAATGTGGTGGGCTGGGCTAAGTTCAGTCTGGTATCCAGGCTAGGAATAACCTGTTCTAGTGAAAGTCTTGATATCTTGTGCACATTACACAACTTTGCGGTAGGAGAGATCACTGTACACTGTAGATATGCAGGATGTGAGATGTTGCATTGTGAAAGCTGTCGAAATATATATTGGAGGGAAGTGAAAATACCAACCAGGTTATGCAATATCCTGATCTTTCCATGCAATATTGTAACAGAGCGGGTCTGAGCAGGTAAACCATAATTCATTTTTGGAATGCGTGCCACACTCACTGAAACCACACGTGTAGAGATAGAGCTTCTCCTGTACCTTGAAAAGCAGGGTGACGTTGACCTGGTTCCTCATAGAATCTTCTTTGCGCTCTCGCCAGAAATCGGGCCCTCGTTCAGGGGCTAAAAATAAAACCAATCACAGTTATTTTATCACTATAAACACAGATCTTTCTCCTGCTGTTGACTCTATGGTCAGGATGGGGACTTGTTGATTTCATGGGGACATAATGGCTTCTGATTTCCGGCACAATTAGGGAGAAAGAAGTAAAAAAGAAAATGTCTGCTAACAAGGGAGGGAAAGTAGCAGTCTAGATGGCTTCTGGTTGACTGCATGCATCAACAGTAATGTTTTACTGAACATCTAATCTTCTCTATTGTTTTACTTCACCTTTATGCCCAAAAGACCTGTTTAAATCATACACACTTGAGTCACAGTGCTATGGAAGAGTGACAAGGGTTAACAGAATATTTACCATGGATGTTTTTGATTGTGGAATTGCGGGGTTCACTCCAGTCGCTCCAGTGGCCTGAGCCATTGTGCCTCTTGCAGCACACCTCCACCTTATAGACCACGCAGGGCTCGAGCCCCATCACCTCAGCCCAAGACTCCACCTGGGGCCCCTGGTACTAAACACAAAAATGACCCACAGAAACAGTCATCATACAGCCCAATAAAATATTTTTTCAGAACAATTTTTTCATTCAATAATCAGACCCCATACAGACCCTATAGTCCCCTCACCACCCAACCTCCACCATGGACTTCAACACAGCCCCACTAATGCTGCGTTCCATTTACCTCAGAAGTTGGAGTTGGGGATGACGTCTCACCCAAGTAACCACATAACTGCAAGAACCAATAAGCCCCCCTCTCCCTCCCCCCTCCCCCACCTGCCTGTCTGTTTCCAGTGGTCAGGTGAAGAGGCAGCAGGAGAGACTGTGCCAGAACAAGGATACAGGTCCGACTACATCCATCCATCCATCCATCTATCTATCGATCCAACTATGGATTTATTTTAAGTTTACCCATGAGCAGAAAGTATCTAGGGCAAATATTTTTTTTTGTAAAAAATCTGTTGTACAACTCCTGTTGATAATCAATAGGCCCATTTCTCTTTTGTCTGTCTATAGCATTGGTACAGCCAGCTGTGGCACAGAGTTTAGGTAGACTCCTTCCTACCTGCGGGTTGGCTCTCTTCCCAGCAGCTGTGTACCGGACCATATACTCCAGCTCATACCCAATGAGGTCTGTGCGGGACCATGCCAGGCGCATGGTTCCATTGGGCATGCTGACTGCCTGCACATCTGTGGGTGGGGTGGGCTTCACTGCAGGATGCAAATATCAAACAGGGGGAGGTTGACATCAATGTGACAGTCACAGCACATCCACTGAGAATAAGACATAGCAACTTCACATCAGTGTGTACACACATGTACATACACGCAGGAAATAGAGTAATAAAGGACATTTGAATGCACACGGATGTGTTACACTGTGTTAATAATGATTCTGAAGGCTATCATTCCAAATACTGACACAGTCTGAAATAGTGTGGCAACACTCCATCACCAAAGGGCATGTTACTCACCCAGATCAATCGGTGTGACATACACAGGATGTGACTTCACTTGTCCCTCTCCATGAACCTCTTCTAACCACAATTTATAGCAGGATATCAGGCGAACTGTCTCCAAAGTGCACTTCCTAAGCCGACTGTCTCCATCTTGACACTTGGCCACCTGGGATACTGAGTCCGCTAGCTCCTCCTCCTCATTCATGTCGTCACAAGGCCCATCGTACAACCTAATGATACAGATATGGGCAGAACCGAAAGCTTGCATGAAGACAACTACCACCTAATGATACAGATACCGGAAGAACTAAGAGCTTGCATGAACACAATTACCACCTAATGATACTGATATG
The DNA here is from genome assembly GCF_963457725.1 of Sprattus sprattus. NCBI lineage: Eukaryota > Metazoa > Chordata > Actinopteri > Clupeiformes > Clupeidae > Sprattus > Sprattus sprattus. Next base: position 55,795,380 of record NC_137921.1, on the reverse strand, counting down.
GGCAGAACCGAGAGCTTGCATGAACACAATTACCACCTAATGATACGGATATGGGCAGAACCGAGAGCTTGCATGAACACAAATAAAGTTATAGGCTATAGTATCCTCCCCATCACTAAATAATGATGGTCCCTCTGTACCTCAGTAAAAGCCAAGAACATCATTTAACATAATTTCCGATCAAAGACAACATCTGTACTATGAGGCTTTGGATAATCACACCTGCTGTATGCATAATGTTGTTTGCAATAGAGCTATAGCAGGGGCTTAAAGTTCAGCATAAACCAGAATGATCCAATGACATGGAGACTGCTAAAGGTCTATTCAGATATCTTATTTAATGTTTGTTTTATTTTATTCCATGGCAAAAGCATTATTTTATCTAGGTTGACTTTGCCACTTAAAGATAAACAAAGATGGAACACATTTCATAACCAACAGCACACCTACTTGTACATGAGCTGGTCCTCACTCCAGATAGTCTTATTCCATGTGCACGTCATCTTGTTTGTAGAGTCAACAGTGGTCTGGCAGTGAATGTCGGCACTGTAGCTACCTGTTACTGATGAGGATGAACCCACAAATCAACACACTTCTGCAGAATATGGTACACTCTCCAAAAAGCATTGCCACCTTGCTTAATAAAGTCGCTTCTAGGTTGTACATCTTGTTACATTTTTGTCTTTCTTTTATACATTTGACATTTGTTCACCTCTTTTTCCCTCATCCTTCTGTAAAAATTGAACTTCTTATTTTTTCAAACATAGGGATTGTGCGCAACATAATTAAAGTGCCCTGACCTGTGGTGTAGACTGTGGCATAGGGAGGGTTGCAGAGATCCTTCTCGCCCTTCTCACAGCAAAGCAGCACATTCACACCTGTCGCCTCAGTTTGCCAGGTGAGCGCACTCACATAATCGTTTACGACCCTGTACTGGCTCTCTGGGATTGGGTACTGGCCATTCAGCCACCAGCGGACATTAGTGGCATTACTGCGAGCGTCTTGGATGGCACAGTAAACAGTCACGTTGGACCCGGGGCTGGTAAACACCACCTCAGGCATGTAGCATGTACCTGAGACAACAGAAAAACAGCAAAACAGAGGTTAGCAGCTGCTCTGTATGTGAGACTGACAACTATGACGATAAAAACAGTGATAAAAATGTAAGAAAATAATGTCCTACATTTTATTTTTACAGTTCAGACTTCTCTGTATCTTCTTTATAGCGCAATGCAAGCTAAGGTAGTTAGATTCACCTTTGATAGAGGCAGATGTTGAGGCATTCAGACTCAGAACCTTAATATTCTACCATGTTTTTTCAGTCATTAATGGAACCATGTGATTTTATCATCTAACAGTTCTGAATTGCATTCTGAGCCTGGATGTCCTATTTCATTGCCTACAAAAATATGTTGATTTGAACAATGGAGCAAAGGCATTTTAGCTTACTTCGTTTACTGAAAGCCTGTTAAGGTTGAGGCTCGACGCCACATTGCTACTATGTGTACCACGCAGCGCATTCCATTTGGTTGCCACGGCAACCTGCCCCGACATTATTTATTTTATCAACTGTCTTCAAGCACTTGGCACCTATACACATTTAGAGCCAACGCACATCCATGTGAGTTTCCATCTCTTCCATTCCAACGTTCATTTTTATTAGGAATTTCCATCATATTTTCTGAGTGAGTCTCCGTCTGCACAGCTCAGGCTCGTGGGATGGTGTATAGATGCATTTCAGCCATTATGAGCAGAACAAGGGAACCCAACAGCCTGTGTGGACACGGAAGGCCGTTTCAAAAGCGGTGGATTTTTAGGGACAGTCAATGGGGTGTGACAAAGAGCTGAAGGCCTCGAGGGGTTTCAACTGCAGAGATGAACAGCTCTCAGCTACCCTGGACTACAAATGCACATGACGCCAAATGTCAATAATGTCTGCAACCAAAATTAAGATCCCTGAGATAACCAACAACTGCATACTAGAGTGGACGGCAAACAATAAGGTTCAAAGCAAACAAAACCACTGCACTGTTTATTTTGTGCTACAGCACATATCATAATGCAAAGATTATGTAAGTAAGGGATAATGTATTGTCCGGAGGTCATTCTACAAAAATAATTCCCGACGGGGCGAACAACACCCCGACGCGCAGCGGAAACATGTCTTATTTTTTTTTTATAAGTCACAAACTTGGGCAAAGGTTATCCAATTTGCACACAAAAATGAGCTTTTCCTTAATAAATATTTAATTCTTGTAAAGGAAACTAGTTTGAACCTGTTGGGAAGGTGTGTAAACAAGACCATCTTTCCATCTTTTCAAGACCATCATTTAAGTTGGAGTTGGTGTGAAGGTAACATTGCATTGCAGTGCCATCATTACCAACAACAGGTCAAGACCTAATCATGCTGCTTCTTCAGAATACCCTTTGAAGGATGCTTTTTACCAGCAAAAACTGGTGTTTCTGAGAAGTACGGGCTGTGAAGGCCTGGTAACAGCTAAAGCACTATAAAAGTGAGCCCCTAAATGTCATGTCTGGTGATAAGCCAGTTAAGCCCATTAGACGCCTGTGAGAATCTCTCATTAATTTGGCACCTGCTAAAACATGAGCCCAACACCATTAGCACAGCCATAATTACTGTAGAGAAAAAACATGAATAGGCTACACACAAAAGGTAACCCATGAGTAGGCTACATGTCACATATCATACTTGTTCCATGTTTGAATGTGTTCATTGTTAAAGTTATTATCATCCACAAGTGGTTGTCATTGCTCTAAATCTAAGACTACCTTTTATTGGTGAGCTGATTTGGAGAAATTAAACATTGCTTCAGGTTATGCAACAAACGGTGTTACTCCGTTGCCTAGTTGCTATGCTAGGGGGAATTGGAAACAGGACATTTTTTAATAACCTTAAATGGTTTAAATGGCAGAGTCCATTTGCATGACATAATAGCTAGTTATCTAGCTGATGCTTCAGTCTCCTAAAAAAATATAATAGGAAAAGGTAGAAACCCACAATGAGCCTATGCGGCTTTTAACACAGGTTCATATTAACACAAGTTCATACTAACACATACTAGCAGCTGCCAACTGTGAAGATGGTTCCCTATCGACATAAACATGTAAAATCACAACAACAGTAAGGCGATCTGAGAAATTTCAGTAATATTGAGGACACTTTTTCCAGCATGTTTGTTTGATATCATAAGAAAAACAAGTCCATTAACTCTTTTAAGTTTGTATATTTATGTACAACTTAGGCAAGTTAACTTTGAAGGACAGTTGCATTTCTTTTGCTGCTTTAGCTAAGCTCACCACTGAGACAGAGGTAGAGAGGTTGGCTCCAGTTGCTCCAGTGTTCCAGGAACTGCAGGCTCTGGCTCCGCACCTGCACAGTGTAGAAAGTGTTCACAGAGAGGTCCCTGAGGGCCAGCCAAGAGTCGTTTACTGCAGGCAGGAACTGGGAAGGAAGGACAAATCATGTGGTGTCAACAAGCCATAAGTGAAAGGCATCAGACATCATTACAGAAGGTAAAGGAACATACAAACTCAGCAATACCCGCCGTGTAGAAATTTGTACCACAGTCAGTAATTAAAAACATCAACTGCATCCTCTCTTTCAGCCAATTCACAATGAGTGCTGTTCAATAGTACCTGCCAGCTAGGCTGTTTACTGGAGCAGTAGCGGACTTGATAACGCAGAGCCTCAGTTGCAGGTCGTGGAGGACTCCACCTCAGGACAACCTCCTTCTGTAGGTCTGTGGTGTAGTGAACGTTACCAGGAGGATCTGCTCAGAACAAATCAAAAACTCAATGAGCACACACACGTACAACACATACATTAGTTGTGTAGAAGTAACAATCAAGCAAGACCTGCTGGATGAGCTGAATAGATATTCGACTCCAGCTGGGTATTCCATGTGGTTTTGAAACCACAGGAGCCATGATGATATTGACATCAAATGCAAACAAAAACTCCCTGTTCCAAAAGTGACTCATTCCTATTTGGAATTACACAGTTTATACCAAGTACCTTCTCGTAATATGCCTGGTTGCACACAGAACACCAATACACATCGGTTCATAAACAATATACAGTATAATGCCAGTAGGTGTTTGTTTTGAGTGGCTCCAGGTTAAAACATACACTGACACAACAGACAAGACTAATTGGCACTACTTCCTGTCTAACGATTGTGTTAATTGGCTACTCTTAGTGAAAGACACCAAACACTTGGAAAACCTTAACTTCTATTTACAACATGAATGCCATAAATCAACCTGTCCTGAGAATCCGACAGACTGGTCACAATTGTGTGACTACTAACTGTGGCTAGCACCAAATGAATAGCGTCTGCCCAGTCTCCACATAACTTCAACCATGAACAGTGTCATGTCATTCCACATTACCACATACCAAATACTTCTGTAATTCATGCCACAAACAGCCATTGACTGTAAAGGGGCCCAGCTTTTGCATTAACCACCAATACAAAACTGTGCTTTTGATAAGGGGTTTAGTAATGAGGCTATTTCCAGTAATGCTATTTAGAGGCTACAAGGAAAGAGTTTATAAATAGCTTATCAGACGCTGACAGTAACACAACTGTGACCCAAGGCAATGAAGGAGCTTGTATGTTTAAATTAATCTCAAAATTATTTATTTATTTTTTAAATAAATTATTAAACATTATTAAAACCACGATATTGATCAAAACTGACTGAAGAATCAGATGTTTAATTTGGAATGGGCAATTTTGAGATAGATTTGTGTGGGCAAACAAAAGAAATGCACAATGAAAGGTTCCTAAATTCAATTGAAATGTGTTTGTGGGTTGCCATGTGAAAACAAACAGCTCAGTCATCGGCTGGTTGGCCTGGGGCAATCTAAAGGGATATGATTAGGCATGCACCTAACCAAATGACTCACTATATCTGAAGATAAGATCAGACCCTCATTGCCATAGCACCTAGAGAAAGAACAAGTATCTGTGCTGCCCTGCCCTGCCCTGCCCTTCCCATTGGCTGGCCGGCTGCGCTGAATCACTCCTTCCATACACAACGAAGTGCTACAACCATACTGAATTTTTGGAGTGTTCGTTAATGAGATCGCAATGGCCACTTACAATAAAAATGCTTTCGCTTTTGCCTCCCTCCTAGCCCATAGAAGAATAGTTTTAAAGTGGAAATCTCCTGACCCACCAAACGTTTCTGTTTGGCTCAGTGACCTGATGCTATTCCTGAAATTAGAGAAAATTAAGTATTTCACCAGAAGATCAATTAAAACTTTCCACAAAATATGGGACCCACTGATTTCATATTCTGACAGGCTAAACACTCTCCCATAGGACCATGGGGCCCTGACTGTTTTATCAAACCTGCATAACAAAGAAATGTAAAATGTAGAGTGCATCTTCCCCATCTTTTTTCTTTCCCCCTCTATTTGTTTATTTTTGTTTCTTCTTTTTGTTTTGTTTTGTTTGTTTGTTTTTTTAGTATGTAGATGGTATGGGTGAGAGTAATTTGATTGATAAAAATTAGAAAAAAAATGCAAGACATTGTACTTGTATCCTGTATTTTACTACTTTTCTTGAATAAAAAATATGTAAAAACCAAAATTTTTTTTAAAAAAAATTGCCTGCCTCTCAGACAGAACAGAGGAGCCACCCCAGTGGGGCGAGCCTTGCACACCCACGTCAAACAGAGCTGATACGCGGTTAACCACCCACCAAACCGGCAACAGCACTTAATTTGAATTTCTGTGGAAAACCAACAGACTGGGACCTGCAAAGGCCTGTGTGATGAAGCAGAATGTAGATAAACAGGGCAGGGAGTGTACAGCTCCTGGCACCTTGTAATAGATGGAAAGAAATCTGGTTTGTATTCCTCCCCTTGCCCATCAGAGAGCGAACACAGATAATTTGTAGGCAAATGCAGAGGAGCCTCCAGACCAAAAGCATCAAAGGCCAAAGCTGTCTTATTTGATACCATTTTGATATTCTTCACATCTGCTTTGTTCAGCACATTAGCTTTAGAAGATGTTCCTTTTTCTCATTCTTAAATCAGTGGAACAAACCAAACCGAAAAAAAGATCGATATGAACAAAAGAGGGACTCAATATTTTGCACTCTGAGAGAAAAGGTAGAAAACTTTCAATCAGTTCTGCTCTGCTTTGTTGAACACTCAATAGAAGTGCTGTCTGGTTTGCAGCAAATGCAAAAACTCCCAAAACAAAGAAGACAGAAGTTGTATAGAAGAGTGCTTGGAAATATTCATGCCTTCAAAACGACATCATTAATAAAAACACCATGAATCTGTGACTCTCCAAGCAATTTATATTTTACATTTTCCATTAGTTAATATTGATTGGTTTTCTCTGTAGAGAGACAATGATACAAAGAATCCCACATACTCAGCCGTTGTGTGGCGATGTGCATGGCGGGTGAGAGAATAGAGCCTCGGGCAGCGGTCACATTCACGATCACAGACACATTTGCATCCACGTCCTTCAGAGCCACAGAACAGGTATGGTCATCCTGTGTGCACTGGCCAGGGTCCTCCTCAGACAGATCCCCCTGTGACCCTGTGCCTGCCCCCGCACTGAAAACACACACAGAAGTCATAAGTCCTGGCAGCCCTGCCTTACCTTAATATCATAGTGTGGGTGATGGGCAGCACACAGTAATATCCCTCACAAGGGAAATAAGCACATATGAGAGGTAGGAGTTCCATGTAGAGGCTTAATCTCATGATGTGAAATTGAAAAAGCTGACATAAAATGGTATTCTCTGTGTGTTTGTGTTTGTGCATCACCATCTGGCTCTGTGTCAAGATAACAGTCCTAGATGTTGATGTGTGGCAGTGAAGGTCTTTCTGTGTTTCTGTCCATGTGTTATTCTGCATATTTTTAATAACAACAACAAGCAAATGACACAAACAACAGACATCCCCAAGCTGTCACTAGAGACAGAGACAGAGAGACAGAGAGAGAAAGGGATGGAGAGAGAGAGAGTGAGGCAGTTAGAGAGGGATGGAGAGAGAAAGAGAGAGAGAGGGGATCAGAAGTGAGGGAAGGAAACTGGATACTCACGACCAATGCCGCAGGCTAACTGTAACAAGCCTGTTTGCCGATGCGCTCTGTAGCTTACGGATACAAATTAGATTTTCTTTCTCCTCATCAAGCCAGCACAGGATGTTCAAACAGAGGACTGAAAGGAGATTTAATAAACACGTTAGCTCCCTCAGAGTTCACAGCCTACAGACACTAATTGGAAGCCTTTCAACAAGAGAAGCTACTTTAGCATAAACACATCCAAGTCATCCTTAATGACAGCACGCAATTATACATATCAGACCAGAGGACTCTCAGTCCTGTATGAAATGTCAGTGTGTTATTGCTGCCCGTTTGTTTCCTTGACCTGCCTTCATCCCCAGTGGTAAGAGTGTTCTCAATGTAATGAAAGCTTCAGGGTGCACATTCCCTCCAGTGGTCTTTTTTGAAGTAGATTCATACACTTCAAGGCTACCACAAGTTTGCAGTCTCACCATGCGCAGTAGTTCAGCACACACAAAGTAATGAGCACTGGAGTAACTAAACATCCTTGTGCTCAAACAGAACAAATAGGGGTCTAGTAATAACAACCTCAGTGTCCCCAGCTCCCTTTGGTCTGCCTTTGTCCTTTTTTATATCATTCTAAATCCATATGCTCTCTCTCACTCTCTCTCCCTCTCGCTCCAAACACACACACACACACACTTTCCCTGAACAGCAGTGACATTTCCATCAGTAATTGCATCGTTTAATTCCCTTTCCATGTCATGGAGAGAGGCAGGTAATGTGCATTGACTAACAGATGTAATAGCGCCTCTCTATTGATCAGAAAGAAAGCAATCCTAGCTTACAGATCTGATCCTCCCTAACCTTCTCTATACCTCCAGAGCCACCCTTAAACAGGATAACACCACACACACAGCTATTTTCCAACTGTCACGTCATGCTCTATCTCCTAAATATAGGAGGTTTCTTCCATTTTCAATTCTTGAGTTCATGACAGCAGCCATACCCCAAAATTAGGACCGCATTTGCAACCAAGTCACCAGCTAAATAAACGATTTGACCACCTGTGCCAATTTGCAAGCTAATCTTTAGTTTTCTTCATAAAAGGGTCATTACACAGCAGTGGCATTAAACAGAAACCCCTCATTCTGAACCTAACTGTGGATACAACACAGGAAACTGTGGACTGGTTTACCTGCGCTGCTGTGCGTTGCGCCAGTAGGTTCCCATCCACCGGTGGAGTTGTATTTGTGGCACTTGAGTTGGTTGGCATTCAGGGCACTGCCCCCCGAGTGAGGCCCACTGCTCTCTGTGGCACCATCTGGCCCAGGCTGGGCTGCATCTGGCAGCTCACAGCAGAGGTCCGTTCTCCAGGGCACGTCCTCATATGGCACGGCAGATACACCTGGCAGGTCCAGAGGGGCAACGCCTGTAGAGAGTGGCAAGAAAAGATGGATGCAGAACACAAACATATTCCAGAAGGAGCATGGTCAGTTGAGTGTTTCAGACTTCTAGTTTCTTCTCTTTCCAAACTGCCTTTGTTTCTTATATAAAACATTCTTAAATGAATCAAAGAAGAACACTGTAAGAACACTGTAAGTGAAAGTGAGTAACCTCTGAATTTGGGAATAAACAACCGCAAACTGCCGCAACCCTAATTTGGCTAAGCAACCCTATTTGGCTAAGCCTTCAGTATTGACAGATAAACTGCTATAGGGATGTTGACCTTGAGCCTTTATACCCATCTCTGTCCCTCTTCCTCTCCTTCTCCCCTGTCAGCTTATGCCAACCTCATGTCTGCATTACTCCCTGTACATGTCCCCCTTCATGCTGCCCGTGCACCCTACACCCCTCTCTCTCTATCTCTCTACTATTTCCATACTAGCTATTTGTCTTAACACAGCCTCCTTCTCTCTCATGCACACTTGCAGTGAGGACCTATCTCTTTGTTTGTCCCCCTGGGTGTGCTGAGTGACTATCTGTTAATAATCATTAACTATCTGGAGGGCAGTGAGAAATGGTTGGCAGCTGGTGGGTTCACAGTGATGTTTATGTCTGCAGCATCGCCCCAACCTCACACACACACACACACAAACACACACACACACACACACACACACACACACACACACACACCTACACACACACTTCTAGCTATTCCTCCGCAGCCTCCCACCGAGTATGAATCACCCAGGCCAGCCCCCCTTTATGACTGGCTCATGGAGGTATTACAGAGACACCAGTGGGAAACCTTCAGAATCTTCTCTGATGACAAACATACACATTGATTCTCTCTCACACACGCACACACACACACACACACATGCACACTCACACACACGCACACGCACACGCACACACACACACACACACACACACACACACACACACACACACACACACACACACACACACTAGGGATTGGGCAGCAATCGTACTGGGATGGCTAACCACACCATTCACTTGGCTTTGATGAATTGCCCTCAGTCACACGATGAAGCACACTAATTAAAAAACACTTGTATCAAGGGACTGCCATTTTGATCAGAATGGACTAGCTGTTAGACAGAACAATGACAGAAGCCAAATCATGGATGTGTGTGTGGGTGTGCATAATGAAAAACAAATGATGCAGTTTGTGTGTGTGTGAGCGTCTCTGCTTGGTTCGTGCCTGTGTGTGAGCACATGCATTAGAAAACTGTAAAGAATTGTTGGGAAAGCACTTACCATGGGCAACGACCACCAAACTAATGAAGAGAGCCAGCATAGTCAGAATCCTGAAGAGGAGAGAACAAAGAAAGAGAGAGAGCTTCAGTGATGACTACAGGGCATGACTCAAGGTGCTGGCCAAAGTTGGGCCCACAGACCACAGGGCCAGTTAACAGCAGACAAAAACACCCTACACTAACTGCACAGTCCTTACGAGCCATATGGTATTCATTGTGCGACATAACAGTCAGACCTGCTGCTTGAGTTTTGAGCTCAAGACCGAACTGGAATAAATAAGAACTGAAATAAATAAGAACTGAAATAAATCTTTGAATCTATATTAGGCATTGTGATTAATCAAGTTCAGGTATGCCTTCTGCATTACACAATTATTGTCATTTACACACCCATCATGCCAGTGTGTGGACCAGTATGATAAACACAATAAATTATCAGGCAATACAGCCTGACATATTGTACTGTTATGACTGTTGCATCAAGGTTTAACAACAGGTACCATTATTTAAAATATAGCACCTTTCATTTAGTTTAACTAACACGTCAATATATATATAAGACGATCTAGGAAAGCAAGCTATTACCCCGAATTAATGAGCAAACAAATTGATCTCAAGCTGTGTAAGTACTGATTAAATCTGCATTTCAACTTCCCTAACCCTACCTTACGAAATATGACATAAGGGACCAATTACCCACAACCCACACCCTCATCCCCTTAATTCCAATCCCTTTTTTGCATGAATATTTCAGTGCACGTTCCAACTATTCATGAGGAATGACTCTGACTGAGGGAAGGAGAGATAAGGCATACGGAAAGAGAAAAAGGTGTGCAACAACAAGATACAGCATCTCCCCAGGCTGTCATTGCACTCAACTGCAGGAAGAGATCCAGTTGGTGGGGGAGAGAGTGGAACAAACCCAACTGAATGTATTCAATAATAAAGATTCAATGATCAGGACGAGTGCCTGCATTTAGTCATTTAGCAGGTGCTTTAGTGACGTACAAGGGACCTTGATAGGCAACATCCTGGGCTTCCATTTGAACAGTGAACAGTCACATAACAAAATGCTACTTTGACTCCCTGAGTGTTTACACTATTCACAAAAGCAATCAGCTATGACTCGGGCTATTGTTTCAGCCAATCCCAGAACATTACATCCAGCGGAATGGCAAACACATTGTACAAAACAATCCATCATTTACAATCATCGTGAGACACCTTGTTAAAAGTCTATCCCCAACACGTCCAACATAAAATCGAATTTGATTTGTTTACTAAAGAAAAGTCACAAAAAACAAATTTGTGGGTTGCACCAAGAATGTTTGTGGAGACACTGCAAAGCTGAAATCGAAAGCACCTTAGGTGTAAACATTTAAAACAGAGAAATAACCTAAACATCCAGGCTAGCAGCACAACACGCACACACGCGCAGGTGTCAGGGACCACTGTGTGTCCGGTGGCACTGAATGTGTTATTCACTGCAGTGATTAGAATAATTATGAGACCAAAGGACCATGCCTGTTCAAATGTGTGAGGCTTTTGTTTTCCATGGAAGATCCTGCCTAGTAAAAAACACATATTTACATACACCAACTACAGTAGATGAAGAATTTGGAAGTCAAAGGGGGGTCATCTGAAAACAATTCAACCAAGAACAAAGTAAAGAATTCTGACAAATGACTTTAGAGTTGTACATCTGAAAAGGGCAATAATCATAATATGTCATGATTTCGATTTCAGGGGAGTTCATCCTGACAAGTTATTAAGCTAACTCGACTTTTCAGAACTGGGAGGTCATCTCAGCTGAAAAACAGTCATATCTGTTTTAGTTTTAAAGCACAATGGTTTCTTTGCTGGACTAGAAAATCCCAGCCCCAATTGACGGAGAAACTTGTATCCACGAGGGAGGTTCTCCAGCAAGTTCGTGATGCTGAAGGGGTGAGTCAACGTCTACACGGCCAACAACCAGGGGAGCGTTCTCTGCGCGTTCATTTGCAAAGAGGAAATCCTGACTTTCCCCGACAAACAGATTCCATTGTAGCGTTACTTCAAAATATCTTTAAATATGTTCAGGAAATACACTTCATATGGGAACTACATTTCGATCCGATTGCAAAATTACCCTGAAGCCGTAAATTTCACAAAAAAGCCTGTGAGCCCTGTAACATAGTCTAATTACAGCAACAAAGAACAGCAGGATAAAGCTTAAACTTCATAACAGTTGTTGTGTACTGTGAATGAATTCATATGCTACCACAAGTGAATGGCCGAAGCTAAGAGTACAATCAGGAGGCGACTGAATGAGAGGGAAATTGCTAACAGACATTGCGCGAGCTGAGGCTGCCTAGTCTCACCAGGACGGGAAATGTCAGAGGAATTTCACACGAAAGTCAAGGTTAAGAGAGGCACTACAGAGAAAAGAAAGACAAACTAAATGATTATACGATATAGGCTCAAAGCCTTACAATACAACATATACAAATACAATGTCCTTACTTTGTGAATAGTAGAGTCCCAAAGTTCCTTGTTCACCACGATTACGTGCGATCAGATCGTTGCTCCGTTTTGTTTAATTGTGAAAATGTGTCTTTGTTATTGTTTCCTCATTGCAAGTTACTCACAGAACGCATGCTGACACTACATAACATTAACAGTGTCCATTTATGCCGCACTGGCGTGACCCTCCGACAGGCAAGCCGTCAGTTCCACACCAGCTGCAAGGTATACGCCGTTCCTCTACTTGGCTCATCTGGAGAGTCGCTCAAGGCGGATAGACTTCTGGAGCAGTGACATCACGCATATTTAATAGGTTCGTCAAAACCCAATCCTAATAGGCTATTATCTGTAGGCTGTCTCGTATTCATTGTTTTGCTCACCAACTGTGCTGTTTATACTATCGCACCTAATATATTCTGCTGTCTTAATTTAAGGCAATCATTAATAATAATAATACATTTGAAACAAACTCAAATTGTGGGCCCCCTGCGAGTCAAAACACAATGACATTTCAGAAAACACAAACACATTTCAGAAAACACAACATCTTGGAAGACAGGGCATTTCACAAAACACAACATTTTACAAATCACAATCACATTTCAAAGATTATGTAAAGGACATTTGACAGTTTTTCTCGATCGCTTATACACTATAATTGGGCCTATTAACTAAACAGCCCATATGATGACGCCACCTACCAAAAGACAGTCATTTCCATAAAAACTATTCCCATTTTTTCACACGATTCAACTTTTTGTGAAAAACTTTATGCACAAATGTCTTCATATATCACTGGTTGTACCATGTCCTCATTTAGAAAGCACTGGCACTCAATATTAAATCAAGTCATCACTAGCGCCTACCCACTGTGTTGTTTATTTTTGATAGCGGTTCCAACAGCCAAATAGTGCACATAGGCATGTCTGCCACACTTCATAATGATAGAAAAATTGCAGTCTCTATACATTATGGCAGACAGCCCACAAAGCTGACGAAGATCCACTGAGTTCAACCGAGCCACACACACACACACACACACACAAATGTTTGGCAGATATATTACTTCTGTAAGGGCAATAAAAGCTAATCTGCTTGCCCAGTCACCAGAGTCGTGAACTGTCCTACATCAGGCTCTGAATGCATGCCATGCCCTATACAGGACAGGCTATCACTTGCAGTGATTTAAGATTGTGTGAGTGCGCAGTGCCCATCTCTTACCATCCCTGTCTGAGGGAGACAGTCCAAATTCCAAACAAAGCCAAAGCCACTGTTACATTTTATCTCTATGATGACAACACATCGGAAAGCAGATCAAAACGCCTGTCTCGGTACTCAGTGGCTATACAGCTATTAAAGATTAAAAAAAATAGATTCAGTGTAACAACTAAACACACTCCATCTGATTTATATTCTTTTAATTTATTATCTATTTGGTTGCAGAATCCTCCAGTGTGTGTGCAATTAGCCCATGATGCCGCAGGCCTAAATGTGCATGTAGCATGTAAATGGTTGTATGTGAATCAGTATGTGAATCTTACAGTACCCTAAAATGTGATCTAACTGTCTAACTGACCTATATCTTCAAACAGACAGACACTTCATATATTCCGAATATAAAATCAAATAGCCTTTACCACTAATTTCATATTTATGGATTATAGAAGTACAGAACTGACTCAAAGCTAAATTATTGCCTCACGATTGCCTCAGAAAGACAGAAATGAAGAGATGCAGCAAGCCAAATAAAAAAACAAAACCTGTCGCGTGCCGTTTCAGGGGATGACATCACCCCGTAGCATCACCTTCTATGTTAAGGCAATGACATCAACCACGAACTATGTCATTCTCCCGGGGGGGGGGGTAAACCCTATGGTGCTAATAAAATATTCAACAACAGGGTGTTCCTTTAGTCGTGAGTGCCTACAGAAATGAAGGTTACCATTAAGTCGAGCAGCAATTTATCAAATGCTGTGTTCACAACATGATATGGTTCGACAGAGTATAAAGTGTTATGATCTATAGCCTATAGCTATTCTAATAAGGTTAGTATTCTAATAGGTTACACACATGTGGTTGCAGGTCTGTCGTTTAGCATCACTCCTTCACTAACACAGGGTGATGCCTTTCATTTGGCGCACAAAGCCACATTTACTGCCAATAGCTGGGATTCCATCCAACTTTTTAACGCAAATTGTGACCATTCAAGAATGCAATCCTGAATTAAATCGCTTGAAATTCACCTAAATATGAAACAGAGTCTCTAGAAGGGTTTAGACTAACTCTGGGGTTTATATCAATAAACCCCTGACAACCTTACCTACCTTCTCACAGCTGTTCACAACTCCTTCCTTGATTACGAGACTGTCCATATTAATTCGAGTAACACGATGGATGGAAAGGCGCACAGGCTCAGAGTTTCATGGATGCGATGCACCTCAATAAGCGAACGCGTTCGATGGAAACCTTGCTGGAGACAGGAGCTAGGGTCGAAGCGGGAGCATTTACTTCAGACATCTCGCAGTTGTCACGCGAGTGTATAGCCTCAATGAGAAAGATGTGGGCCGAGTTACAGTTTTTCTCAATTGCTTTGGCGAATTTTTCAGCTCACAGCTCATACACAGCCCTTACAGTAACAGAAGTTGAAATGACCAAAACACTATATGATGTTTGCAGAATGACACTTCCTTCTCAAAAACGTACCACACACCAATCAAAACCAAACATTTCCTACAAAACCTACAATTTGTGCTCAATTGAAAATGTATGTTTTCTCATTTATTTAACAATGGATAGCAAAACTCAAAATACAGCTTTCAATATCAACCTATGAAACCATCACTTCAACTTTTGTGCAACACCCTCACAGTATTGACTATTTTACCACTGACAACGTACTACAATTTGGGTTTTGTACTGAGCACTCTTACTTAGGGAATATACTGTCAGAAAGTATTAGAAATCTGAAAAAAAAATAAATATTGCTAAACACTATATCATATATTCTAAACAAGGACCTGTCAACACCATTGATTACGTAATATTTGTTCTACTGTGCACAAAAGGGCAAAGATTCTGACACAAAAATATTTACAGTATTGCAGTCCTTTTCCCACATTACATGTATATTCTGTACGTCAAAATGACAGGTTTCAATATACAGTGAAAAGGTCAACTCTGTTCTGCAGTGAACAATCACCCCCTGCCGCCAGTGTGGGCCAGTGTGTTGATTCTGTAAAAATAGTGCAATAGGCTGTAAATACTGTTACAATATACTTACAGTAAAGTAATCAGAATTTGACCGTATATTTTGTAAATACTGTAACTTTAGTGAAACTACAGTAGACATTGTATTGTGACAACATACTTTACAAAAGTATAGAAATTGTTGTAATACAGTGAAACACAATACATTATATTGACTGTGAAGGCCAGCAAAGTGTCATTGTCATCGCCGAACGTACAAACAATTGATACCACAGTATGACAGCTCAGGTTTGAAAGAACCCTTTGGCCAGCCACTCTCATGGAGAGGTCATGATTCACTATGGATCAATGACACTTGCCCTAATTTCATTTGAGCATCTTACACAAATGCCACGTCCCCTGACAGGGGCCCCTCTACCTCTACCACAACCTCTTCCTTGTTCTCATCCTGAGGTTGCTGGTGGTGGCCTCCTTGATACATGCTTGGTATCAACTTCAATCTATTGACCCTTTTTTAGAGGTTGAGAACTGCTTGATTAGTTTTGCACAGAGAGTTCACACAGGTGCTGACGGTATTTAGAATATAGAGAGCAGTGTCAGTAGGCTGCTACTAAGTGTCTGCAATGTGTTGACATGGTTATTCAATTAGGTTTTGTGTCTTTCTCTGAGAAGTGTGTAAACTGTTTTGAAAAGTGTGTTAAAACTCAAAGAAATTTGTGTGAAAGCAATGAGAAATGGTTAACCCATTCGCCAGAGAAGACTCTTGCTGTGCAAAGAAGATGTGAGCATTAGATGAAGTTGACCCATGATTCGCTAAATGCCTGAAAACGATTGGGAAAAACTGTAAGAAAGGAAGAAGGAAAGAAAGAAGAGTGAAAGAAGGAAAGAAGAAAGGAAAGAAGAGTTAAAGAAGGAAAGAAGAAAGGAAAGAAGAGTTAAAGAAGGAAAGAAGAAAGGAAAGAATGGTGAAGAAAGGAAAGAAGAGTGGAAAAAGGAAAGAAGAAAAGAAAGAAGAGTGGAAGAAGGAAAGAAGAAGAGAAAGAGGAGTGAAGAAAGGAAAGAAGAGTGGAAGAGGGCAAGAAGAAAAGAAAGAAGAGTGAAAGAAGGAAAGGAGAGTGAAAGAAGGAAAAAAGAGTGGAAGAAGGAAAGAAGAGAAGAGTGTAGAAAGGAAAGGAAAGAAGAGCGGAAGAAGGAAAGAAGAAAAGAAAGAAAAGTGAAAGAAGGAAAGAAGAAAGGGAGGAAGAGTGGAAGAAGGAAAGAAGAATGAAAGAAGGAAAGAAGAGTGGAAGAAGGAAAGAAGAAAGGAAAGAAGAGTGGAAGAAGGAAAATATTGAAAGGAGAGAAAAAAGAGTGAAGCAGAGAGATTGAGTGTGAGAGAAAGTAGAGTGAGAGGGGTAGAGAAAAAGAAGGAAAAAAGTAGAGTATGGAAGGTGTCTTAATATTCCTAGTTATACAGTTGAATGGAGAGAAGAGGAGCATTGGAACATTGGCGCAGGTGTCAGTGAAGTACAGGTGCAAGCCAGTGTAATGACCGTATTATGATGGGAAAATTTGTATTAGATTTTCTTAATATCTCAAAAAGTATAAAGTTTAGAAAAACAAGCATTAGTGTCCTTCACAAGACTTACGCAGCAAAGTTTGAACGAAGTTTCTAAGTTAAGTGGTTCGAGCTGAATTAATTGCAGAAGTCGGTAAACGGAATAATAAGTATAAGAAGCCTAGGAATAACAATACAGGGCATTTCATGCACTGTAATTAACCCTCGAGGGCATGTGTGGATATCGGAATATGTGTATCTGTATGTAGGAAAATGAGAGCACTGCACTGCTGCACAAATTGGCTTGCAGATTCGCCAGATCCACCCAGTAAAGTCTACTGTACAGGTAAAGGCTAAAGTGTACATTTTTTGTGGAAAATTAAAAGAATCTGTCCATTAATAAGGGATTTGAAGGAAAGCTTCAATGGGGGAGAGAAAGCAAGAATCATTTCCCACAGTTAGCCTACTGTTTGCTTAGAAATTGTAGAAATTAGAGAATATCAGAATTTCCAGTGAATTATAGAAGAGTGACTATTGGGATGTTGTACATGTTTATGGAAGGTCTGTGAGAGTCACGTGTTGGTGACGTTATAGTGCTTTTAATGGCTCAAAGCCAGATTGGAGTTTTCTGCATGAGTAAACCTATCCATAGACGCTCACACTGTGTGTGTGTGTGTGTGTGTGTGTGTGTGTGTGTGTGTGTGTGTGTGTGTGTGTTATTGCCTCTTTGTGTATGCATACAGTTGTTGGTATTTGTTTGTTTTTGTGTGTGTGTTGGGGGGGGGGGGGGGGGGGGGGTAGCACAAAATACAAATAATGTGTTCCTAAAACACACTTAAAGATGGCCCAATTCAAGAATCCACTTCTGGAAGAGGAAGTGTAGAGATTAGAGACATTAATGACAGAAAGGACATAAAAGGTACAGAGGTTTGTTGACCCCCAGTTTAGATGGCAGTTAGGGAAGTGGTTCTGTATTATTTACCAGTGAGAACAGACATCAGAGAGCCTACGCCCTGCTTTGTAAATGTAGCAATACCGACAGGAGTAGGGCCTGGTCTTATTCCCTTTCCCTTCTGTTTCTACATATTGCGCAAATGCTCAGACAGAAAAAAACAAATCTTGTGTCTCTGGTGCACTTGCGTGTAAAGACTGCTTAAGCAGACCCATATGAAATGCAGGGACAGCCGTTGCCAATGTATTTAATGGGGGCTGATTAGTAAAAGATCCCCATGTCTGACTCAAGAAGGGGAAAAAGAGGAGCACAAAGCTGTGAGTTGTTTGCTCCACCAGGGGCTGTGTGTGTGCATCTGGGCTGGAAAGCCACAGAGTCTTGAAATTATCACCACAGTGGCAGTAGTCTGAGGCTCCTCAGCACTCCGCCAAGGCCACGCTGCTCTTACCCGAAGAGCTCTTCGACTGCCAGAGCACTTTCCAGAGAGGGTGGGTCTCATTCTCAAAAAAGCTGGACACGGTTTTTTTCTTTTTGGATTGTGTCAACTTTCTCAGTGTGTTGCACCATTGCAGTAGGCTGGAACTCAACCCTCAGCCCTGCTCTGCTCTCCACCAGTTTCCTGTTTTAAAGAAGTGAGAATGTCTTTCATCCTTCTTAACCCAGTTACTAGCATATTTATGCCTCTAGTAGCCTGATTTGATTGGTATGACAGATATAACCACAAACAAAGATCCATTGTGTCCCAGGTTTTACAGGTTGGACACATTGACATCCCTTACATAAAAGCATTAAATACACTCAAATAAAACAGGGTGTATTGATGACTTGTCCAGTGCATCAATGCATCCTACAGCACAATGAAAGGTCATGGAATGTATTTCTCATGGTTCCAGTTGTGATCTTGGTGATTTTGTATGTTGTTAAGGGGCAGGAGCGGTTCCAGAGCAGGAACGGGGTGGACAGATGATGAGCAATCATATCTAGCCCGCTTGTTTAGTTCTGTAATCTGGTAAACACAAGATTGGAACGTCCATTTCTCTCGTGTGTCGCTTACGGCATGTAAAGCTCAAGCTGTCTGGCTACAAGACCAGCAGACAGGTGTTGGCATGGAAATCTGAAGCAGGATTATCATCGGGCCTGGGGCCGGGGTGCTTGCCGATGAGGCACGACCTGCTGTTATTGCCAGTGACGCTTTACTCATCCCCCCAGGGGGCTCAAAGTCACCCAGAGACAACCTCAATGAACCTGCCACCTGCTGCTCCGATCTACACACACAAGCTCACAAACACACATACACGGAGAGAAGCACACATCCACCCAGTCACACAAGCATACACACACACTCTTTCACATATACACATTGATAAAACACAGCAGTTACATTGTCCATCCATACTGTATGTGATTCGATGAGTAAGCCCACTATCACATTACAGCAATGATGAGTGTGGACTGTGCATCTGAAAAACCACAAAACAAGTAATCAGTCCTTACAGGATTTTGTGATCCTGCGGTTTCGCAAATTCATGCAGTTCAAGGATTTCCTTGTTGCAATGTTCTCTTTATCACAATGTTTCTGCGATACAAACATAAAGGCATGGAATTTTTGCATTATTTGGTACTAGAAAACTCAAAACCACTGAAATTTATAATAGAATTCCTGCAGCAGTTTCAGTCACTTTTGGCTGCAACAATCACAGCAAACCCTCACCAGATCCTGGTGTTACCGAATAATCTGTGATCGGACAATGCTACCCTCACTATCAGACGTTTTTGATGAGACTAAAAGCATAAGCATTCAGGCCTTCCCCTTGCGGTGTGTTATTTTATTATGGACAGATGTGAGACAATGAATTCCTCAAAGGAATGGAAATTAAATAATATAATTAGTGGACCATGGTTTGTGAGGAATCTGATTAAAAGTCTTTAGACGTTTGATTACCTCTTCTCTCTTCTAAAAGAATGAGGAGAGTCTTT
The DNA here is from genome assembly GCF_963457725.1 of Sprattus sprattus. Classification (NCBI taxonomy): domain Eukaryota; kingdom Metazoa; phylum Chordata; class Actinopteri; order Clupeiformes; family Clupeidae; genus Sprattus; species Sprattus sprattus. The sequence goes on along the minus strand of NC_137921.1, from coordinate 55,775,419 downwards.
AAGCTAGTTATTCACGGGGGCCGGAAAAATAGACAGATGAAACATAATTTTCTTGCTGGACAAACCGGCCACGCACAAATGTAAGATTTAAGACTTACATAATATAAGACTTAGTAAGTATAGTCACCGATTGATGATGTGAGACCCATCTAGTTTCAACAATACAATCAATTAGTCAGCCAGCCTTCCTTCCCATCAATATGTCAGACAGCCTTTATTTAAACAGTAAGGAAAATGGCTGAAAACTAAACCAAGCCCCAATACAGCTTGCATGTTCAACTCTAAACTGGCTTTTGAGCAAATGAGGATGATTGCATGATTGAGCATGATTATTGGGTTCCTGGATATACACTAGAATATCATCCATGGCTGTAGCAACGCAAAAGCATGAGTATAACGTAAAGGTATAGTTTGTGATTCTGGAAAAAGGTTCCTTATATTTGGGCTCAACAGCCAATCAAATGACACCCCTCCGATCTGTGCTCCTGAAGCAATGTGCAGAAGGGCTGGAACAATGTATGGCTCGATCCAAGCCACTTTGTTTGTTTGCCATTTATAGAGCCAGGACTGTGTACAAACACACACAGTTTTTTGAGAAAACACACAGAACAGACAGGTAAAGGACAGGGAGGAACTATTCATTGAATTTGATTAAAAGTGTATTTGATTAGAATCACGGACTATGCCTTTAATGATACTTTTATTCAGTGTCCTTTCGCTCGACTTCAATGTCCAGAAACCAAAATCCAACTCTGGATGGAAAAGCTTGAGAATGACCCTCCTCCAACTGTCATGGGAATGCCCCCTACTAAAAAACCTCCCCCCTGGCCCAGAAGCACCATGGGCTCAATGGAAAACTTTCAACCGCCTCAGAACGAGAACGGGACGATCAAAAGCTGCTCTGGTCAGATGGGGCTACCAGACTGGCGCAACCACCTGTGAATGTGGAGAAGCAGACCATACTATGGAGCACTGCCTTGTCTGCCCTCTACTACCCAACCCTTGCAGGCTCAAAAGACCTTGAAGTGTTCAATAAAAACACAAAGGACTGTGCAAAGAAATGGGAGACTCATATAACCATAACGCTTCAGTGAAACAAAAAAAAACAAGATTCAGTGTCCTCAGGATATTCCACTCCACAGGTAATGTATGTTCTGCCCATTCAGTAAAGCAGCAGAGAGAGGCGTCTATGAATGAGCCTCTCAGAATTAATAGAGATCATTCTTAACTTGCCTCTCGAATCACAGTACGTGAGAGTATGTGTGAGCCATCTCTTCCTCAACAGCACTTAAAATGCATACAAAATACGTTTAAAGGTAGCAGGTTGTAGAGATGCTATGTATATGTATGTATTGGGGGTGTACATTATTCATTAGTAAAGGTCCTTTCACCTCTTATATATGTGCCATTGTTGCATGTTCTTGTAGCCTCAAAATCCCCATATCCGGTCCCTTCCAACAGTACATGGTACCCCCCTTTGCTTGACTTGCTTTTAGCATCTGACTCCTGGGCTTTCATCCTGATGGGAAGCATAACAGAATCCAAAACCAGCAAGAGGCTCCACCGCAGAGCACAAATGTTAGCATGATTCAGGATCCGCTAATTGACCATTAGAATAAACAGCATGCATCTTCCTGAAAGCTCGGGGGCCAGTCGCTACCTTCAGAGGCTGTGTGGTCCATCAGCACAACAAATCCAGCTACTTCACCACATTGTGCCCGCTGGCTGTCATTGTCCAAACGTCATTAGCGTTAATGCAAACGAGATGAGACAGAACCAAACAAAATCAGAGCATCATAACCCCACCCTATTCCACCCCCTAATCTCAAAAGCCACGCTCACACATAATAGATAACTGGTTTACGCTCTTAGTCTGTCAACACAGTACATCACCTCATAAAGCTGTCTGTGCATCCTAAATGAAAGCTTCCTTTCATAATGGCACCTGCGGAGATGCTTCTGCTCCAGGCACGTGCAGAGGGGAGGGGGGGCTAAGGGGGCTTGAGCACCTACCCCTTTTGCCCTTGATGCCCAAAGTGCCCTTTTGTCAGAGTGTTTTTTTATTATTATTATTATTATTATTATTTATTTATTTTTAATTTGTGTGTGAAAAGTCCGTCTGTGCGGCCCAAAATAATAATACATTTAACGAAATGATAATAATTTAGAGCTACCTTGGTCGGTCACATGATCCACAACGTGCCCTCTCTCTGCCCTGACGTGCCCTGCTGACCGACGCCTCGGATAAGTTTCTCTACAGCTCCCGTTTTCTAGGTAAGCCGAGTAGCCTTGTGATGCAAAATGTGCCATGATGACTCGGGAATAACTCGGTGTAAAGTTTGCTATAGGGGCTTATATGCCTCTCTCTTGTACGTCGCTTTGAACAAAAGCGTCTGCTAAATGACTGCATGCAAATATGAGCCAAAAATAGTTGATTAACTCCCGTAAATAAACTTGTCAACGTGAGAAGTTTGTATCGTTTAATATAGAGCGTGGTCTTTAAATCTGAGAGCATTTTCGTTCATTTTACGTCATGATTTTGTATTGGTTGGTGAACTTTGGTAACGTTATTTTCTTATCAATCAGAGAGAGAGAGAGAGAGAGGGCCAGATAGCGAGAGCGAACAGAAGTCTTTGAGCAGAACGAGTGCGAGAACTTAAAATGAAACACAGGGAATTTCTGATAGCAACAGTGTATTTGAGTGCGACAACTTAAACTGAAACACGGCAATTTTGCAAGCAACATTGTATTTGAGTGCAGACAATCCGTTTTGAGCAGGATCTCCCCCCCCCTCCCTCTCTCTCTCTCTCTCCATCCGTCTCATTACCTCTCTCACTATCTCCATCTCTCACTCCCTCCCTCTCTCTCCATCCATCTCACTCATTGAAAATTGTATGTTGAAATGGACCCACATTGACTATAAACATTGCACCCTTTTGACAACTTTCATACTCACAGTGAAACACAGCTGTCTACAGTACTTGCTGCCTGTAAAATTATAGTTTAAAGGCCTTGTTCCCATATAGTTCCTATTATTTAAAACCTAATGAGTATGCACCTGTTTGTGAAATGGATGTATGTGTGTGTGTGTGTGTGTGTGTGTATGTGTGTGTGTGTGTGTGTGTGTGTGTTGGCAGCTGTGGAGACACTGTAATGTGTCTGGGGGTATAAACCAACCCCTTGTGATAACACTGTCCTATAGTGTGAAATGAACTCAGCGTCACACTGGTGGAAATGACCGTCACACCAGTGGACATAGCCTATAGAAAAGGCCTAGATAAATACATTTTTACAAATCCGTGCTATATGTGCCCCCTTTTTAACTTTGAGCACCTGCCCCTCCAAAGGTCTCTGCACGGCCCTGTTCTGCTCCACCGCTGTTTGAAATCACTTCAGCACATGTTTGAGCGCTTACACTCAGTGTTTACAAACAGCACTCACTACCATGTAGCTGGCCTTTTTATTTCCACACCTCATGTCCAACTCAACATGATGAGAGCAGTGACTGAGTTGGATGTTCAGCTGGGCACAGAGCTCTTTATAAATTATGTTTCAAGCTTGCAGTAATATTGCATTATTGTTCAATACGAAGCGAGGAGGGTGAAGTGGACCTGTAGCCTTTATGGGAACTTAATAATGCAATACAAGTAGAGGGGAGAGGAAATCAGAATGACTGATAGCAAGGCCATGCTCTCTGGGACGAGCCTGAGGAGAGCAGGACCCCCAAGGGGGAGCAGAGAAATGAATAAGATGGTGTTCGTTAGAACACGTGCTAAGATGAAGGGAACATAACTACTTCCACTTGACAATAAAAAGAGAGAGAGAGCAGGAAAGAGAGTACAACAAAGAAAAACTGGAGGAGCAGAAACAATGGGTGTGGAAAGAACACAGAGGTAAAGCTTGACAGAAAGATGAAACATGTTAGTCATGTCAGAAAGAACTTGAGGTGTATTATAGATGTCTCTGTCTCTGTCATGTTTATTCAGATTCACATTATTGCAAATAATAACCAGACCTCATTTCAGTCTTTGGATGACATCAGCTGGAGTACATGACAAAACTGAGAGACAGTTTCTCTGCCTCCAGCTCTCATGTAAGAGAATAGAACATCCTTGGGCTGTCTGAAGATGACAACACACCTATCGTCAAACAATGCAGTGGGACCAGGTGCACCTTATTGTACTGGAAAGCACATTTTTATAAAAACAAACTATGGTCTACTAATTTCACACAGCCAAACACGCTTCCCATATTGAGCAATTCACTTCAGGGTCTATGGCTTACAGCGTACTGCAAAGCAATGAAAAGAGCCCTTTTGCTGCCAGGTTCCCGTCAATACAGCAGAATGAATGGATCCCTGGGTATTGTAAAAATTCCACAGCACTTAATTCAAAAGCAGATTTAAAAATCCATGACCACACCTTCAGAATCGTCTAGGGAGCCTCGGAATACAGCTAAAAATTGCAAAATAATGAGCTACTCAAAAATTCACCTTATCAAATTTTCATTTAATTGCAACAAATGATGCAACAAACAGAAAGAAAATCTGTTTTCTTTGATTAAACAAAACCAAAAAGTTACTAACATGATAAGTTTAACTAATACTATGACAGCCTAGGAACCAACATGAGATGTTCTCTCATATACGCAACTCCTCTATTCTATTCTAGAAAGACTCTTAGATCAGACTGTTAGCGTCAACCAGATCAATGTGTGATGCCACAGAAACTAGCCTCCTGATATTGAAACAGCAGACATACTCACCTGTCGCTGCTTGCTCATAGGGCCAGTGTGGAGGTGAATCATGTGGCATGTTGTAGATATCTGCTTGGGAAGTTTTGTTTGGCTCTGGTGGACAGGCGGTGGAGGGACCTCGGTTGCTTCCCCAGTGGTCTCTGGGTAAACGAGCTGCTATTCTGAGCAAGCTCACTAAGAATACACACCAATCATCAATCACCACTGCTGCACTATGAAAAAGGACACTCAGGGAATGTGTGTGTGTGTGTGTATGCTTATGTGTATATGTTTTGGACTCTGAGTGTGTGTGGTGTGTGTGTGTGTTAGAACCTTCTTACTCTGCCCTGCACATGAAGACATTCCCAGAGGCCTAGCATACCACTGACTCAGTCCTTTGCCACACACTGGTTGTAGTCTGATACAAAGTGTGGTTTGGAAAAGGTGTACTCGTGTGAACATATCACAATGATAGTGCTGCTGCTGCTGTGTGTGTGTGTGTGTGTGTGTGTGTGTGTGTGTGTGTGTGTGTGTGTGTGTGTGTGTGTGTGTGTGTGTGTGTGTGTGTGTGTGTGTGTGTGTGTGTGTGTGTGTGTGTGTGTGTGTGTGTGTGTGTGTGTGTGTGTGTGTGTGTGTGTGTGTGTGTGTGTGTGTGTGTGTGTGTGTGTGTGTGTGTGTGTGTGTGTGTGTGTGTGTGTGTGTGTGTGTGTGTGTGAGAGAGAGAAAGAGATCGAGAGAAATAAAGTGTACGTGTGTGTGAGGTTCTGTGTTGCATCAGGCCTCTCTCTCCTATGTTTTTGTGTTAGTTTCCAATAAATAAATATGTGCCCTCACAGAGGGGTGTCTCGTCTGTGTAGTGAATGTTTGTTTGAGTTCCACATCTCTGACCTCCATGACGTCGGCCCCCTGAGACGCTTTGTTCCAGCCTTAATCCGTTACACCTGATTCTGCTGTACAGACACAAACAAGTCGGTATTAGGTAAGCATTAGACTTGTGAGAATGCAGGTTGAACAGTTAACTCAGTTGTTTAAGATGAGAATTCATTCTATTGATTTGATAGATTCACATTTGACACATTAACCTTGGACCCAGAGAGTAAATAGACCAAACAGCATTCATTACTTCAGGTGCTGCAATAACACAGTCATTGTTACCATAGTGTTTCAAAAACCGTAAAAAAAAAAGTATAGTGCAAAATACTACAAGCTCTTAAATGTCACAATGTGGTTAGCTTTCAGAATGCTTCCGGACTGAACCCTGTAAACTATTACAGCATGTTAGATGGGAATTATCATCTTATCCACAGTGTTGTGTGCTATCCTCTAACACAGTGCAATGTTTCATTCACACAGAGATTCACACCGTCTTTAAATGAGTCAGTTTAACAAGTGATAGCACCACAAAACTTAGCACCTTCGGACAGAGTGGGATGGCAGTCAGATCACTGTCCACTCTATAGTCTCAGAAGCTTGCACTGAGGTGTCCAGCCCCAGTGACAGATTAAAAATACATCAGAGATCCCCAGCAGTGGTCCAACTGTTTGCCTCCTTTACATAACACAGGGAAAAGAGGTAGAGGCCACTTCCCATAAAGTTTTCAAAACTTTTAATGCTATTATTACCTTTTTCACAGTCGCAGCTGCAACTCTATATCCTCTGTGACTGTAAGGCCTCTTTTAGACCTCTATTTTTAAACTGCTAGGAAAGTATCTATGGACTTGGGCGCCATGGATAAGCATCATAAAATGGATAGTTTCAGCAGTGCTTAATTCCAAAGCAATAAAACTAAGTTCCAACTGTTTGGAAATATTGACCTCTTCTCTGGCTATCCCAAAATCGAGAGGAAAAACTCTGGTTAATGCATGCAGGAAGAACGCTAGACAAACCCGCTGCAGTTCCAGAAAGCAGGGCACTACCAAGCCAGGTTGTTATGATAGGCGTTCATGTTCGTGCCGCCAAAAGAGTGACGGTGAAAAGGAACTCAATGCTCCCTATGATCTGGCAGGGAACCTGTAGGGAAACAGATACTCCCTCTGAGCGTACATCTCTGCAAGATGGAGAAAGTGGCGTCTGCAGCTCCTGTTCAGATCTGTATTTGTGTTGACACAAACCAGGAACACCCGGGCCTTTCACCAGACAAACTGTCCTTGTGCCCTTGCCACCAATGAGCCTCTTTGTGTGTCAGCAGAAGTCTAAGAGAAGAGAAGAAGGAGGCGAGAGAGAAGGAGAGAGAAAGGGGCAGTGCTGGGATTTCTGACAAAAATCTCTGCAAAACATTGAATTCTGGTAATAGCTGAATTTACCAAAAGCTACACACAGAAAAAAGTAACAACAGGGGATGTATATTAAAGGCTTCATGAAAGCACATATCATTATATCAAAACTCATATTTATGACATGAAATAAGTCAGACCCACAACAATATGTTGTGTAACAACTGATATGGCGAGTTCTAAAGTCTTAATGTAGTCTTTGTCTGCTCTAATTTAGAGCCATCATGTTTAGTGCACTTCATCACATCTTAAGAGTCAATGGTCTACTGGAGCACTTAAGCAGTGGCTCCGAGTGCTCTGTGGTCCATCCCCTCATTCCTGCATTAGTATGTCTATTGTATCACTACAGCGCACACTGCGACTGTCCGTGGAGTGCCTTAATGCATGTTGCCCAGTTCACAAAACTGCACTCACAAAATGCAAAACAACACAATCCCTTTTCCAAATGTAATTTTTGTGTCAAATGGTAAACACAACTATTCATATGTTTAGACAATTTTACGATCACTAACAAACACATTAGTGCGATAAATCTCAAACACTCCTGTCCCTTTGAGGCTAAAGCTATTTGTATTGACAGTGTACTTCCTACAAGAATGACTAAGCCAGTTACAATAGACTGAATAAATAAATTCATTCTTACTTTCATACATTTTCAGTCATTATTTTCAGTTTTCTAAAACAATGTAGACCAAAGAGTTGCGCACACACACTGCTCCTTCGACATTTTCAGTGGTGTGTATGTAGAATGTATAAAATGCAAAATAGTTCATTTCAGCAAACTGAAATATACTTGGTCAACACAAGGCAATTAAGGGTTCAGATGGCTTTAACAGCAAGCTGTTATATAGATTCTATCTGTTTCTTAGAGAATTAATTGTTAAGGCTATCAATACCATTGATAACATCTTCTCTGAAATTGTGGTGCTTGCAGTT
>NC_137921.1:55679976-55762476 GCF_963457725.1 Sprattus sprattus | reverse complement strand
CATTTCTTTAGTGCAGGAATCATAATAGCCCAGAGTGAATTATGTGTGTTGGGTGTACAAGTGTTTCAGCAAACTGCACTTTATTGGCAGAGGGTAACGCAGGGTCTGACGCATGACTTGTTTTATAAAACCTTTTCTCTGGTATGACGTCAGCAAGGTGTTTCTCATTTGAGCCTCCAGATAAAGGGTGATCCAGGTGCATTTATCAACAATGTGTGTGTGTGTTTGTGCATGCATACACAAATATATGCGCATAGAGGACACATAAACTTGAGTGCCAACCACAGTGTTCCAGATGAAAGTCCTTGATGAACTGTGCACCGTGAGGACGAATAATTGGTTGGGCCATGGTTTAATTCTGTGACAAGATGTTCTGTCCATTACCGTCAAAAAAGTCCTCATTCTGATGCCGATTGAGAAAACTGTATGAGTAATTCATCAAGTGCCCTAAGTCCAGCGGTAGATGCCCAGGATGACTTTAGATTATTCAGAGAAATACCTGCAACTAGAGGATTCATACAATGCAGTACTGCATTCATATAGTCATACAGTGTTTTCCTATCCCCTCTCTCTTTCCAGATTGAATATTTCTATCCACCCAACCATGACAGTTGATGGAGGTCAGACCCCACACAATCTCATCTCACATAGGCTCATTAACTTTATAACCCTGGAAGGGTTGACTGGTTGCCCATTGATAATTTGTCCCCCTCAGTCTTCTAACCTCATCACCTTCAAATCATCGACTGCTTCTGCCTGCTCATCAGTATCTGCATCACAGCACTGCCTTCCTGGTGGCTCCCGCAGCCAGTTTTAATCTCAGCTGTTTTACTGCCTTAACTCCTTCAGGTCCTGTGGGATAAGCCCATATGTCTGTGCTGAAAAGAGCTGTGTGATTGCAGAGAGAGGAGTGGAGAGGAGAGAAGAGGGCGGTCGGGACATTAAACAGTGAGCTGTCAGAGCCCATGCGAGACGGCGTTAATAACGCAGGCCGCTCTGACGACTGAGGCACCAGTGCTGCATCAATCACCGGAGGTCCCCCACAGATGTGCGTCACTGGCAGAGCCTCGTGGGGGAGGGGAGGAGGGAGGGGGCAGCTCACTGGATGTGAAGGCATGAGAGCCAGGCAAAACAGTTAGAGGGGGTTGTCAATGCCAGTGAGAGACCTCATCTCAAGCCTGTCGGACAGCTCCGGGGGCTTACACAGAGGGGGTGGAGACAGAGAGGAAGAGGGTGGGAGTGCATTCTGTGACGCATGCAAAACTGTCTGTAATGAAACGCAGTCTTATCAATCAGCGTTTGGTGATGGAACACACCCTAGTGCAACAATGGGCAATTCAAACTCCAGGCGTACGTACACTCCGTGACAGTTACAGCTAAAACATCTGTTCATCCTGCTGCTGCTTAGAACCTTGCCATTTTGGACAAGTTAGTATAAGCCATCAAAATTCACCTATGTCCACCTGGTGTGCATGAAGAGCTCACAGAGATGGGAGCGAGGGAGCAGCTGTCTCCCCATCTGCCCACAGGTGTTTGAGGGCATTGGGTGGCGGGAGTCGACTCACTTCTGCCCTCTAGTGTTGAAACAGTTGTCTGAATCACTCAATAACTTTATACCAATACCCAAAGAGGTTTGAGAGACTTCTCGTTAGCACTGTGGGTGGAGAATGTTCAGTAAATTGATGACAAAGGCCAAGAGAGAGAAAAAGTAACAAAGGTGAGAGCACACCGAGGACACATGCCTGAATATTATTGAATTTTTCCAGTGGGTAGACATTTGTTCCATCTTTCATGATTGACTCATTGGACGAACATAGAAATATGGTAGGCATTCAAATGAAATATATACTTTCCTTCATGTAGTTTTGCATTCAAGTGTTAACTAAACAAATTAATATGAAGGTAAATGTTTACAGAAGTTAGGATAAGGTCATTTAACAAGCTCAGACGGGATGACTCATTGTTCCAGAGATGTGATCCAAAACTAGACGCCCACCGGCTCATACGTAAATGTACCTAACCTCTTTCCCCCGTCTACAAACACCATAATTAAGGCCTTCTACATCTGTAGGATAAAATCTGTGATGGCGGCTGATCCAGGAACAGATCTGGGCCTGATCCAGCGCAGGTGTGACCAGGTGTGAGCAGGAGTGTCCTGTCCTCTGTCATGTCGTGCCTGTGATGTATTCCTGTAATTTCATCCCACTCACCTGCATTCAGTGTGGTCAACATGGATGTGTTACCTTTAATTGCTCTGAATTCTAAATGCCACCGAAAGGTCGTTTGAATAAAGGCATCAAGCCACAGTGACGGGAATCATGGCCTACATGCTACCAAAGCCCCTAATGGTACCAGTTCAAAATGTACTTAACATTTCTAAATTTTAAATTAAAATGAACTTCATCTGAATGACTACACATATGACAGTGAGTACATGTAGGAAAACTACTTCTTCGTAACATTAGAGATTATTTTGGATTGACAATCTGAAACACACAGTGGTAGTGTTTCTTGGTTCTCCTTCTCTTACTTCTCTGTTTATTTGTGTGACGCACATGAACATGTCATATGGACAGGTGGCCAAAAGAAGAGGAAACGGAGGGGGAAACACGGAGAACAGACTCCACGGTTTTAGTAATGCTTGTACAGCAGACAGGCAATACACCAAGCTGTATCCAAAACGTACCACTTTCTCACATACAGAACAGTTGTCAAGAGCACACATCCACTACACAGAGGTTAGCTTGTATTTAAACATTATGATAGCCTTATGACCAGAGATAGACAGCATAGCTCATAGGAGGTGGGGAACTGCTGGAATAGGTGGGGGGGGGGGGGGGGGGGTGGGGGTTCAGGGAATGATTCCTTCAAGTCTTAACACAGTGCAGCGTTAATATGAGCCCAAGTCTTTTGTTGTAATGTCCAGAACTCAGGTTAGTCCACATAACAAGCTTCCAGAGGAGATGAGAAGGGAGTTAGCTGGGACTGCGGGAGACACTCGAGTGAAGCAGACAAAAGGCTGGAGAGAAAAAAAGACGCCATCACACGACAGAATCCACTTCTTCATCCGACGCGCCCGAGCAGGAACACACACTGGCAGGTTACATCAGAACTCTTTTTAGTCTTTTAACTTCCAAGTACCTGTCCTTACAGTACTGATCAAGTAGGACACAAGTTACCATTATTCTTGCACAAAGCTTTACTCAGAGCAGGTCAAATAGAATGATATGAAAGGCTAGCTCCATGATGATACTGGGCGCTCTTCAGCTTTTCATCTGAAGTCTATCATATATGATATGATGATATGATGTATGAAGAAATATACGAATCAGTTAGAATTTGTATTCCATTGAGGAAGTGGTGTAATGCACCAAGTTGACATGAGCATGGTGACATTTGTCCCGTGACTGCCATCCAGTCTCCATGCACCGTGAGCACACAGCAGGATGGGCCGTGCTCAACACGTGTGAAGGTCACACAGGAACACACTTGATCTCCCTCGTTTCAGTGCAGTAAACACAAGTAATCCCAGGTTGTTCGAGAAGGAAGAATGGAAAGAAAGAAAGAAAGAAAGAAAGAAAGAAAGAGGACAGAGAAACATTACAGAAAATATAACTTTTTCAACGCAGAATTTCTTCTGCACAGTATACACTCTGCTACGCGTGCACAAGAGTTTAAGACCAATGAGTAGCTAGGGAACATGAACAGTAAACACAAGCACACCACAATGAGGAGTTAGGACACTGACAGATCAATAAAGTAAACATCTTCCCCTTGTCGCATCTCCATACTGACTAATTAGTCATCGGTAAGTGGTCATTATTCATTTCCACAGCCATTTTTAAGACATTCTTCAGCGCTACATCTTTTGTGTAAACATGATCATTGCCACATTGTAATATGTATCAAACTCACCGATGTGTTTAGAGATATGGGTAAAACGAAATTAAACATTTGTGAGAAGTTCTCAACCATACAGAGAGTACTGGACCAGTATGTGGGCTTCAAGGCAGTCAGACATGTAATTACTCTGAATTCTGTTTCCCATCCACTTAAGAACATACCATGTTGTGCTTTTTGAGTTCTTTTGTGTTAAGGGACATATTTGTACTGGTTGTGTTTGATCTATCGATATATTGCTCCCTCATCTTGTCCATGATCATCGTCTGTGCTACACAAGTACTGATGTACCATTAAAGAGATAGTTCACCCAGAAATGAAACGTCTAGCATTATCTACTCAACCTCATGCTTGTCTTCACCAATGGAGGATTTTTCTTGTAGCATACAGTACTCTGGATTGGTAGTGATCAGAAAGAACTTCCTTTTTCTAAAGTGTAAAGAGAGATCCACTGTAGGATGCCCTCTAGAGACGACCTTACTTCTACTGCTCAGAGAGAGAAATGTGATGTAGAGTTCCACAGGCATGAAGCTGAGGAGATAATGAACTATACTCTTCAGAGCCACCCTTTTTTAGAACAAGGACTTCCTTTCAGTGCATGTTGTACCTTAAGAAAATGTACAATATAATCCCAGTGGGATATCACTGTGGGACTGGGTTTTGTTAACATTGATAACATTATTCGTCACACAAACCTGCACAAATACATATGTAACACATCATTTTAAACTTGTTATACTCTACTTAATCTTTAGGATCTTAGCTATTAGTCAACCCAAATTTTCACTAGTACATTCCAATACCACAACTTATGGAAATGCTAACATCCAGAATTGTATCGAAATACTGCGTTAGTGTTTTTTTTTGTGTTTATTACCATTTAGGTGTTTAAGATATGTTTTCATAGTTATCAGCAACGGCCATATATACTGTGGCCCTGGCCTAATGTGACCTGCCTGCCAGGCCAGTGCTTGTGTGAGGAGTGTGTTCTGTTTCAGATCAGTGCTCTGCTCTTCCTCTTCTTTGTTCTCTGTGGGGCTCCGTGTCCTGGTCAGAGAGTTCCTCACAGCGGCATATTTTTTTGGACCAAAACACAAAAGAGTTCTAGTTTGAAAGTGTTTGCACCAGGTACATGGACAAGTGGGCTGCACTTGAGATGACTACACAGCGTTTCAGACTGAAGACTGAAGCCTCATCTCTCTTTTTTTCCCCCCATGGGACTGCAGATGACAGAGTGGAGGGTAGGGGCTTGAGGAAGGTGGGCGAGGGTGGTCACATTAATGATCCTGGGGAGGGGGGGGTTATTGATTCCAATGTTGCACATGGAAGCTGAAGGTGTATTTCTCTTCCTCCAGCAGCTCAGTACAGAGCTTTCTGTCCTTGGCTGTCAAACTCTGACCATGCATCGTTTAGTTCCATAAAAATCATCTTGGCATATTGTTCATAGGGTTGACCGGTGGCCTAGGGGCAGAAGAGGCAAGAAGAGGAGAGAGGACAGTCAGAGTTACAGTCAGTGCAGCTCCAGATGGAAGTGCAGCTCCAGGCTACACTACCAGTGGCATATAGCTAAAAAGGTTTTTTAACCATACATGCAGCACTAGTGGAAACAAAAGGTATTGCAAAAAATAATCAAAATAATAAATGTCCTTTCTGAACTCCCACTGGCCTTGCAAGTGGCAGTACAACAGCCTTTGTGTGGTGCCACTTTCTGCTGTGCTCAATGCATAAGCAACAAGCAGTCTGTTTTGACAATGACAATGACTCATCATGACTAAGTGGCTAGCTCGTAGTGCAGAGTTGCCATGGAGATTCTATGCTATGAAACTGACTGAAAATATTTCTTGGCAAACTTTGAAAGAACATGAAACAAAGAAATCATTTAAAATTAATTAATCTTAAAATGCATCAAATACTGGTGGTATCTTGGTTTGTTTGACGCACACCATATTTGGAAGGACTTCAAGAGAGTCGTCTAATGTCTCACTTGATACCTTTTCATTAAGGTAAATCCTGCTGAAAACCTTTCCCAGTTAGAGTACCAGAGAAAACGTCAAACCCTTTGACCTTTAGAATGCCATCAGAGCTAAAGTTGAGGAGGCTGAAGGTCTGAAGTTCTGTCAGCTCATCTGCACTACTCACCTTATCAGGATGGACCACCAGGACGGCCTTCCGGTAGACCTTCTTCACCTGCTCTGGGGTGACAAGGTCAGCCATGCCCACGGGCTTCCAGCGGGTCTCCCCCTCCCACAGCACTGTGTGCATGGTGGACAGCAGGGCCCGGATGTTCCGCTCCTTCCCTTCAATCCAATCCAGGATCTACAAGAACACACAGAGAGACAGAAAAAGAGAGAGAGAGAGAGAGAGAGAAAAAGAGGAAAGGGTCGAATCCATAGCCATTAGGTCAAATCATTAACTTTTGAATGAGACAATCATTAGTATGCAAGAGATGAATCATTCTCTGGGGCAGTGTTTCCCAACCTTTTTTCTGCTACGGCAATTTTTATAATGAAATGACTTCATGAATAACCACTCAAATGTGTAGTGATAACGTCAGTGAGATGTTTCAATATCAAGGTCCTGCGTGGAGAGGCTCTATCGGATACAAGATGTGATTATGCGAGAGCCTTTTCAGCTGGTAATTATTATAAAATGATTCGATTATTATATAATATTATATTTTAAACTAATTTGATCTTCCACCAACAGGTAAAGTAATACTTCAAGAAGAATCCTCATTATTATTACTACGGTACACCAGATCAGCTCCCATGGCACACCAGTGTGCTGCATGCAATTAGTGGATCAATCAGAACAAGGGAAGTGTGGAGAAACTGCAGGGCGAGGAAAATGATCATCAATTGAAGGAGAGTTTCAGTTCATGATGAGGGGAACTAGCCTAAATGTCTCTGTTTATGATGCTATTCATGGATCATGCTGTGATGGGGCTGGTCTAGATCGCATAACCATACATGGAGACAAACTTTCAGAGAAAAAAAAAAGTAAAACAATTTGTAACGGATTTGCTGCTTTAAAAGTGACAGCCAAATAGACACGATACCATGACAGTGTTTCTCCTCACCTTGAGCTTCTCGGGATCCATCTCTTTTGCCATCTCCTCCTTCCGCATCTCTGCGATGGTCCTCGGCCCCTTCTTCTCCTTCACCCCGGAAAAGCCCTGGCCAGACAGCAGGTCATCAAAGTTGGCGGTTGACACTTTCGGTTTGGTCCCTATAAGGAGTTCAAATTAACAAAAACAGTTACA
This sequence comes from Sprattus sprattus, assembly GCF_963457725.1. Classification (NCBI taxonomy): domain Eukaryota; kingdom Metazoa; phylum Chordata; class Actinopteri; order Clupeiformes; family Clupeidae; genus Sprattus; species Sprattus sprattus. The sequence continues at coordinate 55,755,314 of NC_137921.1, read as the reverse complement.
AATGCAAGGGCAAGCAACAAATGCAGAGATCACCACAAAGGCTGTGGGTATGTCATGTTCTGCAATAGCTTATTCTACAGTGTGACATCAAAATCAACTATTTTTCTTAATTAAGAGTTATTTTATTAAATAAGTACCAATAAAAATGTATTTTTGGGGCAGGTACTTGAAGTATATGTGCTGGATAGCAATTTCATTATGTTAGCCCAAAAAGAGGTCCACACAATCAGATAACATCTACAAACACTGGCACTCTAATAGGCCATACCAAAGCAACTGGCCCAATCATTAGTTGATCAATTCAACTGATCAGTTGATCAGTTCGAAATCAAGTTCTGCTCTGCTGCCCACATTAACTGTGATTTTCCTGGAAAGCCTACCCCGAAGAGTGGAAGCTGTTAAGGGTACAAAAGAACTAATAAGTGTATTAATGGCTAAGAATTTGGAAAAAGATGTGGGAGAGCAGGTGTCCACATAGCTTTGACCATGAATAGACCCAGACTACCTCAAACCTGATTTTAGCCTTAAGGCAACTTCAGCCTGAGGGAAACCCATGCAACAGCTAGGTAGCATGACCAGGGGCGCTGACTGGCGGGGAAAGGTGGTACTGATTCTAACGGCCCAGCCCAACGCAGCACGGCCCACGGCCCGCGGATGGCAATTAATAATATAATATTAATATTCTTGCCTTTTTTTTTTAAATGTCTCATTACAAAGAAATGGTAATTGGAAATAAACGTATTAAACTCACAACTGTCGATTTCCATAACGTTTTCGTTAGTTATTTAACATATTGTCATTTGCCCTTCCCCCTGAGCTATTGCGAAATGGTTCGGCCGCAACGCGCGATGCGTTGAATCGAACAGCATCCGAAATGCGAGATGCTGGCACTGGCAGGCAGCAGGTGTACAGAGCGGCTGGGCTGGCTGAGGTCAGGTCTTAACCTAGGGTGACCAGACGTCCCGGTTTTACCGGGACCCTCCCGATTTTGAGTTGCGTGTCCCGCGTCCCGGCAAAAACCTGTCGGGACGCTAATATGTCCCGGTTTACACCAACCACTATGAAATCGTCCCGGTTGTCAGCGATTACATAGCCGATGTGGTCTTATTATAGCCTGATCATTATCTAAACCCATGTAGAAATACTAATAAAGTGTCTAGTGTATGATTTGAACAATGTGTGCGTGTGTCAGTCAATCAAAGCGGTCTGCGTCTGCATAACCTGTGCAACCAGCGTTACAATGTATTTGTTTCTGCCTAACGTCTCTTCAAGACAGCCAGGATTATAGCCATGGAGTTTAGCTCAAAGTAAACGGTGCAAGGAGTGAAATTGTAAGTACAGGTAGTTACAGAATGTGGCTGTATCTGTTATCTGTAGTTGTTAACGATTGTTACCTGCTCAAATGTAGGTTTACTTGAGGTTAACGAAAGGGAATATTGTAATGTAGTGGGCTATGTTAACACTAAGCTAGCAAGCTAGCTAGCTATTTTGTTAGTGTGAACGAGCAAATTCGAAATACAAGAAATAACTACCGACATCTCTCTATTCTTTGCATTAATATATCTCTCTAGTATTTCGAAACAATAATATCAGTCCCTACCTATATAATGTTGGTTTTTATAATCAGTTATTAATGCTAGTGAATCTTAATTTGACATAATTCAAGTGAATGCATTGGGTGCCTTCCATTTCAGCCCATTATACAATATATTTATCATTGATAATGAAGATTTATTTCAAATGGGCACCCCAAAAAATTGCCGCGCGCTGTGCGCGCAAACATGCCTCTCCCCTAGAATCTTTCATAGGGCCCAAAATTCCTGGCAGCGCCCCTGAGCATGACTGACCCATGTTAGCCTGAGAGTGAATCATACAACAGCTAGGTAGCATGACTGACCCATGTTAGCCTGAGAGTGAATCATACAACAGCTAGGTAGCATGACTGACCCATGTTAGCCTGAGAGTGAATCATACAACAGCTAGGTAGCATGACTGACCCATGTTAGCCTGAGAGGGAATCATACAAGAGCTAGGTAGCATGACTGACCCATGTTAGCCTGTGGTTTGCTGGGGGCTCCAGGCGCGGTGCCACCCATGGTGCCGAAGTTGACGTTGTAGTTGGGTCGGTTCCCGGGTGAGCTGTGGGGCATGGGCATGGTGGTGGGTGGTTTGGGCTGGGTGGGGGGCTGCCCCTGCCACTGGCCCCCACCTCCAGCACCCCCATTGCCTCCAGCACCTCCAGGCTGCCAAGAGGGGAAGCCGGTACTGGGCTGCCAGCCTCCAGCTCCTGTGTGCTGGGGAGAAGGCCGTTGAGGAGAGCCCATGGGGGGAACGCCACCTCCAGTGCCTGTCGGTGTGGTGGGTTTACTGGAAAAGCCTGAGCCACCTGCGGAAGGCATGGGAGGATTTAACCCAAATTAAGTTACTATTCACTTTTCTAATGATGTCGGATCTACACTAAAGCTTTGAGAGAAACTGGTACTTAGACTTTAACTGCTATTCTACATAAAGCTTCAACAAACAATAACAAAGGTCGTCAAAATACAGGATTTTTAAATATTACATATGAACATAATACATAATCCACTGGCTCACCTCCTAAACTGGACCCTAGATTGCCCAGGTCAGCGAAGGGGTCCATTGAGATAGGCTTAGCCTGGTGGGTGGGTGTGCTGTTGACAGACCCTGTGGGGCTGGTGGTGGCAGACTTACTCCCCATTCCAAAGCCCCCTCCTACAACACACCACAGACACAATGCAAAGTTGACCCAGATTTTAAAAGAAAAAGCCACAGTAAGATTCATCAAGTGCATTGCAGCAGGAAACAAGACTAAACAACCAATTTCACATTAATGCATTTTTGTCTTAATGCCACCACTAGGTGTCACTCTTAATGTAAATACCTGAAGGAACAGCTTACTTTACAATTTTAGTATTTGGTATGGGAAATCATCATATTACAGATATTTCTCCCACAAACAACTCTCATCTCATTAAGCTCTAAAGTAATGAACCCACACATTATCTCTGACCAGATCTCTTATCATTTAACAGCACAATCATTACCCTCATAAAAGACTTAATTACTCTTCATAGACAGTTATAGAATTCAACACTAGATGCCACTGTTTAGTGTTTTTTTCAAGAGTTTGAAGTCCAGCCAAGCTGACAAAATAATATTGGTCTTGTAACAGAAAAACAATCAAGGCTGATAAGCTTAAACTGTAAATGCTTAAACTGAGTAGCATTAGATATGCAAGTATATACGCATATCAAATAAGCATCCAATTCAAGAATATTTGCGCTAGAATAATCAACAAAGCAAGTAGTTTTCTTAGATAGTAACCTCACTTTTAACCTGATTTGATCTACTCAAAACATCTTTCCTTTGACTGAGTTCATTTCAACCTAATTATATTTCATTTACAATAATTAAAAAAATTAGCATTGCCTCAACACAGCAGAAAATATATAAACCCAAAGATCACTGGCTTGAGATAGGCCTCTCTTGGACAGGAATAAATGAAGCAACTGTTTGGAAAGTAACTGAAACTGTAACCCAATGAATAGGCCTCATGAAATCATCTGCACCACACACAGAGAGGGGTGAGTTTGAGGTCAGTGGTGAAGACTAAAGCTCTGTGTGTTTCCCCCCTAACACAGGAGCAGTGTTCAGTGACCTTCAGTGACCTTCACACTGGAGCCTCACCTGGCCCGGCTGGTCTGTTCCAGTCCCATCCCCCCTTGGCGTTCTGCTGCTGGATGTTGACAGTGGGTGTGGTGGGCACCGGGGAGCTCCGACCTACATGGAGGAGAGCAACATCATGACCTCATCCCGGGCTCTCTGACTCACAGATGTGAGTCATGCCTCTGGCACAAGCGATCCCAAACCACAGACCACGGCATGCAGTATCCTCCCAACTCAGAGACTACATCCCCCACTAGTCACACCTACATCTAGCACTGAAGACACCCAATTTCAGCTCCTCTCCACTGAAAACAGTAGCATGGCAGTAACCCACACCAAGTTCAGACTTGTCGTTTTCAATGGAGATGTGGCTACTGACTAAATTTACGAGATTGCATTTTGACATTGTACAATTAGATTACACCACAATCCCATGCACAGAGACACTGACTGGCACCGAGGCTGAGAGCTGAACCAGACCTGCACATGCCTTACCCATGCCCGCGTTCTGCATAGAAGGAGACGGGGACCGTGCGGCATGCAGGAAGGGGTCAGGCTGCCCCATATTACCTGGACCCAGGAGAGTGCCCATGAAGTCCTGGGGCTTGGGCTGGGGGGCTGGTCCTGACCCAAACGGGGCAAAGGCTGCAAAAGAACATTACATTTCCAATGAATGGTGAAGGTGCTGAAACAGTTAAGATGGTCTTCTTGGGCAGGACTAGTCCACAGGAATATAATGAAATGAACCCTTAGAAGGCAAGTCTTAGGAGCTTAACCAGTGCTAAAACATGGCACAGAGAGAAGACAGGATTATACCCCATCAAATACAACTGGGGCTAATCCAATTAGATTTAGCCTTGATGGAATTTCAGCAACAATTTTACCAGGCTCCCACAAGCTAACAGCTACATGTAAACTTCAGTTGCTACAGAACTACAGAATGAGATGGTTACAGACAAAGATCAAGACGGAGAGAGAAAATATTTGAGGAGACAGTCGTAGGTGTCTCACACTGTGAGAAAGAGACTGCTCACTGAGACTGAGAAACACTGAGAAAATCAGGGGAAGGGAATGGAAAGGAGAAACGGGAGTGAAGGGCGGAGTGGAGAGCTGGGGCTTACGGCCAGATGGCTGTGTGTTGGCGCTGGCGCTGGGCGAGGATGGGAGGACCGTCCGGCGGGGGGTGGACTGGGCCGATGCCGGGGCGCTGACGGGCTGGGATACAGGAGGCCCCCCAAACAGGTCCCCCAGCAGGTCCTGGGTGTTGGCGGCAGGGGGGTGTGTAGACGAGCATGGGGGCTCCACTGTCCCGCCGTCCAGGCCCAGGAGGTCCGCCTCCTCGGCAGGAGGAGGCACAGCTGTAGGGGGAGCGTCAGGCCTTCTGGGGGCCTCTCGGGGAGTCGCCCTCTCGTTGCTAGCGTTGCTCTGCTGGCTGGACAGAGACAGCATCTCGTCGTCCGAAGGCTCACTCTCCTCATGTGGACCCTTCCGGCCATCAGCACCAGCAGCAAGACTCGGGTCTGAGGGAATGTTAACAGTTAGCGGTTTCTCCCAAACAACCAAGAAGCCAACATCAGAATGGAATCTACAAAGGAACCTTTCAGCTGCACATTTGCTGTGGTGGCAATGATTATTCTAAGGGAAGAGTAAGATCCAGGTTCTCTGTAGTAGTTATAACATGGACACATGACTCAGTAAATGTCTTAAGTTGAGTACCACACCCAAGCATCGAAGACTGTAACAGAGGGGAAACAACACACACACTAACCAACAGGACACTACCTCATCTACACACTAATGTTGTATGTTGCCCATCCATTCATCATACCACTCACAATTCACTCTAACCAATCATTCATCCATCCATCTATCCATCCATCCATCCATCCATCCATCCATCCATCCATCCATCCATCCATCCATCCATCCATCCATCCATCCATCCATCCATCCATCCATCCATCCATCTATCTATCTATCTATCTATCTATCTATCTGTCTATCTATCTATCTACAGTATCTATCTCACCATCGGGCTATCATCTACTTAACTATTCCACCATCACCTGCAGTCTAACCCTTACCTTCCAAGTCCAGGCCCTCCATTTCATCTTGTCAGGGGAGAATGAAAGGAGCATTTAGCATAATGTCATTAGCCTAATGGTGCAGAGAGCCACTCTACAGTAACCCAGTGAGGAAGGCAGCCATGGGTTTCTCCCACGAGGCCATGAGTTATTAACTTCCCCCTCAGCAGAGAGGCTGCCAGCACTCTCAACCTGTCTTGCCTTAGATGAAGACGTACGTTTGAGAGTACTTGGGATGTGCAAATGTACAAATGTGTTTGTCTTTCCATGTGTCTAGGTATGCCGTGAGTATGTGCACACACTTGTTTAAGGAACGACTAGGGATAAGAGTTTCCGTGAAGGAGAGCACCAGTGAAAAGTAATCTGTGTAGAAGAACAAAGTGAAGTTCACTCTGGATTTGTCTGGACAAGACTGAGTCCCTTTGGTAAACCAAAGAGTTTTTCTGAAGTCTCTGTAAAAGTTACAACACTATATGTCCTTTAGTATTGTGTAACGTTCCAATCAGCATGCTAATATGCTAAGATGCATAATAGTGGGGCAGATAACTGTTACAATCGCTCAAAAGTGGATACAAGCACCAAATTTGGTACATGAATCCCTCTGGGGTCGTTTATTAAATAAAGAACGCTAGCCACTTAAATTTCCAAAATGGCTGGAGTGTTGTTTAGAGAGAGCTGACCTGCGATGGCCAGGGCTTGCTGATGCTCCTCCTGAGACGAGAAGAGGACGCCGGGGCTCAGGTCTCTGGTGGGGAACTGCTCCCACGGTGGCGTGAGGTCCTTCTGCTTCTCTGTGCCCTCCACCTCCACGTCCACCAGCACGTGGAACAGCTGAGGGTACTTGTCCGGAGACTCGCACGTGTCCAGCTCAGGCCTGGCAGCAAGGACGTTTGCATACACAGATCAGACAGATAGCAAATACTGAATATACACACAAATGGTATATAGTGTCTATATGCACAAACACCAAAGTTAACATCACAACCCAAAATAGAAATATAGAATTTGGTACCCTTTTACTACACATGGGAACTGTCTAACTTGTGTACAGCAGTGTACTGATTTCTACAGTTCTTATTTGACGATATATACAAACTACTTCACAAATTCTTACTTCATAAATACTTACTTCATGAATTTTAGGACCGTCATCCCGGGGGCGATGAAGCCAGTGTGGAACTGAATCTGGAATATCTGTGTGTTGGACACCTGTGAAGACACAAGAGGACACCACACTCATGTCACATCACTCATGTCACATCACGGAGCCCTCTGAACATTGACCACCAGCATATAAGCCTTGTCCTCGCATAAAACTTACATTGACCTCCCATCAAACTTTAACAACAATGGTTTCTATGGTTTCCATTTAGGTACTAATGGTAAGGGAAATTGAATCTGATGATACCAGTTGTAATGTTTAGAGCTGCTTAGATAGGCATCACTGGACTGTATCTACCTCAAAATAGTGGCACTAGTGTTTCCCCCTTTCACTTTCACACAAGCACAAGTCTACACAGGTAGTATGCCAAAAACGGTGAGTGTTGTACACATTTTAATGTTGGGTGTGAAAAATAGCTGGTCGAAGTTTAAGGATTTGATTCTAGTGGATCTGACCAGAGCTGTAAAATGTGAGGTGAAAAAGAAGTCCTAGTGCTATGGTCTTACCTTCGCTTGCAGTCTTCCTCCAATGGTGGACCTCATATGATAGACGGAGATCACTACGTCACCCTGGACACTCACACCCAGGTTGAACACCACTTTGGCGTCCTGGACCCGGTACTCTCTGGGGAAGAGAGAAGTCCAAAGTTAAACAGCAAGAAACTCATCCTTAAAGAAAATCACATTTTAAAGTTTTAGTTCAGATATGTACCTATTCTTCACTGTGTTCCTGTATGTGTCTTCTAAGTCATTTACTCAAAGCATACAAGTATACTTGTCTTAAATAGACTCCATATCAGTGCTATCCAAACTTTTACTTTTTATAGTTGACTTCAAAGTTTAGTCAAAGAAGTGTCTTCTCAAAGAATGGCCCTCATCTCCTACCTCATCCTCTCATAGTCCTGTGATGTGGAGAAGATCTTGGTCTCTCCCAGGAGGATGTCACAGAAGGGCCTGCATCCGCTGCGCTGCTTGTTGAAGCAGGGCACCGGGCTGACCGTCACGGCTTTGATGATCAGAGGTTTGAAGTGGGGGATGAGGGGCTTCTCAGAAACCATGCTGCACACATAACCGATGTACCTGAGAGAGAGAACAGGAAGAGAGGAGAGGAGAGGAGAGCTCAGGTCAAGTGGGATCAAGGTGTAGGTGTACCTCAGCACAAGGAAAGACTTCTAAGCTCACTAAATAAGCTCAGGGTGAATGTATCCCCAAGGAAACCTTGTACAACCACAACAAATGGAAGTGCTCTGTTGTCTTTTACTAAAGTAAATATTTCTATATTTTTAATAAACCAAAGTATATCTTTGGAAATAAATGTTCCCATGAACCGAAATGTAAGCTCTGGTCAAGAATGAACAATTATGTAGACTGACATATTAACTGACACTACAAGAGCAACGTATCGCAGTCACTTCCAAAGTCAATAAAAAGAGGAAACCTGCCCCATGAACAGTGCATGAACCTAGCAGACTAGTGGTGTAAGTAACATACTGGTGTGGAAGAGCCAGAAACATGAAGCTTCTACATTTGCTCAAGTTGGCAAATAAACGCTCTGCAAAGCACAACCTATCCTTGACAACCCCTCAAGGCAATGTTGGTGGACACCAAAATCTGGGACACGTCTTGAGCTGACGGCACACAGGGTGTTTGAGGAGCAATGAGAAGAGAAGAAAAGAACACACATAAAGGCTTGGGTGCCTTCTTGTAGTTTAAACATGCCTGTGGCTGCACAAACAGATATATATGTGGTATTTCAGGACAACAAGGTAGATTTGTTGATTTCAGGTTGTGAGGTTAGTGTGCTCAGGTTGACGAGTTTTTCTTCACAGAGACCTGACTCCATGGTTGGTTAACATCTGGGGGAAAGGGATCAAACAGTTGAGGTCATCATGAGAGGACTGTTATGGGAGAGTGGAAGATAGAGAGAGAGAGAGAGATAGAGAGAGAGAGAGAGAGAGAGAGAGAGAGAGAGAGAGAGAGATAGAGAGAGATAGAGACAGGGAAAATAAGAGAGACTACAACACAGAAGTAAGAGAGAAAGTAAGTAAGCTAGTTAGTAAGTAAGAAAGAAAGAAAGAAAGAAAGACAGAAAGAAAACTTGGAGAGAGGGGGACAGAGATGGAAAACAGATAAAGTGGATGTGATGTCACGGCGGGGGCTGAGGAGACTGTTGTGTTGAGTGTGTCTCAGTGTGCAGTTCAGTCACTGAGCCAGATGGAGGGAGTGCAAACTGATGATAAATTGTGACAGGATCAACACCAAATTACATAATGACTCCATTACTCAATTTAATGACCCGTCTCTGATAAGTGTTTATGTAAACAGTGGGCACTGTTACATGTGGGCACAGGCCACACTTTGTTCTCACACAGTGCCAAGCAGTTATGTTTTTCCAATCAGGTTTTAGAGTAAGCTCATAAGCAACATAATATAGACTCCCTGCGTCCACGCTCCCCCCGTGTCCCCACACAAACACAGCGGTGCTGCCAGCCTACCTTCGGTGAGAGGGCCACAGGCCTGAGCCGGGTCTCTTGGCGCTGAGCAGTTGCATGGCGGGCACCGGGTTGGCGAAGAGGTGGCAGAAACAGAACATGGCACAGACCAGCACACCTGACAGAGCTCTGCCATCCTGTCAGACAGAGGGGCAGGAGACAGATGAAAAACTGTCAGTGACCGAAGTCTTACAATATTTATATGCAAAACGGGACACCTTTCCATTAAGTCATGACATCTAGTCAGACAACATGAGTCAACAAACGGTGATAAAGCACATGGATAGGTCATGAGGGTTCATATTTTGTGTGTGTGAAATTTGTAATTTAGGCAACAAACTAAACAGGAAGAGATGAGAGCTATTGTTAGATTAGACACAGACAAAAATAAATATCCTCAGGGTCAGCTGAGGCTATGAGAACAGAGAAGAAAAAAAAAACAGCTTTCACATTCCTCTTGGGAAATCATGTTTTAGAGAAAGATTTGTAGCGAACACGGTTTGGGTGTTGGTGGCACATCTAGGGACTACACCCACTGCACAGGAAACAAACAGGACTGAGCTTGTCACACATTCCAACAAACTGATACAATTCCTCCATTTACGCCAACTCAGTGTAAACTAAAGTCTAACTGTATGAGTAACTGTCTAATTAAAAAGACAGATGCTATCTGATCTCCTGTTATCTTAAAAAGGAATACCGGTAGCTTAAAAGGATTAACTTCCTCACAGTCATTTTCATTGACATGTGCATCAATGGCAGCGATGTATACATTCCCTACCATATATAACTATAGAAATACACTTACAAGTTACAAGTTACAAGTCTTTTATTGTCAGATCAGACTGGGCACTGAAATTCTTAGGACAAGGCACTGCACAACAACCTACCATAACAAAACATTACATAGTACAACATAACATGACACTTCAATAACCAGAACAAAATATTTAATGTCATATTTCACATATCCTAATACTATGTCCGGTCTCCAGCAGTAAGGAGGCTTTGTCTGAAAGGAGCAAGCTAACCACCTAAAAGTGCTCAAACCTTTGCAGACACCACCAACAGCCCAACTGGCACTGATAACAGCATACTAACGTTATAGCTAGTATCTGTTGGCGATATAGTTGGCAAGGACATGCTGCAAAAGCTTTTCTTTCATTCGAAGCAATTGAAATGCATTGCCTTACAAGCAAAGAATCCAGAATTTATATTCAGATGGTGATGGCATCTTACCGAGCAGGTGATGACACCGACATTCTTGGGGTTCTGTTTGAGCCAGTTGTGCATGTTCTTACACACAGCGAAGAGGTTGTGGAGACTAGGGGCTTGTCTGGAAGGCCAGTTGCATTCAGACACCTGTGGGGGGGGGGCATAAACAAAGACTTAAACATTGGAAGAGGAGGATGCTGCAGTGAGAGAGAGAAAAAGACAGAGATTCAGTATGGGTGTGTGACAGAGAGACAGAAAGTGATTGAGTATGTGTTTGTGTGTGTGTGTGTGTGTAAGAGAGAGAGCGATTGAGTATATGTGTGTGAGAGAGAGAAAGAGAGATTATGTGTGTGTGCTAGAGAGAAAAAGAAAGCGATTGAGTATGTGTGTGTGTGAGAGAGACAGAGATTGAGTATGTGTGTGTGTGTGAGACAGAGAAAGAGAGAGATTGAGTATGTTGTGTGTGTGAGAGAAAGAGAGAGATTGAGTATGTGTGTGTGTGAGACAGAGAAAGAGAGAGATTGAGAATGTGTGTGTGAGAGAAAGAGAGAGATTGAGTACGTGTGTGTGAGAGAGAGAGAAAGAGAGAAAGAGAGAGATATTGAGTATGTATGTGTGATAAAGAAAAAGAGAGAGAGATTGAGTCTGTGTGTGTGAGATTGAGATTGAAATTGAGTATGTATGTGCCACATCTCGTGCCAATCTCCAGTCTCGTGCCAGTCTCCAGTCCCGTGCCAGTCTCCTTCTCTGTTCACTGATTTGACTTTAAAACTGTTTCCACAACTCAGAGACAGAATAGCTGTTTTTAAATCCTGAACCTGTTAACTAGTAACACTACAACAACTGTTCCGGAACTGCTGCTTCAGTGAGAGAAGAACCAGCAGAATAAGCTGTACAATTTACTGAACACTTCATCATGTCTAGTTATAGATATATATTCTCTAAACCAGACAGCTTGATGTTGAGTCAAAGTTACGGCAGCCAACACAGTCTGGTCCTTTCAGCTCAGAGGTGGGTCTCTCACCCTGTTGGAGAATTTGGCTCCACGGTAGTTCCTCTGCGACAGGTTGAAGACGGTGTAGTGGTCAGCATGCCGTGAGTCCAGGAAGGAGCGCATGTCCTCAACGTGGTTGGCATAGCCCATCTCCACAGCGGACGAAGGATACGTCATCACTAACAGAGTGGGGACACAGACAAGTAGCGATTTACAAAACACAATCATATGCATATGTCTGTGATTATGTGGACTCTGCCTTTGGAAAGCAAGAAAGACAATTATTACTGGATGAGAGATGAACAGCATTAAGCTGTTATTATGAGACAGCACCTAGCATGAAGGTGTGTGTTTACAACCTCTGATTAGATCTCAGAGTGACAGTGACTGTAGTCCCTGTGAATATGGTTCATATTTGAGATCTCAGTGGGAAAGTGACTGGATTACTTGTGAATATGGTTCATATTTGAGATCTCAGTGGGACAGTGACTGTAGTTCCTGTGAATATGGTTCATATTTGAGATCTCAGGGGGACAGTGACTGTAGTTCCTGTGAATATGGACGGTTCATATTTGAGATCTAAGTGGGACAATGACTATAGTTCCTGTGAATATGGTTCATATTTGAGATCTCAGGGGGACAGTGACTGGATTACCTGTGGATATGGTTCATATTTGAGATCAAAGTGGGACAGTGACTGTATTACCTGTGAATATGGCCCATATTTGTCCTTGGCCAGCAGCGAGTCTTCCGTATATGTTTGATGTTCTAAGCCAACTGTCTCAATTGCCTGGTGAAACTAGGCCAGACAGAATTGGTTGTGTGCGTGAGTGTGTGTGTGTGTGTGTGTGTGTGTGTGTATGTGCACGTGTGTGTGCGTGTGTGTTGCTCCTGCATCTAAGCAGAGAAAGGGGGAAAGGTTGAAGCCTACACATAAGAGCTAGAGAGCTTGTCTCCAGGTATGTAAGTTCACCTTAATGTGTGTGTGTAAGAGAGAGGATGGGCAAGAGATAGACAGAAAGACAATAAGAATCAGATAGATTTGTGTGTAATGAAATAGTTTCTGTGTTTGTGTGTATGTGCACTGATGTGTGGATGTTTGTGGGGCAGCTGGCTACAGCAGGGTTACAACACAGGCATCAGACCTCTAGAGACCCAGAGGAATCTGACCTTAAAGCACCCAGAAACTCACACCCACACACACATACATTTACACAGGCACACACACACACACACACACACACACACACACACACACCCACATTAACACACACAGACACAGACACACACACACACACACACACACACTCACATCCACATTTACGGTACACACACACACTCACACCCATATTTATACAGACACACACACACACACACACACACACACACACACACACACACACACACACACACACACACACACACACACACATTTACACACACACACACACACACACATTTACACACATTTACACACACATATACATACACACTCACACCCACATTTACACACTCTCACACACACACACAGCATGATGAACACACACACACTTATTACAAAACTACTGAAAATACTTGAAAAAGTAAAAGCAAAGAAGCCTACATCCTTTCTACATAAAAACCAGAAGACCTCCAATCTGGCATTAGAGCTGATCACTAGGGATGCACCGAATCCAGATTTTTAGGGTTCTGCCGAATACCGAATCCACTGGTTAAGATTCTGCCGAATCCGAATCCGAATACCGAATCCTACATTAATGAAGTAAACAACGTCAACATCAGTGTATTTTTCGTTTTATTTAATTTTCACTGGGAAAAAATAGGCAACTTTCTGCAAAGTAAAGTGTTTTTCTTAAAAAAAAAATATATATATGTTTGTAGACTTAACTGAAATGAATGTTATTGAACATTAATCAATACATGGATAATAGAATTTCTGTTAGGGAACCTGTTATCTATCTGCCGAGCAAATGTCAGGCTCATACAAAAACGTTAACGTGAATTAATTGATGCTAATACCTAGAGCGGTGTCTATGGGATTTCCCATATACGTTAGCATTAAGCTAACGTATTTTCTATCACAGTAAAACATGCAATACTATGTGATCGATTTTAGAAACGAATGTTAGGTGATGAGATTACTAAAATGTATTCTGCATGTCTGCTCAGTTTAACAGTGCTACCCAAGCAAAGGTTTGAAAAGAACTTCAAGTTTCAGACTTTCTGTTAGGGAAACAGTTTTCTATCTGCTGGGCAAATGACAGGCTCATATACGTGAATTAAACTTTGCTCCACCTATTGTTCTGGCGGTGAATTGCTTGGCAACACACGCAACCTTCAGGGAGCATAAATTGCTATGAGTAAACCAAGCGCCAGCCTCTAATAGATTCGGGTTCGGTTGAAAAAAATGCCAAGGTTCGGCAGAACCCGAACCCCTCAAAAAAGACCAATATTCGGCCGAATCCGAATCCGAATACTGGATTCGGTGCATCCCTACTGATCACAGCACTGAAACGGCCTAGGTCAAAGTTCTGAATGACCTAATAATTGCATCTGACCATGGGTGCATTACAATACAGGTTGCTCATGTTGGCATCAAGGGCTGTGTTTAAGTTATGATGTTCACTAAGGCACTGTGCTTGGACCATGGCTCTTCTCCTTGTACATGCTACCCTTGCGTGCTGTCATATGGAAGTATGGCATTAACTTCCATTGCTACAGTATGCTGAAACAACTTTACCTATCCATGAAACCAGATGAAATTGTACAGCTACCCAAGACAGCAGTCTGCCTGCAAGATGTAAAAGCTTGGATGACTAACGACTTCTCTTTCACTCAGATAAAACTCAGGTTATGCTTGTAGGCCCTAAACATTTGAGAATGACAGTATCTTGCCATCTATCCACACTTGATGTCATCTCATCAACATCCAACACTAGTACCAAAAACCTCTGTGCAATTATCAACCTCCAAAGATGTCCAACATGACTAGACTACAGCAATGATCTCCTTCCCGGGTGAAGCAACAACTCAATAAAGAGTCTTCAGCTTATACAGAACACTGCTGCTTGCACACTTACTAGAACTCAAAAATAGAACGCTGCTGCTTGCACACTTACTAGAACTCAAAACATGAACATCTTCTTCTTGTCAGCCATGTTGTTAAGCAGGAGTGGGCTACAGACAGCACATGCTTTACTGTCAAGGAGGCTTTTACGGGTCCCGGGTACAGCATATGGCGCTGTTGTGCACTGCTATTGAATCCCTCCACTCTTACTATGCTTGTAGAACTAAAAATCCCCACGCACCAAGCTAGCCAACATAACTAAACATAACTCATCACAACTAAACACATATCAAATGTCCAATATCAATAAAACTGGGCTACAGACAGCGCATGTTGTACTGCGAAGGAGGGCCTGTACGGTTCCCAGATACAGCATGCAACGCGTGTTGTGACTGTTGCCAGCTAACTAAACATAACTCATCAAAACTAAACATAGACAAAATTCCCCATACCCCTTGTCGAGCAGCCTCTCCCTCTCTTTCTAGATCATATTATGTTATTACTGAGACTGATAAAGTGGCCATATTACCTACTGTTAGAAACTCGCTGCCTCCATCTACCCATCCCCACCACACTGTCATGCACTTATTCTACCCCATAGTCTGTGCTAGCATTTACCTGTAATGTAAATAATTGCCACCATCGACATAGTTTTCTGTTCCATTACTCTGTTCCATTACTCTACTTATCCTTGTAATAGTAATCTTACGAGCACACTGTATACCCACTAAGCTTTTCTACAATACTTGAAAGCTTTCTCCCAAACCTTTCTTCTATCATGTACAGTCGTATGCAAAAGTTTAGGCACCCCTCTAAGGCTGCATGATAATTTACTCCGTCTTCACCAAAAAAGATCACAGTGGTCAAATATTTATTTTGTAGTTATCACTGAGTGCTGGGGTGTTTTCCAGACAAAGATATTTAGTGTAGCGGTATTTATTGGTGTGAAATTAAATCAAATGTGCAAAAGTTTGGGCACCCTCATAATTTTGTTGATTTGAATACCTGTACCTACTCAATGCTGATAAAATGCAACACAGAATTAGTCTGGTTAGCTCGTCAAGCCTTCAATTCCATAGAAAGGTGCATCCAACCATTAGAAAAGGTATTTAAGGTAGCCAATTGCAAGTTGTGCTTCTCTTTGATTCTCCTCTGAACAGTGGCAACATGGGGGCATCAAAACAGCAATCAAATTATCTGAAAACAAAGATTGTTCAGCAGTTTTGTTTAGGGGAAGGCTACAAAAAGTTATCCTGGAGGTTTCAGCTATCAGTTTCTACTGCAATGAATTAAATTATGAAGTGGAAGGCAACAGGCACAGTTCTTGCTGAGGCTAGAAGTGGCAGGCCAAGAAAAATAACAAAAAGGCAAAGGCGAATAATGGTGAGAATGGTCAAGAATAACCCTCAGACCACCTCCAAAGATCTGCAAGGTCATCTTGCTTCAGATGGTGTCACTGTGCATTGCTCAACCATTCAGCGCACATTGCACCGAAAACAGCTGTATGGGAGAGTGATGCAGAAGAAGCCTTTTCCGCACACACGCCACAAACAAGCTCGCTTGAGGTTTGCCAAACTACATTTGAACAAGCCAGGCTCATTTTGGAACAAAGTGCTGTGGAATGATGAGACAAAGATAGAGATATTTGGTCACAACAAGAGGCGTTACGCATGGAGGCAAATTAATGCAGCATTCCTAGAAAAACACATGCTGCCGACAGTAAAATTAGGTGGGGGGTCCATCATGCTGTGGGACTGTGTGGCTAGTACAGGAACTGGAAATCTATTTAAAGTTGATGGTCGCATGGATTCAACTCAGTACCAGCAAATTCTTGACAATAATGTTCAAGAATCTGTAACAAAGCTGAAGTTACGGCGGAGTTGGGTGTTCCAGCAGGACAATAACACGAAACATTGCTCCAAATCCACTAAGCCATTTATGCAGAGGGACATCTACAATTTTCTAGAATAGCCATCCCAGTCCCCAGACTTGAATATAATTGAAAATACGTGGGATGTCTTGAAGCAGGCTGTCCACGCTAGGCACCCATCAAACCTTACAGAGCTGGAGCTGTATTGTAAGGAAGAATGGTCCAAAATACCTTCATCCAGAATCCAGACACTCATCAGAGGCTATAAGAAGCGTCTAGAGGCTGTTATTTTGGCAAAAGGAGGCTCTAGTAAATATTATTGTGATTTTTCTGTTGGGGTGCCAAATTTATGCACCTGTCTAATTCTGTTATTATAAATTTGGCATATTATCTGTTTATCTAATTAACCTTATTTCACTTCTAAAATATCACTGTGTCCATGTAGTATTATATATGTGACAAAGAAGTTCCTGATCCAAACGCCCAACAATTTATAAATGAAAGTAATAAAGATTATCAGGGGTGCCTAAACTTTTGCATACGACTGTATATACCATGTATATACCCCTCCCGCAAATTCTCTCATTTCCTGGTGGCCCAGGTCATTACATTTGCAATAGAGTGTGGAGGAGGAAGAAAAGGTTAAAAATATCAAACCGGCTGCTACGGGAAAGGTGACAAATCACCCACTCAAAGAGGAGACACAGGACACGAGGAGCAGACATCCAACATGCACAGGAGGTGGGAGACATACAGCCAAACATACAGTAGCTAAAACAAAAGGTCCTTCTAATAGAGATGGCTTTTGAATTGGCTGCTTTGAGTATTATCCAAAGCAATTAAAAAGGCAATTTTCTGCCTCACTGGAATGTGCCCATTCTTTTTAGTGAATTGTTTTTGGAAACTTTCAAATAAACCCCTGGGGTTGCATCTTGCTTTGGGATGCTGGCTTAATATTTCATTCTGTGTTGAGCTGAGTTAACTTGACTTGAGTTGAGTTGAGTCGAGTTGAAGCAATAGTCTTTGCATTTTTGTGTCCAAAATAGGCAGGGGGTTGGCTGCTAGTCTAGTTACTTCTCTCAAAAACCCTAGCAGCAGTACATTAAAACAACCGGCAACATTTTCATCTCTCATCCAAAGACTAAACCGGTCTGCCTCAGAATTCATGTTTGTCTGGGAACGTTCTTGTAAAGAGCAAGAAAGAGAGAAAAAGAGAGTGGGAGGAGGAATGAGAAAAAAGTGAGGAAACTGATAGAGAAGAAAGGTTTGTTTAGCTTTGTTAAGTCGATAGACACATGTGCAGATAGACCCAGCAGTGGAGGTGGGAGGGCAACAGGAGGACACAGAAAATGAACATCATCAGGATGTCTTTACTTTCTGCCCCATTTGCAATATTGGACTATATATAACTCACCTATGATCCGTGAAGTGATGTAAGCAATGTCCAGCTCCCCTTTAGTGTACCTACAAAACAAACAAGGAAAGGACATGACCTTCAAACATCTTAAAACCTTTAAGGTCAATATTAAGGTGATTCAACATGACTCCTGAGAAACTGACTACAAAATGAGTTATTTGCGTATAGCTGATATTGAAATTGCAAATATTGCAATTTACAAAAATGTCTTAAATAATAAATACAAACATATTCATTGTGGAGGGTTGAAGATGTTGCAACCTAAGATTAGAGACCTACTATGCTTTGCGTGGCACACTGGCCCTGATTATGTCACAGCCAAATCACCTCACTAAACATGTCAGAGCAACAATCCCCTAATGAGATAACTGGCCAACAAGCTTCTATTTTAAGCTGAGTGTTACAGGCGAGGGTAAGACAGCGCTGCAGAGAAACACTGTCTCAAACAAGCAACTGCAGTGGAGAGATTCCTTGTTGAGCCAACATGGCTCCGCATGAAGGAATGTTTGCAGTGGCTCTGCTGACTTTCTCCCTCAGACAGATAAATAAGGCCAGCAGCTGAAAGGTAGACAGGATCAGAATCAGTAATGAGGGTTGGGTGTGCTTGTAGAGCCTCTAAGAGACAACATTGCATACCTACTCGTCATAACCATGTATGATTTTGAAAAAGAAACAGCCCAGGCAATCCACTGAAGAAGACTACTAGTGCTGAATACTATGCAAAAACTCCAAAAATCAATTGAGCGCCCTCAATCCAACCTCCATCTCACAATCCCATACAACTCTAGTGAGCCCCACAGCTCTAGAAGGATTCAGTGAATAGATCAGGACGCAGTTGCTGCTGCCCTATCACAGATAAATGGACTGCGCCGTGGAGGCCAAGGACAGCTAGTCTCGCCAGAGAATAATGGATCCCCAGACACAGCACTCCAAACCACAGTTGCCACTTTTTGACCGAGGTAGAAAATATAAACCCTTGGCTGAGGGAGAGACCCAAGACAGGTTATGCAGCTCAGCAAATCGATGATTTGTGAACCATGAACTGGACTTGAAACATGGCATTTATTTAGGTTGCAATTCCAATAGGTGCTTTATTCCAGAGCACCATAGTAGATGATGCCACTAAAGCTCTATTCAAGCTCTTTTTGATTGTGGCTGTCAATGCAAAAACATTAATACTGAGTAGCTATCACTGCTAGTGACCAACAGAGGTACAAGATTGATATGTGTTTATATGTGCCCTATTAGTCGGTAATGGCACCGCTGAGTCCGCTGCTGTAATTTGTGTTGGGAGAAGCCCAGTCACAGGAGTCCAGTCTAAACCAGTCCACAGAAGATGGAAGGACAGCAGCTTGTGTCTAAAGAGAGATGCTGATGAGGGTGAACACTCCTCCATATTCACTGCATATTCATGACTCAAGAACCACAAGATTGCATGTAGGGTTTTACAGTCATTTTCACAAGTGTCTCAGTAACACGTTCACACAGTGTGCTTTCCAAACATGCAGTTATTTTCACATGTGTCTCAGTAACATGTTCACAGTGTGCTTTCCAAACACGCACCTGAGCACATCCCTCTCTTCAAGCAAGTGTACAATGCATAGATTATGTTTTGCTGTATCTATTTCTGGACAGATTAGTGCATTTGTTACAGTACATATAGTCATACAAAATGAATAAGGGTATCCAGTCTATTGTAACCAGTTTAGTCAGATTGCTCTATGAAGTGCACTGTAACCCTAACTGTTAAAGAAGTGTATAAGATTGATCACACTAGTGTGTAGTTATTGATTTAGAAAAGTGTTTGCATTTTGTGAATGTAGCATTTTGTGTGTGCAGTCGTGTGAATAGTGTCAAGATTTTGATGAATTGTACACACGTGTAATAAACTGTAAAAAGGCACAAGTGTTCGGTGTCTGAGTGAAAGGCTGAGAATTAGCGTCTAGTTTTGCTGAATTTGTATCTGTAAGTAGTAAAAAAAAAAAAAAACTGTAATTGTTTTGAAAAGAGTGCCAAAGTCTGCCCAAGTTGCGTGGTGTGTGGTGAACATTGACAGAGAAAGGTATTCATGAATCTCGGAAAAAGCGGACATTGAATGCATTTTTTAAATCAAAGAATTGCAAAAGCATACACAGTTCAGTTCACCAAGCTTACTGATGAATGTGTGAAGAAGTGAACTCTGCACTGACACAAATGTCAAACCACTCACACAAATGTCAAAACCAATTGTAAAAAAACAGAACAATACAGCACTGTATCACAATCTATCCAAACAGTCAGACACCAACAACCAGAGATGCTATTCAACCAGTGGATGATACATGGATTTAAATGGGAGTTTGCATCCTTTTAAGGACACCTAACAGCACCACAACTTTCCACTGAAATGAAACCCCAATGGAGGCTCACTCTGATTAGGTGGATGTCTGGCATCAGCACCTGTCATGAATAATCTATGATAAAAGACCGGAGAAGAGGGGAGGGGAGAGAGAAGAGGACATGAGAGGGGATATTTGGTTGGTAATGAGTGTGTGTGCATATGTTTGAATATGTGAAGGTGTGTGTATGTGAATGTGTGTATGTGTGTGTGTGTGTGTGTGTGTGAAGGTGTGTGTGTGAGAGAGAGAAATGGAAGAAAGAAAGAAAAAAAGAAATTTCGAGAGAGCGAAACCAGAAAAAGAAGCGAAGGAACCTCACACACGCACACACACACAGAGTTCAGTATGCATACAGACATACACAAACACATAGGCACCTTCGTGAGATGAGTTTCAAACCAGCACACAGAGCTCAGGGGTGGCAGAACCTTCATCATCTTTCCTCTCCTCCTCCTCTAAATGATCCTCCTCCTTGACCCCTCTTTTACCTTCCTTCCTTGTTCCTGCCCCTGTCCTACAGAGCTGCTCAGAGCTAGTAGTGCAGAAAGGGCTATCAAATATGTGTGGGCTCTATGGTATGTGCTTCCATACCAAGATCCTATAAGTAATATAATCTACCCGTCATGTAGGTTCTATTTCACCTCTTGGTTGGAGGTGTGTGTGTTTTGTGTGACTGTGTGCTATCACACTTACGTGGCCACCTGGTGCATGACTTTGGTGGAGGTGTCTTTGATGGTGTCCTTCAGGTTGTCCTTGAAGTTGCTGAAGAACTTTCCAGCTCCCCCCTTTACCATGTCCAGGAGCCCTCCCCCATAGTTGGCATCCATATCTAGGCAAAGAGAACCATTGAGTTAGTAGAGGCAAAAATCTCATACACACTATGGCACATACACATACAGAACATTCACAACTATTAAGATACAACCTATACCGATGCACACTAAAGAACAAGCAACCACCTTAAGGATTTGAATCTGAAGAGCATTCTAGATCTCAAAGCAGATTACATTAGTGACTATTCAGCATCAGATTGTGTGTCTCATCTGCCCCATGGCACATTGCACTTGATCACTCATGACTTTGGCACTTCTACGGGCAAAATGTTGACATTTTGGTGGCAGACAAGGCAGGCTTTTCTTCTGAATCCAGAGCAGAACTTGACAAGAGCTTTATTCACCACTGAATCTCTGTGTCTGAGTCAACATCTCCACTTTCAGCTTTAACTGCACAAAGTCTTGGAATCTATTTAGACATCTTAAACTCAGTTGTAATCATCTCTTGGGTTGTTCCCAGACATACACTTAATTATATTGTGGGTCTTGCCCCTCAATGCAAAATAACTTTAGAATCCTTGGATATGTGGAACACTAATTGAATCTATGTGCGTGTGTGCAATACTTTGTGTAAGTATGTGAATTCTTCATGCATGTTTGTGTGTGTGCACGATTGTGTGTTTATGAGTGTGTGTGTGTGTGTGAGTGAGTGTGAGTGTGAGTGTGTGAATGTGAGTGAGTTTGTGCTTGTCAGCTTGAGGGAGAGACCAGAATCTGTGTGGGTAGAGAAGAGTGAGAGAACAGAGTGTTTATGTCAGGCTGGAGCATGGCCAGACGCTGCATCTGAGTCATCACAGTCCTTCCCAACTCAACACATTTACCCTTTTCTCTTTCTAGACACATTATACCAACACACACACACGCGCGCGCACACACACACACACACACGCACGCACGGACACACACACACACACACACACACACACAGTCTTACAAATGTTATACCAGTTGGTACATATACCATTTAATTCAATTCAATATTAATAATAAAGATCTAAACATATACCACAAAATAACTCCCAGGCTAATTTTCACTTATTGTAGCCCAAATATAAATTAATAAATTGTACATTGGGAATTTCTCACCTCAGAAACATCTGATGTGGAACACATCTTTAGGGAGTTATCCATCAGTATCAGAATAGTCTCCATACTCCTTTCATTTATGTATCCTGAACAGGCTGTTCAAAATGACAAGCTATTGATAGGCTAGCACATATCACCCTCTGGGATCTATCATTATACAGGTTTCAATTCAATCCTAATCTAACACACGCTGCCATAAAAACCCTCTGCCTAAGACACGCATGAGAGCTTTGATAGGCTAAATCAGTTTTACTAAGGACTTCCACCTAACCCTGTAGAAGAGAGATGGTCTGGGTAGGACTGGGTAACCCAGAAGAGAAGGGGTCTGGGTAGGATCGAGCAGGCCAAAAGAGAAGGGGTCTGGGTAGGATCGAGCAGGCCAAAAGAGATGGGGTCTGGGTAGGATCGAGCAGGCCAAAAGAGATGGGGTCTGGGTAGGATCGAGCAGGCCAAAAGAGATGGGGTCTGGGTAGGACTGGGCAGCCCAGATCTAGCCCTTCTACACAAATCCACTTTCTTATCATCAGTCCATTTTAAGAGACCCACAAAAGAGAGAGAAAAAAGAGGATTTGGCTTGGGCCTGAACAGACCTGCTGATAACAACACTGATTTCCTCTCTAGTCACGCTGGGTCATCACTGGGCCAGCGGAGGAGGAAGTGAGGAGAGGAAGGACATTCCTCCGGAGCTCTTGGACGAGGCTCGCAGTCTGAGACTCTTTAACAAGCCGGTCAGGCACTGGCTCAGTGGGGCAGGGGCCATGGCTCCTACAGCAGCAGCAGCAGCAGCAGCAGCAGCAGCAGAGGGCCAGACCACACAGATGAGAGTGGACCATGGCTCCTACAGCAGCAGCAGAGGGCCAGACCACACAGATGAGAGTGGGCCATGGCTCCTACAGCAGCAGCAGCAGAGGGCCAGACCACACAGATGAGAGTGGGACATGGCTCCTACACTAGCGGCAGCAGCAGAGGGCCAGACCACACAGATGAGAGTGGGCCATGGCTCCAACACTAGCGGCAGCAGCAGAGGGCCAGACCACACAGATGAGAGTGGGCCATGGCTCCAACACTAGCGGCAGCAGCAGAGGGCCAGACCAAGTCAAGTCAAGTCAAGTCTTTTATTGTCAGGTACACAGAACAACAGAGTTGGACTGGGCACTGAAATTCTTAGGACAGGACACCATACCACACTACCATAACATGACAAGACATAACATATAACATATAAACATATAAGTACTCCAACATGATATAACATAACTTAACAATAAGTACTGAATATTAGATAAAAAATATGAAAAGACATAGTAGTGACCTACTAGATAAACAATAAATATACAATATAGATACACATACTAAACATAAATACACATACTAAACAGATACTAAACAGATAAACATACCTACATGATATTTTTAGCTATACTGAACATATTTAAACATAATAACCTGGACACAGAGACAAAGACACTTCAAGTGTGTGGGTGGTGCAATATTGCAAATGTAGTGCAAACAGCAGTGAAGGAGTAAAGTGGCGAGTGTAAAGTGATGAGAGTGCATTATTGTTCATTATTGTTCATTAAGGAGTCTGATGGCCTTAGGGTAGAAACTGTTCTCCAGTCTGCGGGTGCGAGACCGGATACTTCGGAACCTTCTACCAGAAGGCAACAGGGTGAACAGTCTGAAGGATGGGTGGTGACAGTCTTTTAGGATCCTGCCAGCTCTTCTGAGGCATCTTGTGAGGTAGATGTCCTGAAGGGAAGGGAGTTTCCTGCCGATGATAGACTCAGCGGATCTGACCACACTGCGTAGGGCCTTACGGTCCATGGCTGTGCAGCTCCCAAACCACACTGAGATGCTACCAGTCAAGATGCTTTCTATAGTGCATCTATAGAAGTTGGTGAGGATGTCTGGGTTCATGCCAAACTTCCTGAGTCGCCTCAGGAAGAAGAGGCGTTTCCGGGCAGCTTTGACCACCTTGTCTGTGTGGGCAGACCAGGTGAGATCATTGCTGATGTTGACCCCTAGGAACTTGAAGCAGCTGACCTTTTCCACTTCAGATCCGTTGATGTGAAGGGGTGTATGCTCCACCCCCAGCCGTCTCCTAAAGTCCACTATCATCTCCTTAGTTTTACTGATGTTGAGAGAGAGGTTATTTTCCTGACACCAAGTTGTTAGGGTGTCAACCTCCTCTCTGTAGGCTGACTCATCATTGTTAGTGATGAGGCCTACGATGGTTGTGTCATCAGCAAACTTCACGATGAGGTTGGAGCTGTGCATTGCTGCACAGTCGTGGGTGAACAAGGAGAACAGGAGAGGGCTAAGCACACAGCCCTGGGGGGCGCCAGTGTTTGTGATCATTGTGGCTGACGTGCGATCACCGAGTCTCACCACCTGTGGCCTCCCCGTCAGGAAGCTGTAGATCCATTTACAGAGGGAGGTGTTTAGTCCCAGGTCCACGAGCTTAGAGACGAGTCTGGAGGGGATGATGGTGTTGAATGCCGAACTGTAGTCAATGAACAGCATCCTCACATACGAGTTCCCCTTTTCCAGGTGGGAGAGGGCGGTGTGCACTGTCAGGGCGATGGCGTCGTCTGTAGACCTGTTTGATCGATACGCGAACTGCATAGGGTCCAGGGTGGGTGGCAGTGAGGAGCAGATGAATGATTTGACCAGCCGCTCGAAGCACTTCATGATGACAGAGGTCAGTGCTATCGGGCGATAGTCATTCATGCTGCTGGCCTTGGTGTTCTTAGGCACAGGGACGATGGTTGTCCTCTTGAAGCAGGTGGGGAGTACAGACAGGCTGAGGGAGAGGTTGAAGATGTCACTGAAGACCCCTGCTAGCTGGTCAGCACAGCCCCTGAGGGCCCTACCTGAAATGCCATCGGGACCTGGGGCCTTTAGAGGGTTGACCTTTTTGACCACACAGATGAGAGTGGGCCATGGCTCCTACAGCAGCAGCAGAGGGCCAGACCACACAGATGAGAGTGGGCCATGGCTCCTACAGCAGCAGCAGAGGGCCAGACCACACAGATGAGAGTGGGCCATGGCTCCAACACTAGCGGCAGCAGCAGAGGGCCAGACCACACAGATGAGAGTGGGCCATGGCTCCAACACTAGCGGCAGCAGCAGAGGGCCAGACCACACAGATGAGAGTGGGCCATGGCTCCAACACTAGCGGCAGCAGCAGAGGGCCAGACCACACAGATGAGAGTGGGCCATGGCTCCAACACTAGCGGCAGCAGCAGAGGGCCAGACCACACAGATGAGAGTGGGCCATGGCTCCAACACTAGCGGCAGCAGCAGAGGGCCAGACCACACAGATGAGAGTGGGCCATGGCTCCTACACTAGCGGCAGCAGCAGAGGGCCAGACCACACAGATGAGAGTGGGCTGGAGGATGCTGAAGGATGGAGCCAGGTGCCCCACACTGCTGATTCATGAACCAGAAGCAAGGCTCTTCCTGGCATGACTGGAACTCAAGGCATGGGTCTGTGCACTAAACTGCAATAGCTGCATTAGATGCCTATGAACTAATGAAGTGTTCAACCAAAGGCATACAACACTAAAAGAAAGGGGCCATAATAATCCATTCCATATCATTAATATATAATTCTAGTAACAGGGATTTCCAAAAGGAGGGGTTTCCTTTGTAGGGACTAGAAGTCAACTTGGTCTATGCCAGAACCATAATTTCAACAAGAAACCAAAGAATATCGACATATCCCTCTAAAGTCATGCCAGTATTAGAGTCCTAACTGAATTTCTTAAAGACGTCGCTGGTCATGTTTGGGGAACATGAAACATTGCAAATACTTAAGAAATTCTTAAGGAAGACAACCTATTTAAGGTTTATATGCTTTGGCTAAATGCATACAGACACACCCATTAGATCTTACTCGTTACCCTGGCATGAGTATATTATCTGAAATGCTGCGGTGCTTAATCACATGCTGAAGACATCACAGAGTGGAGAAGCACAGAACTGCACAGTTACACATAATCACATAACACAGTGATGGTACTAATCAC
Organism: Sprattus sprattus; assembly: GCF_963457725.1. Classification (NCBI taxonomy): domain Eukaryota; kingdom Metazoa; phylum Chordata; class Actinopteri; order Clupeiformes; family Clupeidae; genus Sprattus; species Sprattus sprattus. The sequence goes on along the minus strand of NC_137921.1, from coordinate 55,728,999 downwards.
CACTGCATTGGGCCCATGCATAAAAGAACGCTTAACATTCCCAGCGTCATCTACCATCACTATGACAAACATTCAGTGTTCATGATGATGCATACATCCAAAATGAAATGTGCACGAGGCAACATTGCCCAGTAGACACGCTTACTCACACTCCCTACACTCCCCACTCCTTCAACGTCCTCAAGATCTGCAGTCATTAGGACAGGAGCTGTCTGCCTCAAAGCTTTTGTCTGCATTGCCACATATAGTGTTGGGAGGGTTACTTTTAAAAATGTATTCCACTACAGATTAAACAATATATGACCTAAAATGTAATGTGTAATGTAAGCTGATTATTATAGTGAATAACATGTTCTGAATATTTTGGATTATATCAGCAACATTACAGCATTGCCTTACATTTAGGAAACAGTTAGGTCAGATGATGAGGGTGTAAGGCCCACCACCACCACCAATCACACAACTCCCAACCAGACTTTATTTGGTAGGAAATAATGCAGTAAATAAAAAAGTTAATGACATCATTCAATACGTCTGCTTTCTTCCAATTGATAAATTACATGACCTTATGACATGGTCACTCAAAGTGTGTTTTCAGAGACAAGCCTATTCTTGTATTTTGAAATGTGGTGTGAAATAATATGACATTTTTGCAAGTTTCTCTTTTTTTCGAGTTCAGTTGGTTTTAGTATTTTCGTTTTTTTTAGACAATTCACTCCCTCTCCTTTTACAGACGATATTATTAGCGGCGGGCTGTTTCCTTAGAAAGACATCTACACTGGCTTGCTCTGAATGTGCCATGACACAACACTAACTCAGGTAGGAGGAATAAAATGTTATGAAGCAAGAAGTTCAGCCATGGCTGTGGGGACCTAGTGAGTGACCGAAGCACCCAGCATTAACTGTGGAAGCGCCAGGGCTCTGTGTACCTGCAGTCTCCTTGTCACAGTCCAGGGACAGTTTGAGAAAAACTAGCTTAGGGGAAGCGCTGATTTATGAGAAGATTTTAATTTGAGAGCAAATAGCCTCCACATGACAATTTAAAAACTAATCTGATTCTCATTACCACCAATTTAACTTGTAACTGTATCTGAATACATTTTGTGTTCTAAATACGTTACGCCTTAAATGTATTCCGTTACTCCCCAACACTGGCCACAAATCTCTGCACCACATACCAGTGTACTTGTGGTTATCTGCATGCAAGTCGGGTGCATGTTAAAACCTCTGTTGCATCCCATTCTGAATTCATTTGGAGTAAATGCCAGTTTTAGATAGCAAAATATAAACAATTGTATCCTCTCTGAAAGAAATACAGTAATATTATATCATTATAAGCCTATAGTATGCCAATTGGCATGCTGTTTGTTTTTGATGCTATTTTCTTCTAGACAATGCAATCTATCTTGAATAAGCAGTTCTGAGCGGTGGCTGATAGAACATGCTTCGCATGGCCATGTTAGCCCTCCGTGGCTTAGTAATCACTACGACGATGCTCGCACCCCTCATGGCAAGACATCAGATGAACTTGAACAGGGTGGCCCTTCCTTTTGAGGCAGGGAGAAGTGCCATAGAGGGCTTCCTGTTGGACGGGACACAAGGAACTTCCTGTGTGAGACTGAAGCAGAGCAAAGGAGCCCAGAGGACATGAAAGGCTCTGCCGCCACCGCATCTCGGAGAGTTCACAGAGCCTCTGAACTCACACCACACTCTTTCATCCTCACATCTAGCACAGCCAGTGACACTGCTAATGCTCTCGATGTGTGTGTTTTGTGTGTTTATAAGTGTAAACAAGTGTGGATGTGTGTGAGCAGGTGTGTGAGCATGTTTGTGTGTGTGTGTGTGTGTGTCTGTGTGTGTGTTTGTGTGTGTGTGTGTGTGTGTGTTGTGTATGTGAGCAAGTGTATGTACCTACCTGACATACTTGATTGCCTATAAGTACATCTGTATCTGTTGTGTGTGGGTGTGGGGGTGCCTGTATACATTTTTGCTGATGTGTGTGGTGTGTGCTGTATCCTTGTACATGTGTGGGCTTACATTTGTGCCCACCTTGAAGGGAAAATCACACAAGGAAATAAATCTACTCTCTGTTCGACTATCTCTCTTTCACTCTATCCATCCTCCTCCACTGTTCACACCACACCTGGGCCTTTGTCTACCTTCTGGGGTTGTGTGTGTGTGCGTGCGTGTGTGTGGGTGTGTGTGGTCTGTCACAGGACCCGGCCCTGCCTCCTGAATTATTGATTGAGCACCAGCAGACAAAAACCAAGTGTCTTTGCCACTAACAGCCCACAGAAGCTAACATTGATGTAGCACATTTTAGCTATTCCTCTTCTATTGTCTCACTATTATGCTGCATACCCTATAATGCTTTTCAATCATTTTTGGCAAGTCATAGGTTAAAGTAAACCTGAATTCATAGTGAGAGTGTTCCACAGCTGTCTAAAATTGCAGGCTTATGAACAGGAGGCTATGACAAAATGAACCAATCAATGCTACAATCAGATTTAGCTAGTATGGATTAATATGTGACTCTAACGCCTGCAAACTGAGCCCATCTGTTCTCTACCAGACTGCCTAGGGAAAAAACACAATAGCTAACATGACACACAGTCTGTGGGGCTAAAAACTGCACTGCCAGTGTCCAAGGGTGTCAATGTAGACACTGTAGAGCTTCTATCTTCATGACCAAAGGAATCAAGAGGGGTACCGCTAGTCTACGTGTCTAAAAACACACAGAGAGGGCAAGACAAAGCTACAGCATTAGTGGATTACTAGAGCACTGCAGACGGCAACTGTGACAGCCAGAGTTACCCGATGACATTTAAGGGAAACTTCTCTCACGCATCTTTACCCCAAACCCTTAGCCCCCACCGCCACCACCCCTTCCTTCCTCAGTGTCATTCCCTAAGGCCTGCCTGCTATCAGGCCACTGCAGTAGGGTAGCAGGCATAAGCTAACGTTAGCACTCTGTATCACCCCACCACAACACGCCACAGCACCTACGGGCTGACTTAACCCTATCCCACACCTGCTGAACAACACTGGTGCTGGATTTTATTATAGGCCTACTGACAGACTTGTCCTTTTCGTTAAGATTACAGTATGCTAACCTGTCATAATAAGCAGAACGCTGTCTCTGTTTAATCAACAAGACCACATTTGTTGCGCGTATTCCTATACATGACTCGCTCTTATATCTAAGAAAATATATCCAGAGGGAGCCAGCGTAATATTCACAAGGGTCCGCAATTGAATAAGCGAAACGGTCACGTAGTCTATTCTTACGGAATTCAAGGTACACTAAAATACATACAATATATATTTCCACTGCTCTACACATCTCTAGGCACGCAAGAACCACTAACACATTGGTCGTGCTCGGCAAAACGACAACACACGCGCCTCCGCTTATCATAGCGCTTACCTGAGCTGTCCATGGTGCTGTAGTCGTCCGGTCGCGCTGGGCCTGCCTTGGAGCCGAGGGTAACCGCCGTCAAGCTGCCGCCGAATGGGCCGCCGCCTCTCCCCCCGTTATTGAAGTCTCCGCTGCTGTCGACCAACTGCAAAGATTCATATCCATCGTAACTGGTCTTTTTCTTGTAGCCACTTAGCAAGCTCATGGACTCAGCGAATACAGAAACAAGAGAATTCGCATAGAAATATAAAAACGCGAGCTATAAGGTTTTGGAGGAGATGCACATGTCCCGTTGAAGGATTTCTGAACAAGGTAACCCACAGATAACCCAAGATATCCGGATTATTCAGCGTTCCCTTGTTCCTAGCGAGCAAAAAGGCAGGTTTGTCATCAAGAGCCGCATTTAGGCTACTACGCTAAACACACACTCACGCACTCGCAGACAGCCAGTCCCCACTGAGTTAACGGGTCCTTTCAGGCTCACGGTTGGCTCAAGACCAATCCCGACAATACCATGTCGGCAGTAGGAGACCGAGGATTGCCTGCTCCATTGTTCTTCTTGTAGATGATGTAAATCACCAATATTTTAAGGGTGGTTGTAAATAATTTTACAGACATCATCATACGTTCTTCAAAACTGTAGTTTGATAAATTATAGGCCTAGTGTATAACTGTAACTATGATGAACGATTTGCAATTTAGTAAACCTTTCAGAAAAAACAAGAACTGTGATTTATATGATCAGACTTGTAAATTATTTGATTTTGACATGTTAACAGTTATAATAATCACACTTGTACATGTACAGTAAGCTCAGTTGTTTCTTTGTCTATTGGGAGGCAAATACCATCCTCAGTGTCGAGAGCAGGCATGACAATCAGAGCTCTGTTTGTGTCTTTTCCGGGGGTAGGATTACAGAGCCGAAACAGCCTGGAGGCCCCTGAACCATCACTGTGATGCAGCACATGGTGCTTTGACAGTGGAGGCACTTCACATCCAGACTCCCCCCCATGGAGGCAGATTTACCTCCTAAGTCATGCAAGCTACTCGCTATTAGACCACATGCTTCCTTCCTTGGCCTGATTGCCAGGCAACAACTGAGTCCGGATGCTTTCTGAGTGGAGAGAGACAGCCAGGGCAACTCTCTCAGGGAGGAGGAGGAGGAGGAGGCTGGAGAAGGGAAGAGGGCAGAGGGACAAATGAAGAACGCAGCGTAGGGGAAATGCCCCCAGAGAGAGAGAGTGGAATGGCACTACTCAAGCCAGGCTCACTCCAATCATGGTGCTGTTCTCAGCAGAGACAGAGGACTATAGTGAGAACACTCACATCACAACACCAAATTGGGCCACAACATCTTTCCTTAGGTTGAGTTATGCTTACGTGTTCTAATGAATGGCCTTATACAGTAACTTCACTGTAAAAGCAAACTCTAGTTTTCTTTCAGGTTGAACAGCCGTGTGTTGACATCTCTGTATGAGACCATCAAATGAAACTTTAAAAAGACTATGAGTATACTTCGTCCAGTTTTTCCCTTCTTGTCAACAGGTGAATAATTAGATTGCCTTCTGTATGTTCTTTGAAGTACTCTCTAGCTTACACTTCCCAAACTCTAAACTCAAAACTCTAGGCCAGAAAAACTGTTTTTATCTGATCCCTGAAGACGCACAGAAATTAGATATTAAAAGCGGAACATTTTCATGAAGAGACCTGTGAAATATGGGTGGCAGAATGCCAGTATCATGTACTACATGACTCCATTAAAAATGAAAATAAACGCTTCCTTCGCTATTTGCAAGGCAGCTATTATTCCACAAAGAAGCTCTTATTCAAAAAAGTCCACAGAAAGCAAATGTTGAGGATTTCCAACAGGCAACATTTCCTCTTTATTCGCATCTCAGTTATTGCTAAACCACTGAGTTCAACTAGAGTCATCCTGAAGTTAATGAGGCACTGGTTTAACAAGAAGTTGTTGTTTAACATGGATCTTGTGATTTGTTACAACTCTTCAAGCCCATAAACATCTTTCTCCACTCATACTGACAGTATGATCAACCAAGCTGACAAGAGGACATCACTAGCCAGCAATTTATTTCTTATTCATATTTTTTATGTTTCACTTAAACTAAATTACACTAAATACACATACCAATGTTATCTTAAAAAAGGGACTGGCTAAGTCACTGCTTTCTTCCAGCTGAACTGACCATACCTGAAATTATGCGCTTTTAAATGATAAAGAAGTGTAGTTTATGAACACATTGCATGAAGCATGGAACCAGTTCATGACATCAACTCTCCCCTGTATGATTGAGCAAAGAAGTACACATACTTGAATTTGGTGTTTTCATATTAGCTAAAAACCAGAGGTTAAGACTGGATGGCTTAATGATTACATGGGCTTCTTTACTGCTTTATTGACATGGGGAATTTGGAAGGAGGAGGGGGGGATAGGCTGTAGTAATTGACTGGTTTGACTTTACAAAGCCTAGTTGTGGTGGTGATGCATTCATTCAGTTCATCTGACAATTCCCTCATGACTCACGATCCTCAAACTATTTAGTATGGTTATTATGAGAGGATACCGTTAAGAATAACAACAACAAAAGGGCAAGAATGAAAATAGAATAAATTTGATGCTGGGCGTGTCTGTAAACTGTACAACAGGGACGTGCAAAACGTAACACACAGCAGAGCATGCTTTAAAATGACAAATAACCTCTTCCCGATTTGAATACGAGATATACACATATGTACCAGTAGGCTATCACATTCTCCCATCACTTAAGCAGAAGGAGGGTTATTCCATTCTAGGTATCCTGCCTGTTGGCTGCTACCAGTGGAAGGACACTACAATTAGCTCTTTTACGGCAAATAATCCAGCTCTGTAACACACCTGCGCATTGCACAAATGATTCCTCTAATCAATCGCTGCAATTGTAATAACTGCAAAGGAAAACAGCGAAGTCGACCATCAGGTGCATATACGCGAGGATGCTCTGACATCCTGGCAACCCAAGACCCACCTATCCGACCGCGATCATTGGCTAGCTTCATGTTGCCTACCCATCTCAACCCATCTCCCAATAGAGACGAGGATAAGATGACGTGATTCATCCGTGGTATTAGGCTATATAGCTTACTTCCGTTTCTTAAAGGTTTAAATATGTGGTCTATATTTTCCATCACAGGTGAACCATATAGTATTGAGGTATGAAATAAAAAATAACAAGAATACCAAATTGCTCTTATTTACTTTAAGATAAACGTGATTTCGATAAACGGTGATTTCGTAGACATATGGTATACGTTTGCTCGCTACACGACTGTTGACACTGCAGTGCCCGAACAGCTACAGACCACAATCTTATAAACATTTGAATGATAAATTAACTATTATCATTAACCTGATACCAGAGAAGAACGCAGCCTATGTTATGACATATCATGAGTCTGGATTTAATATCGCAATAGTGGTAAAACACATTGGCTAGGCTATGAATACCCTTGACAACATATGGGCCTAACACTAGAAATAGACACGAAACCTTTGCAGCCAGGCTATGTTCAAATGTTACTTGTAATTCAGTGGGAATTCCCCATAATTATAAAAAACAGCCATAGCGTCAACCCCGGAGCAGCGCTGTATCGCCAGCTTGAAACGTCATGTTATGATTTACATAGAACAGAGCATCTAACAAACGTCCGTGCATACATGTCGGTGAAGGCGGCTTATTATGTAATATTTTAAACCTCGACCAAAAACACCAGCATTGTTTTTCATGGCGCGCAAATAGGCTACAGCTCGATGTGCACCTCAATACATTTGAAGGAATTCTACTATAAGAAACCGCTCACTCTTCTTACCTTGGAGAATGCAGTCTTTCATTCTCTCAAGAGCGCTGTGATACAGTAGGGAACCCAGCTGATCACAGAAATGCTGACCTTTGATTTGTCATTCGCTGCCAGTCATAGGTCACACCGGCGCCTGCTCCATCGAATCTCGCTCACTTGCGCACGTTAAGGTTGGTGCAAAGATGAAAACGTAAGCAGCTAGGGGATTTATTACGAAGTGTCGAATCATCACCTTTAGATATTTCTTCACATCCAAGGCTTGGGAAGCGTGCAGATCCCTGCTTCATCTGTGTCGATTTAACAACCTGGATGAAGCCTGTGTAACACCCACCAACGTAATAACTTCCCACCAACGTAATAACCCTGCCAACGTAATAAAAAAGTGTGCATTTCAGACGTAATAGCCCGGCCAACGTAATAATTTCCTGCCAACGTAATAATTCTTGCCTCCTGCCAACGTAATACACAGCTTCCTGCCAGCGTAATACTTATTACGTTGGCAGGAAATTATTACCTTGGTGGGAAGTGTAACACCCACCAACGTAATAACTTCCCACCAACGTAAAAATCCTGCCAACGTTATAAAAAAAAGTGTGCATTTCAGATGTTATGGTCCGGCCAAGCTTGAGAAGTCTTATATTTTGTTACATTTTGTCCCACCAATGTAATACATTTGATCATTTGCTTAATAGATTCCACTGGGTAGTACGTTTTTATTTGTATTGAAGGGGCAAAGACATGTCAGGATTCTCATCTCTTATCTGACACATTTAACCATACAGATATATGCCTCTTTTCCACTGTTTTCTGGTAGGCCTTCGATTGTGCAGGCAAAATGAGCGTTTGTGCACTAACCGTCTTTAAGATAGCCTATTTAACTTTGTGACCTTAATTGACCATAGGCTACTCAGCACCCCCTCAACATCCAAATGACTCGAATAAGGTTGGAATCGTTTGTGCTTCGTTTGTGCACGATTGTGCAGGCAAAATTAACGTTTGTGCACAAACCGTTTTTATATAATTTAACTTTTAATTTTTTGGAAGTAGGTGACGCAGCACCCCGTCAACATCCAAATGACTCAAAAATGCTTGGAATTGTTTGTGCATGTGTGTGTGGGTAAAATTAACGTTTGTGCACAAACCATTTGTATGTCACTTTGTTTGGTTTTGTCATTTTATTTATGTTAAGTCCTAAAAGTTAAATATCTTAAAGACGGTTTGTGCACAAACGCTCATTTTGCCTGCACAATCGTGCACAAACGACGCACAAACGAATCAAAATACTTTTATTCATTAACTGGGCCCTGTTTCTCGACAGGTTAGTTGCTAACTAAGTAGCAACTTAGTAAGTTGCCAATGGGACATTGCATCGCAGCCAAGTAAGTTGCTAACTTAGTTAGCAACTAACCTGTCGAGAAACAGGGCCCTGAATTAGGGTTGCATTTGCATGTAGACTTTGTTGCCATCTAAGTTAACTTTGTTGCCATCACTATTTCTTTGTATTATTGTTCAAAACTGTATAATTAAATGTGTCAGACAAGAGATGAGAATGTCATTGGGAACAAAGTCTTCAATACAAATAAGAGCTTACTGCCCAGTGGAATCTATTAAGCAAATGATCAAATGTATTACATTGGTGGGACAAAATGTAACAAAATGTAAGGCTTCTCAAGCTTGGTCAAGCTATTACATCTGAAATGCACACGTTTTTATTATGTTGGCAGGGTTATTACGTTGGTGGGAAGTTATTACATTGGTGGGTGTTACACTTCCCACCAACGTAATAATTTCCTGCCAATGTAATACTTATTACGTTGGCAGGAAGCTGTGTATTACGTTGGCAGGAGGCAAGAATTATTACGTTGGCAGGAAATTATTACGTTGGCCGGGCTATTACGTCTAAAATGCACACTTTTTTATTACGTTGGCAGGGTTATTACGTTGGTGGGAAGTTATTACGTTGGTGGGTGTTACACTTCCCACCAACGTAATCATTTCCTGCCAATGTAATACTTATTACGTTGGCAGGAAGCTGTGTATTACGTTGGCAGGAGGCAAGAATTATTACGTTGGCAGGAAATGATTACGTTGGCCGGGCTATTACGTCTAAAATGCACACTTTTTTATTACGTTGGCAGGGTTATTACGTTGGTGGGAAGTTATTACGTTGGTGGGTGTTACAAGCCTGTCCACATTAGTTGAGAATCGTACTTCTACGGAGGAGGACTGGACTGGCTTGATGTAAGCTACGGCTAAGTTAACATATACTTCATGTGAATGAAATCACAACAATAATCATAAAACGGATCCCATGAAGCACTTAATTGGGACTCATTATATGTGCCTCCATACACAGACTGCCTTTCATTCATAAATGTTCACGTTTTGGGAGGATACTCTCATGCATCCGTGTCACCTGTTCTAAATTGGGCGCTCAGTGTTGGTGGAAGATTCCTAGATCCTGAAAATGAAAACTATTCCGTGTATTACTACAGCAGAGGTAGGGGAGACCGGGGACAGTTGTAACAGGGGACGGTTGTAACACTGTGAATTCCTCCCATCAGAAACCAGCTATGATGACGAAACTCACTGTGCTTGTGCACATTTAGTTTCCCTCCTTACTTGCGAAAACGGGAGTCGCATTTGAAACCTACAGGGGGCGCTATAAAGCAAAGTCTGTTTTTGAGGTCAAAAAAACACTTTTCTTCCCGATGTTCTTTTTTGGATGCCGTCCAAAGATAAAATGTCTATGAATTCAAACAAGTATTATTAGAATCCCTGTTTTGTAAGCTAAAAATAGACATGACTATCAAGTGTCAAACTAGCAGTCAAGCCAGTTGACATGAGATCAAAACATGGTTCGTCATACTGGGACAGTTGTAACGCCCTGTTACAACCGTCCCAGTATGACGAACCAAGTTTCATTTATATTTTAAAAACTAGCTAGGGTTAGGTATAGAGATGCAGATGTTGGTATTAATGTGCAAGTTAAAAGTAAAATGTACACTGTGCATTGCAAATAATAATAATAATAATAATATTAATTAATACATACATACAATAATACATATCCTGTTTCCCATTGTTAACTTCCTGTTTAGTCTTTTGTACGCCCTTGTTCCTGCCATATGTTCCTTGTCGATCATTGTTGCGTGGTAGTCAAGTCTTAAATGTTTCATGTGCATCACAGCTTTTGAATCTGAGTCCTGAGTTTACATTAAAGCATGCCAAACATCAGAAAGAGGAAGACGAACAGGGGAGTCCCATTTCCTTTGCTGGAGAGGGCTTCCGATGACATTACACAGGGAAAGTCAGTAAGGGCAGTGGCCAAATCATATGACATTTGCCATGTGACCCTGTATCGATTTCAAAAAGGGTTTTCTCTCCCTCATATCAGATTATTTCAAGCAGGCAGCTGATTTATATTATGGGTTGAGCCCAAAGGAGGTAGTCTAGAACGAATTGAACTAACTAAACTGTTTACAATATAAATAACAATATCTATACCTACAATACATATAACTATAGGCCTACAATAAATATAACAATTTATATAATTTTTAATTATATATATTTTGGACATGTTACAACCGTCCCTGACATGTGTTACAACCGTCCCTATACACTGGGACGGTTGTAACAGTGGGTGAGACTGTATTCAAATCAATTTTGCAACCTTTACATATTTCATAAAACCACTTAAATACCATGTTTCAGTAGATGACAGATTGAAGTTTATAATATAACAAATTGGTTATTCCAGTGTAAATTGTTTTTGATTTATTGCTAAAAAATGCAAAAAGTGTTACAACTGTCCCTGGTCTCCCCTATGTGACGTTGCTGAGGATTCCCCGAGTACATAATGATAATGATTTAGTTTCTCACTCACTTTAACCAAAAGTGTATGGGTTTCCAGCGGATATTTGGTCATGGTCCAATTGCTAACATTGCTTTTGTTTTTTTGTTTTAAATCAGACACGAATAAGACAAGAATACCCTTTCTAGTCCATGAGGGAAACCATATTCCATGTGTTCATAAAATGTTTAAGGATGCAGTCTTTATGTATTATTTTGCAAAAACATTTTGACATTTGACATTTGACAAATTAGAGACCAGCAATCAGAATTTAAAATAGTACTTTTATATCTTTTGCAAAAGAGGGAGATGTGTCACAACCAAGTATCATGAACAAACTCCAAAGATGAGCTGGGCGAAGCCAGCATTATGTGAGTAGAAAAAACAGGTTTCATCACACAAAGGGCGGTATTCTCCCGTCCCATCGCTATAGAAGTTGCTGATGTGATCTCAGAATATGTCCTTGAGAGATGAGCAGTGTGCATGATTATCAAAAAACAGGTGGTTTGCCTCAGCAAGACAGTCAAGGACTCAGCCTGTCAGCACACAGGAAAAGCAAGCATATTAAAATACAATAACAATGTCTTCATTAAAACTTCTCTATCAGACATTAATCTTACATTTTGTGTATGGCTCCTTTTATTTTTAGTTTTAAGTAGGAAGAACAAGATGGAGCCTATTTTCAAAATGTCATACTCTTGCCAAATCTACAATATAAAATGACTCATTCAGCAAGGCAATGGAAGATCGTGTAGCCTTTGAGCAGATGGGGCCATAGAGGTGAGTTACAGATACTTGTAAATGCCAATGTGACCTTTGCAAAGGTAGAGGAAGCTATGTCTGTGGACAAACTTTTAAACTTCTTATTTAATGTTTTGAGATCTAGCCATCTCCCTCTTTCTTTTTGTCTCATAAAGAACAAAAAGAAAGAGGGAGATGGCTAGATCTCAAAACATTAAATACGAAGTTTAAAAGTTTGTCATCAAAGCTAAAGGTGGCTACTTTGAAGTATCTAAAATATAAAACATATTCTGGTTTGTTTAACACTTTTTTTAGTTTACCACATAATTCCATATGTGTTTCTTCATAGTTGTGATGTCTTCAATATTAATCTGCAATGTAGAATTTGTTTTAAATAAATAAAAACCATTGAACGAGAAGGTGTGTCCAAACATTTGACTGGTACTGTACTGTACATAGTGTCTATGATGTTGGGAGGTCAGAGTAGGCTACTTCTTAATTTCCCTTGCCCTTGGAATGACCAAGACACGTCCATGTTATTTCACAGAACAAAGGATTTATTTGAAAACAGGGTTTATTTGAAAACAGGGCTTAACAGAATCGTTCTTGGCACCCAGCTCTATTTTCACAATAAATCTTACATTTTCTGCAATGGCAACTTTGAAGATATATGGAATTCTAGCAGTTCTTTGAATATATTCAGTGGAAACCCTGTATATGCTGGTGCCTTCTGGAGGGCCAGCTGTAGAAGACCTCAGTGGGGTTCACATCTGGGGCCGTATTCATAAAGCTTTTTATCTTACCACTTAGAGTGCTCCTAACTCGCGCTAAAACATTTTACGTAGGAGTAATTTCTTAAAAGTGATTCACAACGCCTCTGAGACCTACTCATACTAAGGATAATACAAACTCCTAAGCTTAAGATAAAAGCACCGTTGCTATGGATGACGTCGATTCTCATGCACGAGTTTAGAAGGGGTGAGGACGGTGATTGGTTGTTGACAGGCTCTCTCATTAAAAACTCATTTGTGACGTCCCTTTAACAATCCCACTACATCAACCTGAAAATAAGAGAATAAGCTAGGCTTCAAATTAAGTCATATTAAATAGTTATGGACAGTGCAGTTAGCTTGTTAGTTTGTGCATCCAACGGGAATGACACTTTGCACGTTAAGAGAAAAAGAAAGCGATCAATATAAAATATGGCAATTGCATGTAATCAAGGCAGTAATAATTAAAGCACCCAGCAAACTGTTAGGCTATTATATTTCCAGCCCTTGACCACTTCAAATATCAGCACATACGGCCCTTCAAGCCTAAGCGAAAGCCTACTGGTCCCAGGACCAATAGCCACTGTCACCCCAGCGGCATCCAGCTGGTAAGTTCTCAAAAACCTGCTGCAGACCGCTCTCCGTTGAAATGCACGAGTCATCGGTACATCCAGGCCACGGTGGACGAAAACGTCCTCATCTTTTGATGGGGCAATTATTGTAATGTGTGTCCCGTCACTGGACATTCCTGCGATCGCCATGGAATTTATTTTGATCTTGTGTAATTGCCGATTGTCCAAAGGCAACTGGATAAACTGTTGGATGATGTGGGGTCTACAGTGTGTTGATAGTTTGATGAATTAAACGGCTGACTGATGATTCCCAGTGTCGTCATTTGCGTTTTCCGCGAAGCCAAATAGGCTATCTTTATGTTTCCAAACATTTCACTTCGGGACACATCGTTGTTTAAAGGCGTCATTGCATCCCGCGCTAATTCTACGACAATATTAATACCTTCACGGTTTAAGCAATGTCTTTTATCAATTCCAAGTCGGCTGCAGCCATCTTACGATTTTTTGTGAATAAGTCTTAGTGACTTAGGAGTCCTCATGAGGAGTTTTAAGCTGTCTTAGACTTAGGTGCTACTTTTAGGGATAAAATACTTTGTGAATTGCTCTTAGTAAAAAAAAATAGGAGTCCTAAATTTAAGACTGACACGCCCATTATTTTTAGGAGTTTCTCCTAAATTCGCCACTTATGAGCTACTTTTAGCCCTAAGATTCTTTGTGAATACGGCCCCTGGTGACTTTAGGCCAGTCCATCAAAGAGAGTATTCTGGCTTCCTGTTTCTTCACCAAATAGGTTTTATACAGGTTACAAGCAGGCTTCAGATCATTGGCCTACTGATTAGGCTAGCCACAGGGGATGGCAAGATGTCGTAAAAAAGAGTGGTAACCTTTGTGGGTCAATATTCCTTGTACTCTGTTCTGTAGAATGTCCCACCTCATCAGCATCCCATTTCATTTCCTCAGACAGAGGAACTCCAGCATTCCAATTTTCTCCTGAAAGATCTGACTTGCCTACCATTTCCGTGGCGGTCTTACATGATGTATCAATGCAACCATACAAATGTATCTATACACATTGCTAAGCAGAATTAGTTGCAATAAAAAAACTAAAAAACACCAAGACCACCTCAAGTATAGAAAATCAGACTAAGAAGTCAGTGATGTTAAAGGAGCAGTCCTCTATTCTGGCCAAGTGTTGTTGATATTTGAGCTCAGCAGCCAATCAAATTACACGGCTCCCTGTTGGGCTCCCAAATAAACATTTTCACTGGCTGGAATAGTGTATGGCTTGGTCGGAGGCCACTTTGTCGGTCGGAGCTAGAGGAACATGAGTTTCGAATTTTGTGTAATGGACAAAGACCAAATGGCCATATTTACAAAGACATGTGGTCCAGGCTCTGTACCTTGGGGTAAATTACAGGTATGGTAACATCCAGTGTTCCTGAGTTCATGTGCAAGGGGAAGGACCCTGGGCAGAACACTGAAGGGGAGAGCGTGTATTTTGCTTCTTTGGTGACTGACAGCAGACATCTTGCATCCACCCTCAAGTTTGTTTTGGTTTATATTGCATTTCCATGTACAAGTGTTCCTTTGTTTATGTGTATAGCAAATGATCCCTACTGGTAAGATTTCTTTGTGATTTTTGTTTCCTAACCTTTTGACACATGGCATTTGGCTTGGTAAACACAAAACAGTGAACTGAGGTTTCCTAAGAAAAAGTGTTTATTTTTTCTTTGGGACAAGGCAGCTTTACAGCATAACTCTCATCAGAATAGAATGGAGGGTCTGTGGTTTTGCACACCAGAGGGTGAGACATTGAGAAACTCTGGCTGATAAGCAAGACTTAACTTTCTCATTCAGTATTATAATAAGAACCAACAAAACAGACAAACACACAGCAAAAGGTCAAGACTAATACAGACCACTGTGGGTGTATACAACATCTGTCACAAAACAGTACTTTACTTTACAGTACACACTCTTTAAGTGTGTTCAAGTTCTTCTCTTATGTTAGTTCAAAACAGTACTTCTCTTAAAGTGTGCTAACGTTTTTCTCTTTTTATGTTCCCTGTATTCATTACAGTATGGAAAAATGCCACACATATGAATGTTATTTCCCAAACGGATTTTCCAACTCCATACAAAAGAACACATAAACTACACAACATGGAACAGCCCTCAGAAATGGAAGCGATGTCCTCTGAATGACCAGCCAAGAGAACTCGAAAGCTCATTTGTAACCTTACAAGAATGCTCTGTTACACATTTCCTTGGCAGAGAATGATTATTAAAACATCATATAGTGAACAGGGGTCAGGACACACTAAATACATGGTCAATCCTCATCATACACTTGCTTTGGAGACCTTATGTCATGCAGTGGATGGATAAAGAATAAAGAGTCTGTTTTAATCAGATAGCCCAAGGTCTTTGAATCAGAACACAACTGCTTAGAGCAAAATCACTTTCAACCTGTTCTGCCTGCCTAAAATGGGTTCAATCATGGACATGTTTGAGCCCTGAAACAAATTCAATTATACAGCATGGACGTTTAGGCTACTACTTTCAGAGCTGCAGTGTCAATGTTTTGCCAAAATGTTGAACTCATTAGAAACTGAAACCGGTAACTGTGTTCCACAAAAGCGCTATCACAGGAACATTTCCATTGCAACATCAGCAGATGTGCACTCAACCCATGGCCAGCAATGGGGAGATACTTTGGAATGGCATGCCCTTTTGCCAGACCAGCCGTTTAGAGTGTCCCTATGCTATCTTCTTCACTTTAGATAGTCCTATGAATTGTCCCTATGATATCTTCTCTGTCCATGGTTGGACCCTTTGGCAAAGTGAGAAGCTAATATATGACTCTGAGCACATTCATCAGGAGATGGAGCAGTTTTTGGGAACATGTAGGCACATTGTAAGCACAAAAGCAGTAGAAATATTAGTAGTGTGACGTTAATCTGTGTAGTAGGCTTATGTTATTGGTAGAAAAATACCGTCCAAGTTCATTCATAGCTAGTGGAATGATAGCCTACTGATATTCTGAAAATCATTATGATCTGAAAAGGCAGATACATGGCATAAATGGCAATATACACTGGGATTGTGGGTAATGTAGTCTATGGTGGGACTACACCTACAGCAATACAGTATACACTGGGATTGTGTTGTGTGTGTAGGCTAAGTTATAGGCCTATACTACTTACAACTGCACCACCACACTAAGCCCCTATGGGATTATTTTATAATGTATTTAATTATAAAACATCTGCTCCATTTCATTGAAAAAGCACCAACATCACTGTTGGAACTAAATGCCAAAAGATCATAAAAAAAGGAAATCATGAAAAAGGCTCTTACTACGTGGAACCCCCATATCCGCTGATTCGGTCATGACCGATAAATTTTTTTGTCCGAACATCTTAAGACAAAAAAATGACTCTCGGGTTTTGAAATCCAGCGCCACTCTGAGTAGCCTTTCAACACCGTCGTACTTAATATGTAACTTGTGTGTTTAAGCACATCTCATTTCTCATGTGTGTCTCATCTTTGGGGTTCGCTACTTGTGAATCATTTGAATCATTTGCCTTCACTAACATAAACCAGAATAGACAGTTGTGCCACCTATTTACATTTCATAGAAACACCTGGAATTAACATCCAAGAGGGCTGATTTACAGCTGGGGAGTGTATGTTTATGTGCGTGTGTGTGTGAGGCGAGCGAGAGAGAGAGAGGGGAGGGGGGCGGGGGGAGTGAGTGATGAGGAAACAACTAGCCAATCCAAACAGCCATCGTATGAGAACACCAAATGACAATATCAAGGATTAGTCTGGAGTCATGGAATCCTGACACTGGTGTTCATTCAAGGTACTTCATACGGAAACTCTTCCCTCTCTATCACCCCTCTCTGTCACCCCACTCTGGCGTGTTTCTTCCTTAGTGTGCTGGCGTGGACTGAGCACTGGGTGTGGGTGGTGCTGGAATCTTGACCCTGAGCATGGAGCTGATGTGAGGCCAGATTTGGTCCGTGTCTGTGTCTGAGAACGTGTGCAGGATGCCTTTGGACCTAGGATACATAAGGATTATCATCATCTTAATTAGGAGAGCAATTGCAATGTGAAAATATGAATAGTCTTAACCTGGAGCAAATGAAAAAAACAAACAGATGTAGAGTTAATTAGAAGCCAATTAGAAGTCAAAATAAGCAGAGAAGAGAACTTTCACACACTTGTACAGATCTATAACTGGCTTGGCCACATCTTTGTAATGCCGTAGTCGGGCCACCAAAGCCGCTGGTTTGTCATCTTCATGTTGAATTAAAGGCTCGCCAGTGATGTCATCCACACCCTGAGCAGACAAGAGAAGTTTCAAAAGCTTGTGATTTTTTGATAGAAAGAGAGAGAGAGAGAAACATCATTCAGTGGCACCACGCCATCTCATCAAAATGGCTGCCATGATGGGTAAGTGCATAAAAAAGTGACAGATCAGACTCAGGTCTCACCGTGCCAAATATACGTATGGAGACAATCATGAGGACATGTGGCTTCAAAGTGTTGAGTACATGGTAATGGTGGAGTGGTGGAGATAATTGCATTTGAAACTGTGCCCAAACATTAACTTCTGGTCTGGTTTGCTGCACCAAGGTCTTGTCTGGCCCTGCTGCACTTTGCTTAGAACAACACAAAGGCCCTCTCACCTTTACACGCGGAGGGTTGAATATCAGGTTGTAAACTCGGCCACTGGGCGGGTGTATCCAGCGATGTCTCAGTCTGTCCTTCAGAGTCTCAAATGGGACGTTCAGACTGATGACCACGTCCAGGTCACAGGCACCATTCAAGACCTGAGCCTGAGCCAGAGTCCTGGGAAAGCCTGACATAACAGAATCTATATGACTCATGTTCATACAGAAAGTACCCACCTCAGTTGAGATTTTTATGTCAAATTGGATCACATATGCATTGGCCTGAGAAAAGTCAGAGCTAATTCAAATTCAAATACAATTTAAGTTACAAATGACAACTATGAAAGCAGAAGCAGAAATTAAGAACTAGCCTCTGTAAAATGCCTTTACTGTATTTCCTATGTTAATATATATGTAGACCACCTTGGCAGATTGACAGATGAATGACTGCAAGAGGCCATCATATTTTACAATCTGGAGCTGATAGCACAAAAGCAAAATGCTGTTTTCAATAATGAGAAAGCTGGTAAACATCAGAAGAAAAAAATGGAAAGTCTGTGTTTGAAACACAGCTGCAAATGTAGACACACCACATTTGATTTTACATCTTTTATGGCATAACCCCATTCACTTGTAGAAGTATCCAAAACTGAGACAAAGGGACCTGCAGTCTGACTAGTTCAGGCTGCTTTTCAGGAGCAACGCAGTAGTTTTGCTTACATGACAAAACAGGACTTATCCGGCACTGTCTCAACATGTTTTGTATGCCAGTCGCAGGTCAGTCTCAGAGTAATCATCAACTTGTGGTAAATGTTTCTCTTGAGTTCCTTTCAAACAAAAGCCACTGACTTTTGCAAAATGTCAAACTTCATAGGTTTCAAATACTATACTCTAATCTAAAACAGCTGCTTTTGGGGTAAACAGCGTAGAGTATGATGAAGGTCATCTAAATTGTGGAGACTCATGATTTTAAAAGTAAAAAAGTAAGTACTAGTACTTTTCTCTGTGCACTCACCACTGGGGGAGTCTGAGTCATGCTATGGGCTGGCTTTGAGTCTCTGTTTAAACACACAAACAACTTTCTTTAAAGTGGATGATGCATAGCTAGCATTATTATATTTCAGTGCTAAGACCTATGAATAGTGCCTTATAAATAATTGTACGTTCATAATAAACATGCAGATGCTCATGTATGTTGTGAGCTATCTATTCAAAAGTCAGTTTTCCCTCAGAGAAGCATCAAGCACCACTCCTTGACTAGACTTACATGTTTCAATCGGAGTAAGAATGCATACAGCAAAAACCATGAAATCCTGGTTAGGTCTTTGTGAAAGATATATTTACGCAAGGCGTACCATCCAACAACCAGCTGTGTCTGGCTATCTCCTCCAATCTAGGTAGCAGAAGCCGTGTCATCACATGATCCGGTACAAGGAGGCCCTTCTTAATGTAGGTCTTAGCCAGCTGGCCAGCCTCTGCAAGAACATACATTTTACAAGACAGACGAGATCGACAACACAGGGAAAGTAAGAAAGCACACATTATATACAATACAATATAATGTTGGCATAGGCTATACATAATATTATCATCAATGCCATTTGTGTTGGACTTTAATCGGACCAATGACTTTGGCACATGGGTCACTGTGAGATAAAGGCATTTCATAAATTCTTCCATTGGAAGATTCGACAAATGAAAATGACCAGTAATCTGGTTAACAAAGATCATGAGTAAATTATCATGACTGGGTAGACAAGAGAAGAGACAAGGGGAGGGCTGGCCATTAAACAGAAAAATGGTTGCAAAAAGTGAGAGGGTATCTGGAAATGTCTTAGGTGAAAGCCACATCAAACAGATTAAACATTCACTGTCAAGTTTGGAAATATGTTGAGTGTTTTTTTTAAGGTGCTGCTAGACATCACTTGGAGAGACACAGTCATTCATTCATTAAATGTCAGGTGCCTGGCAATGTCTACAGTATCCTATTCATGGAATATTAAACCTTTAGGAAATCTGAAGGTTATTCTTCAAACATGTGTTCCAGGTGTTCTCTTCTAAGATGTTGTAAACAGTAAGTGAATAGATTTTCTGGGCAGTAGCGAAAACGGAGGCCAAATCCAATGAATAAGAAAACCCAGGTGGCATGGCAGGAAAATGCGATACTGCTTCGTGCAAAAAAGCACTGTGCCAGCGTGGAAGCGACTCCTCTTACCTTTTTACCTTACATCAACTTTCAGGCCAGCAAACACATTACTGCTTTGTGGTCAAATGGTAGTTTTTTCTCAGCACAAAACTGCGTTTTTAGACTAACGCGCATATCACAAAAAGAGGTACCGAGAGCTATCGACGAAACAGCTGTTCAAACCAATTCCACCGGTTATAACCCATACTCACCAGTTCTAGCAGCAATGTTCTCTCGTAAAAAGTCACCGCTGGACAGATGTTGTAGACCAAAAGTGCGCGCAATTCTCTCGGAGATGGTGCCTTTTCCTGAGCCGGGAGGGCCCATGATAACGGCACGGAATATTCTAGACATTTCTCAGAACAGCTTTGCACCTTACTGCAGATAACGGTCGAAGTGACTCCTGTAAAAAATAAACAAATGAAACGCTGCTAACGACTTAATAGTCATGCATATATCTGAAAAATAATAGCCACCTCGTCCCTCCTATTTCAATTGCTTCAGTAAACTGAGGGAAAACTTTAAAGGGGAGTTGCTTTGCAGGACAACTCACCCACGCAAACAGAATTAAACTGCAGAAACGTTTTGGCAAAGATTATTCCAATATGGAAACTCATGTAATGGTCTGGAAGGGGAAATGGTCTCGAGTCCACTCACTTGCAAAAAGTTGCTCTTCAAATACGTTTTAAAGGGAAAGCACCAGCCCAACGCTATTGTTGGTGTTTTATGCAGCCTAAATCGTGCCCGTGTAGCTATTTTCTCTGTGCCCTAACATCAGAAAAACTTGCACTCCACCCACAAACTGTCGATTGAGTTTTCTCTTTGAAGTGTGTGCGTGCCTTTTCTCAACAAATGAATGGAGGAGAAGCTCCTACGCCCTATTCCAATGCGCCTCCCAGCACATCATGAAAAAGTACCAGCGCACCACCAGTAGAGAATAAGGAAATATGGTAGTTGTAGTTTTCTATTAAAATTGTCTTGAGAAATGCGAAGCTATTTTTCACGCATTGTCTACACGAAATGCAATTAGTGGAAATATGAATTGCCACTTATAGTTTTAGTAGCAGTATTTACAGCTATGTTTGAAGTTCCATCTGTAACAGTAATTTGTGCTTTTCTTAAATAGAGTGCCCATAAAGTTATTCGATCAATATTTTGCCTATAAACTATGCCTTTCACTTGTCAGCTGTGTACAAGAATGCACTTTGGATGTAGGCTATACATTAGCTTATATAATAGCCTATATAACAGTTAACTTAACAGATTGATGCACAACTGATGCATTACATGTGCACATCCTAATAGTACTGGCTTCGTTTTTGCTTTAGTTTATCTATAACAGAGAGTTTGCAATAAGCCGCCAATTATAGCGTGGCTTTCTATTATAGGGCATATGAGTGGCTATGCAATACATTAGGATGGTATGGCAGCTTTCCCATGTAACAAGTTTAGATGGGTGAAGGATTATTTTGTATTTTCCGATATAACCTAAGCAACGTAAAGTCTGTTAACTATTAACGCATGTCACATTTTGAGACAACAGGTTTGTTGTCCTAAAGTACGCTGTTTACACTGTTGACAGTAGCGATTGGAAGGCGTCTCAGATATCATTAGTATAATTCTAGCCTTTAAACCAACTAGCATTACTTCAACGTGTAATTGCTACACGCCAGATAGGCTACTTGTTGCGAGACGGTGGCGTCAGAGCTTTAAACATGTTAAATGCAGTGCGCATCGTTGCACTGTCCTGATCCGTATAGAAACCCCGATTAAGCAGTATGAAAATACTATCTGCATTTAAAGTCTTATTCCGAACAAGTCTAATGATTCTAGCGCTTGGGACCCGGAAGCTTGTTATTTTATTTTGTCACATGGCTTAGAGATTTCAATAACAACAAAAAATGGCGACAATCACACGTTGTTCGATATGGGCTTGCTGCGTCATAAAAAAATATTCATGTAAACACCTGGGATATACACACAATTACATGTAAGTATGACTTGCACATAACTGATAATAGTTTAAGTATTCTGTAATGTTTTTAGCGAATATTTATTTTTGTCATGGTAAGACGTGGTAGCGTATTTGTTTTGGACTTGAAAGGGGTGTGTGCGGTGCTGGGCGTTAGCATTCCCCTCAGTAACGACTTACAAGAAATGCAATGAATTCTTCAACACTCTGTCGTTGAATGTATATGTGTGAGATTCGAAGTTATTCGACACTATTGTCCACAATTCTGAGGAGCAAATTGAGGTATTTGTAGACTGCAGTTGTGTGAACTTCTGTATTATTTATAACCTTCTGTTACCAACCAAATGCGTGCTATCAAACATGTTTAGTTTCTAATTAAAACATTGTGTTTATCGCCTCATGTATCGTTCGTGTAGCTCCCATTTTCTGACGTAAATGCAACTGTTGTGACATTAGCCCATGTTTTCTTATAATTGAACAGCGTGTGCATGCGTTTTGCCTGGATACAGACGGGTATTTCTTGAATTTGGTTTTGGGAACAATGTGCAAGGAGCGCTTTTGTGACAAGTTTTTCATTTGTCAAGTGTAAGTAAAACTAGTGCGTCACGCACATGTTATTTCGTATATAATTGTGTCGGGCATTCCTCGCTTGCCTGTGATAGCGAGTAGAGAGAGCTAATCGAGTTGTTTACAAGAAACGATTTGCACGGAGGGCGGGGAGCTTTTGGGCGGAGTCCCGATGGTTGAGCTTCGCGACTGGACTTCTAGAGAAACATCTCGCTCCGAGGGCGGAGTCACATGAACCA
Source organism: Sprattus sprattus (assembly GCF_963457725.1). NCBI lineage: Eukaryota > Metazoa > Chordata > Actinopteri > Clupeiformes > Clupeidae > Sprattus > Sprattus sprattus. The sequence goes on along the minus strand of NC_137921.1, from coordinate 55,706,145 downwards.
CAACAAGTCTGACGTAAGCGTGATGGTACGTATGGATAATTAATAAGGCTGCATAATAAATAAAACTTCCCAGGATATTCAGAGTGGACTACGAACATTCCCGACAAAAATAAATGGAAGGGTTAAAGGACTCAGCAACCAGGCTTTTTTTGATACATTTACTGTGTTCAACTAGTATTAAAAGGAATGAAATTGGATAGGCTACGTAAATCTATTAAAATGTGTGCATCAACAGAACAAGTTGGGCAAATTTTCTCCAACTAGTTTGCAGTATTTGCTGTACGTCCAGAATCACTTTGTGGGGTGCTGTCTCCTCCTAGTGCTTCTCTTGGTCTCTACTCAAAGGAGAGTTAGAGATCCTCTCAGCTGTCCATCTCTGCTCGATGTGACAGGCTGCCCTGGTTCAGTTATCAGAGTGCTGATGCTGTCCATCTTAAAGGTACAGTACTGTGATAACTGAAGGATGGCAGCCATCTTGACACCACTGATTCAACATGACCTATGGAGGCCCCTCTCTCACAGCTGGGCAAAAAAGGACGGTTTGTCACACTTTGCATGATTGTGTCTTTTGTATTTTGAACAGTTTTAATAAAAAGTTAAGTAGCTCATAACCTGCTTGATGTTGTTTCAGAAGTTATTTAAACAATAAGAACTTCATATGAGTCATTACATCGGACATTTAGCATAGGATGCTAAAACAATGCAAACACAAAAAGTTATGTGCTACATTATTAAGATACAGGATACATTAATTAAATAATTCAATAGTGTTGTATTGGCAGAATTGTTTATCAGCTCTATACCAGCCTTTCAAAGTGAATACATGAATACAGTATAGTGGCCATTGAAGCCATAGCCATCATTGTTTTAGGATGTTTTTCATAATTTAACTTTGCATAGGGAATTTCCCTAAGTGCTTATTCTCATGTAGAGCTGTTCAGGTTTAACCGATGGTCTTTTGATGCTCTCCCACTCTTTCCAAAATTTCAGTTTTAGGCCATGTTTTTGCATCAGTGGTACAACAGTTTGATAAATGTTTCAAATCAGGTCATTGAAAATAATTGTCAAATACTGATACAGAACAAAAATACTCTTACTAACAACAAAAGTATCACAATTGTGTTATTTATTAGAGCTAAATACATGTAACTACTATGTCTTTATTTGTCAAAATCTTCTTTGTATACTCAACGAAGACAGTATTTTAAATCAAAGGACTGACATCGTCTTAATAACCAAATGACCACCATGACCAGAATTAGCCCTCGAACAAATTGACAAACATTGTCAAAAAAAATGTGTTATAAAGGTGTTGTGTAAATCTGTTTAAAGACAAAGTTGTTATATTTAATACAAATAGAAAAAGTGATTTGAGGTGATTTCCATTTAGATTGAATACTTTTAAAGCTTTATCTTTCAGATATTGATTTCTCCTCGGAGGTGCAGACTGTTCCATCACACCACATTGTATGAAACTGCATCCCACGGTTCCTGGCAAGAACAGTGCTTTTAACTCATCTGGTGGCTTGGATGGGAAGTCCCTCCCTCTGGGGCTAAATAAACTGCCTGTTCTTAAAGACCCCATGCACGCTCTGCTTCGGACCAGCAGATATAGTTGTTGAAATGGATGAAAGTATTTGTTGTTTCACAGTGAAAATGTTTTAAGTCTTATTATTTATTTTGTTATATATTTAAATCATTTAAATCGTTGATGGCAGTAGTGTTATAAGAAAATTAATTAGATAATATGTTTAAAAATGTGTTTGAATGTATATTTGAATGATTTTTTTTTAAATCAAAAGCCCAACACAGACACAATCCTATTTTGGAATGGTAAATGGTTGCACTTACAAGAAAAACTGAATTGTCTCTACCAGTTCTGTCAAAGTCCTGTCAACGAGTCCTGTAATACATGATGGGTGGCAATGGGTGTTTTCCAAAATAATGCAAATCTCCACTCTGTTCTAGAAAACTGAATTGTAGAAATCAATGTGCAGTGCACAAAGCAGTGTCATCACAACAACTGGATTCTTTAATAAGAATAGGCATACAACATTTTTGGGGCAAATCATCTGCCAAGGCAACAGCTTTTCCTATGAAAACTGTTCAAGCCAGGTCCCCATCTTTCAGTTGTATGTTCAAATGTTCATTCTTCTCTACAATTATCTTCCAAAATGACAGAGAGCCTCGCAATTTTGGGTAAGTTGATGGCTAGATCTCTGACTTATAGTATAAGTATCTTGAAAACAGGTAGTTCTCCTTGTCAGCTCAGATTTTAATGCTCTGCAATGACTCATCCTTCTTAATATGCTAAAATAAGTTACTTTTACTTTATATATATATATATATATATATATATATATATATATATATATATATATATATATATTTTTGTATTTGGGTTAAAGATATATATATATACATATATATGTATATATATATATATATATATATATATATATATCTCTCTTTAACCCAAATAAAAAAAGAATATCACCTGTGTTTTGCCACTAATGGTAAATAGCGTGCACAAATAGAAATAGAAACAATTTTGCCATTGTAAAACCTAAGGCTAGTTATTTAGTATTCAGCTATAACATTTAGTATTCAAGAAAGTAACCTACTTGTTTGAAAGTTTTAACCAATGTTATTGTGGTCACAACAACACTACATTTATGCGCATCCTTTGTGGGTAACCTACAGGGTTAAAAGCACATTTGACTGAAAGAGTGAGGAACCAATCAGCGGTCCCGCAAGAGCCTCACTGCAGACGTGTTTTCGGGAATCTGCCTGGTCTTGGTGGTTTGAGAGGAAAGGCGTCAGAGGCTATTAGGTCCTAGTGGCTGAAATACTTCCAGCTTAAACGGACTAGTAACATTCTTTTGGTTTCCTTATTGGGGCACATCTGCTGAATGTTTAATTAATTATCCTAAACTAATTCGTCTCGATTTAAGTATCCAGGGTTCCAGTAACGTTAACCAGTTACGCCAAACAATCGTGGAAGAGATATGAAATGAACGCGTATATACGGAAGTAACTAGCTAACGTTACCTACATTGCTAGCTAGCTTCTCTTAAGAGGTAAGTGGATAACTTGGTTTATTCTCCTAAGGTAAAGAAATCCCCATATGAGAGTTACTGTTAGCCAGGTAAATAGCTGCTAGTAACCAGTCTGCGACGTTAGCCTGCTTTTGGAAGAAAGGCTACCATAAGATGACACATATGTGAACAGAACAGAATGAAACAGGGGTATACATGCTTGGCAGAAAGTGATAGCTAGGTTTTTTCCCAAGATGAAGCTTTGCAAGTGTGACAGCTCGGCATTTGGGATGTGGTGGGTCATTTCGTGTATCGTAGCTAACGTTAACCAACATCGGCGAAATCAAGCTTGGCAATGCTTAACGTTACAACTTAATACTCCGGTTGTGGTATCGAATACATAATGGAAATATCTTTACTGTGATGTTTACTGCGAAGTTAGCAAATTATTGATACATTGGTGACGATGGAGGTCGTTCAGTATATGACGGCCATGGTCAACAGCAATAGTCAGACTATTTAATTTACAGTTACCCACATTTACATCTAGCACTTTATGATATGGTATGCTATTTATTTGTATTTGTTTTGCAAATGTAATTTGTGCAAATGAATCAGTTTACCTCTAGCCAGCAATATGTTGACACTGTACAGTTAAGCATTTATTTTGTAAGTCCTCAAGTTAGTTGATAACGTGGCATGACCGGTTTTAACGTTAGTTCGTACGTTGATTTAACGTTAGAGAGGTATCTAGCCTTCCCTGGCGCAATCAAAAGTTTCTCAGCGTTATATTTTGCTTAGCGCAAAAGCTTATGTCAGCAACGGGAAAACATGTCACCGTTTTCTTAGTTATCAATTTTAATTTATTACCCGTGTTTTCGGATTATTTGTTATGTGTTAATCTGCACATTATGATAAAAATAGGCTGATGTGAAATATGCTCTGATAAGATATTTCGTTGTCTTCAATAATGGGCATTGTTAGAGGATGTCTCAAAAGAACAGCAGCTTTTAAATCCTTTCGGACATACATTTTAAGCTAGTAAAGTTGCAGGCTTTCTCATTGACGTTACTTTATTTAAAACACAAATATTTTGAAATATGACTGACTTTGACAACTTCATTTTAAAGTTAAGGTGTCACTGTTAATCATATTTCTCTATAAAAGTGCAGTCATTTCTACTTCTCCTTCTTCGTCTACTTCTGGTTGTTGTTGTTGTTGTTGTTGTACTTGTTTTTGACACTTCCTTCTCTTGTCTAAGCTAAATGTGCTTTAAGTGTTCATTCCCTGCATGTGTTTTATTCTACAAGGAATGTATTTATTTTTATAAATGCAACCACCTTGACAATTGGAATTTTGCACATTCTCTGCTTGTGCTCTGCTTGTTTAGCTAAGTTGTTTGGGGCATGCTTCTCTTATCAGCAAACTTGACAGCAGAAATTATTCAAAGGGAGAAACACATATCACACACGAAACACGTCTTTTTCTTAAACATTATTTAATTAACATAATGATTTGTTGTATGACTGATTTGGTTGGGAACAATGAGTCTTTCAAACAGGTCTTCCTCAAGAGCACAGGCAAAAGGCTATAACTGGAATGGTTGACTTCAGTAGAAGACGGTGAATTCTGATCATGGCAGCTGGTCTTGTGTTTGAATTCTGTTTAAATTGGCCTACATGTACGAATATATTTGTACCTTATATGGGTGACTACATTTAGAATACTAGTTGGTTTATTCAGATTAATCAATCTGGAATGCATAAAGTAAACATAAACTGGGCCAATTGTATCCCTACATTTATAGCAAATTAGCCAAAGTCTGACATCAGATATGTTTTAAATAGTAGAAAAACACTTTTTACCACATTGCTGAGTTATCTGGGGATTATTTGGTTCACCTGCCCAATTTAATTGTTCCAATTTAAAGTTATATTATTCATCAAATTAGCTTGTGTGTTTGATTAATGCGTGTTCTTTTTGGTAAACCAAATGTATTGCTTCACCTTGTGAGTTTCAGGTGATAGGAACTTAATCATGAACACATACATGTTGATTTCTTTCCCACACACAAAACTGCATACCTTAGCTACATGCATCTCAATCCCATAGAAACTGCACATTACATTAAAATGCATTTCCCAGCAATATAACTACGTACAGGAATTAGGCCTAACCAAACGCTTTACCTTTCTAACAGAATTATGAATGCTAACACAAACACATTCTAACGCACAGTTTCCGACCCATTCAGAATGATTACACAAATTGAGCAACACTGGCCAAGTTCATAGCATAGTGCCTTCATGACGCTAGCAAATGTATAAAGTACAACATTTAAAAGGTGTGCAGATTATACACGTTTTACTTAAGTATGACTTCAGTTTGGTCCTGGACTTTTGTCTAGGCTACTTCTTGCACAGAAAAGCAATCAAATTGCAAGCATCTCCCTCTTATTATGAAGCGAGGTCAAATGGGGTTGAACGGCTGGACATGTGGATGGTTCTCCAATGTATCCTAAAAGCAAAGTGATCAGAACACCTGGCTTGGTTCGGTCATAGACCAAATTTGTAGAGCCTATAGCCTGTACAGCCTCTCTATGCCTTTCACCTAACTTGAGTTGGCTGGGATAAAGGATGGATCTACTAAAGGTTTCTGTCCAATCCCACCGTGTTTTCCTCTGGCACTGGCTCATCAGGGCTCTTCACCAGCTACTGAGAACCCAGTAGATGAAGCTTGTTACAGACACAGTATGGCTGTAGTCAAGGAAAACAGCCTGGTGGAAGGTGATGGCTGACACTGAGTTCGTTGTTTCCCATCACTTCCCAGAAGAACAGGGTCTCAGTGTCTATCGACCTGCACTGCTATTTCCAGTAATGTTTATTTATGACATGGAGAGGGTGCAATATTTCTACTATGATGCTAAAACAGGTGTGTTTTGGCACATGTTTTTTCGATTGCTATTATAGAAAAAGTGCCAGGAGGAGTGTGCACAGGGGAAGACTACGGAAGTGGCAGCCTAGATATTTGACCCAACTATCCGCACGCTCCAATTGGCTATGCTGGCATGTGTGCTGAAATGTGATTATTGGCAGTAAAGTAAGGAGTAGCCTATATGAAAGAGATAAAGGGTTTTATATGTGTTAGTAAACCCATGATCGACGTGAACTGAAGCCACTGAGGGGCTGTGTTTCTGTTCTTAACCGTTTACTTGTCTGGTACTTTCACAGTTTGTTTTTTGGCAGTCAACTCCATGACCTTGGTGGTGTTTGTGTCTTGGTACCAGTTCAGTTAGGGAAACACACACTAGAAGTGGGCTAATACACCTGACACTTTCTTCTTTGCGATGACCGTTACAGCATCACAGCACAAACTTTGATGTTTTCTTGCACTATTCCTTGCCCTGCTCTAGAGGGGTTCAGGGCAGGCCCTGCCCAGGGGCCCCTGGCCCCATTGTGCTTGCTCTACAGGGGTTCAGGCCCTGGGCTCTGCACAGTGCCTTTAGACAACTTTATTGTTTTTGCGCTATATAAATACAATTGATACAAATGTAATTGAATTATTTGCTTCAATGTAGTACTCGATGTAAAATCACATTTTTGGCGTCCATGGATATAGGCCTATCTATTGCCGTTTGTCTCATCTCAGTAGATTTACAGTTTGAAGTGATGGAGTAGACTGGTACAACTGTATCTTTAAGCATCTATCTTTTTTTAATTATTTGTAGCACTGCGGGTATAATGCTTCTTCTGGTTTCCACAACATCTGTAATCAGTTTTTTAGTCATACTTTTGCTTTCCTAAGAAATAGTCTGGTGATTTCAGATTAAACCAAATGTTATAAATCTGTAGCGAAATGAAAAAAAAAAAGTTTTTCATAGGAAAGTTGGTGTGTTTGCCTGTGTACTGTATCCTTTGGAGTGAAACTGGGCACTGTGGTTTGTCGTCCTGCAGTGTGAAGAGTCATCTCCAGTATGAATTTGGCCCAGGGCTCAGATGAGTCAAAAGAGATGTGATGGTAACCCTAAGGTTTCACATAATACTACGCCAGCCACGCTGTGGACTGTGGGGAAACTGCCAATCTTAAGTAAAAGGACATGTGGACAAGAAAATGAATACACGAAGACGCGATACAGTCATGTTTTCCACATAGCCAGAGTAGATAGCACAATTAACTGACTCCTTTTAGTAGCATAGCTGTGGACTACCGATGTATGCTTAGGCTAGTCCTTGTAGTTCAGGCTGGGTAGAACAAAGATGTGTTATTGTTCATTTTGCCATGAATGTCACATCGCCATGTAGGATGGTCACTAATCCGTTGAATACAGATTTGTGATAAGTAGTGGTAGCAGTCATTAGAAAGTGCCCGACACACAGAGCTGTAAATAGTCCAATTTGTTCCAGTCCTATTTGTGCCCTTGATGACTGACCACGTGTGGAGCTGCTCAGTGACTGTGGGAGCACGGGGGGGGGGGGGGGGGGGGTTGTGTGTAACACGTCAGGGAAGTCTCTGTTAAGCATCTGCCAAGAGTCAGAGTACGCAGTGATCCTGAGTGGAAGGCCCTGCTGAGTCTCTCTTACACACACACACACGCACGCACGCACGCACGCACACAGACACACAAACACACACACACACACAGCAGACACGCACAAACGCCACAGAGTGCCAGTGATTATGGCTGTGATGAAACAGGCTCTGCAGGTGAGCCGTGTCGTCGGGAGAGCGGCGCAGGAAAGCTCTGAGGGGTGATGGTCTGCTTGGGATGCAGAGGATGGTGCAGCCCACATCCCCACCCACCAGCACAGGAGCAGTTTAATGAGTGTCCCCAGAGAGGACCCAAGGACAGAGGGGGACGACAGGGAGGGGAAAAATGGATGGAAAGCCTGTGAGAATGATGAAGAGAGAGGCTGACATGAGAGAGGGGGATGGGGGAAGGGGAAAGGAAAGGAAAAGAAGGGAAAGGAAAGGAAAAGGAAAAGGAACAGGCTATGAGATGGATTGTCTGCTATGCAGTGATCCTGATACGTGTGCTGATCTAATGGGATGACTCATGAGTTGGTCACAGAGTGGGAGAACCCGGGTTATCCACACACACACACAAACACACGCGCATACATACACTTAGTGGGCTCTATGGGTCCATGACCTTTTCTGAGTCACCCACTTCTGTTAACACATACCCAACTAACAAAAGCATCTAACTGCAAGACTAGTGTGCAAGCTCACCGGTACTCTCTCTATAGTCTTTCTTATCGCCCTTTGTTTGTCCAGAGTCTGGATGCCAGAGCTAACCGGAGGCATGGAGCTGGGGCGGCAACTGTGTGGTAAGATGCGCAAAGGCAAGCGCGCTGATCCGGCCATCACAGCGCTGCAGAGGGGACTAGAGGTCCACTTCTACCTGCCTGACACCCACCAGCTGGAGTACCTCAAAGACTCCTACGTGGCGGAGGACATCTGTGTGGAGGCAGCCAGGAGATGCCGTAAGTCCCCAACCTACACACACACACACACACACACACACACACACACCAGCTCTGGTGTGGAGGTGGAAATGCAGTGCATAACACACTCCTACACAATAGAAAAAACTTATAGTCAACACATGATAAACACTGTGAATTTAGTAGCGGAAAAAAATCATTCTTTATTACACAGTCAGTGTACGTACTCAACATACAGTTATATTGAGCGTCTTATCACCCCTTTTAGAGGAAACCCAACTGTTCACCTGCAGAATGTTACTGCTGTATGACTTCCAGTCTGAACACACTGTACACACTGCATAGCAATATTTACTAAAGCTCTGATGTCATATATGACTAATGGAACTGAGGTGCATTGAATGTCTAAGTAGTCATTTGCAAAGCCTCTTATTTTGCCTATATTATTAGTCATGCCTCAACAGAAATGATCAATTATCAAAGCAATTATAAATTAAATATTTATTCTCAACAAACACACAAATTATGATGAACAGAAAACCTGTCATTCGAAAGAGTGGTGGAGTCCTCCAGACAATTTTATATCTCCTCTCTGTGCTCTGTGCTGAGCTTTTGGACAGCAGCCTTGTAACAAAATGTCCACCTGGCTTTCTAACACCCGTATGCTTGTCCTCATATGCCCTGAACATGGAGAGGATTCTCTGGCTTTGGTTTAGGGGAGGATCAAGGATAGTTTGTTAGCTTTAGGAAACACTGGGTTCTTATGTCCTCTACTACTAGAGACTTATGGGAATACCCCCCGCACCCCTGACCCACGCACACGCACACGCACACGCACACACACACACACACACACACACACACACACACACAGAGGAACGTAGGAATGCAGGAACACAGACACCCTCCCTTCAGTGAGAAACCAGCAGATGTTTGGCGACACACAGACATAAAATGGCAGCCGGGGTCCAGGGCCAACTCAGGAATTTCCTCCTAACAGAGGCCAGGACGAAGTCAGCCAGCACCGCTGTGGGTGGTTGACAAAGCAGGAGTAGATAATTATTAGAAGCCACTAAGAGCTGTGTCAGAGAAGTTGAAATGTCAGAATCAATGGACGGTGTAATCAGGCACTGAATGTCTTGTAATAATCATCAATGCCACTTAATTACCCATTTCACCTAGGGATTCTACAGGGGATGCTTGTGAACACAGTGCTCACATTTGCTGCGGGCAGGGGAGACTCATACTGATGATGTGATCCTGTGACCTCTGAGTCGTTATGAAACTTGAGATGCAGCAGACTCATCCTGTCGCCATGTTTCCCTTTTTGAACGGAACAAATTCTGTTGTGTCCAAGACATGTCGACACACTGATGAAACATTGATTGACAGGCTCCACCCTCTCTTGCAGGAATCTCTCCTCTGTGTCACAACCTTTTCGCCCTGTATGAGGAGGGCCGTGACCTGTGGTACCCGCCCAATCACATCTTCAAGATCACAGAGGATGCCTGCATCAAGCTGCACTACCGCATGAGGTAAGCCCAGGACTGGCAACACACTGAGTCCATTCAGGTGGTGTCTATTCTCCCAGATAGAAAAGGTCATGGTTTCTGTGAAATATTACACCTGGAACCTTTTCTGCACAGGGAAACTTCTCATAAAATAAAGAGACCTTTAAAGCTGAGAATCATTTAGAAAACTTACAACCATGAAACTCCAAAGAGGCTACTTCCCAGCACCCTTTGCTTTGTTGCACACCAGTGAAAGACTTTTCAAGTCTTCTGGCTTGCTCACTTTATCTTCAGTGTTATGTTGGCTGGCTAGAAGATGGCTTGGAACGGTGGAGTTTGGCCAAACCCTTCACCACAGGCAGGGATCCAGAGGTTAACTCTAGGGCTCTACTCATCGGTCTTGATTAGGAATTGTGCAGAGATCAGCCACTGGCTAGCCTCAGCTGGGACTTTACTGGTGTGGTGTGACTTGTATAGAAGGAACTTGCAGCAGGTCACATAGGGTATCTTATTTTTTCTGTACTTATTCTCTAGTGGGCTGATCAACTGTCATTTGAGTCAGAAATCTTAACCATGTGTTGGATAGATACTTACTTTATTGATCCCCAAAGGGGAATGGGAGGTGTATTTTTACGTATCTACATTCAACAGCCATCTGGTAAGCATTTCTGTGGTTGATGTTTTTGTCTAATGGGTCTTGGAGTGAAGTGGGTCAAAAGCCCTTTCAAAAAGCCTGGGAATGTATGACTTCTAATGTCGCTTGTATTTCTATTGGTAAGCATTGCTGTTGGTCTGTTGGTTATTAGTTTATAGATATGGCAGTCTGTCAGTTATTTGATCGTCAATAGTTATGATCAGAGAGATTATTTGGAATTAGCATGGCAAACATTTCATTGAAACTTCATCAAGTAAGTGACACCAACTATAATAGATTTTTTCAGATATCTGTTGGCTATTGAGCTAAACGATTCCATACTCCCCACCCCAAGCTGATTGGGCCCAGCGTATTTCAATGTTTGTACACCCCTACATCCTCTCGCTTAGCAGAAGTAAACCAAGAGTTTGGCCAAGGTGGTGCAGGCCTAAGGCCATATGTAGCATGAAGACATGTTTGTGATTGAACAATATCTAGGCTACTGTTTGGGTACCATGATGGAGTGTCTCCATCAACATACAGGTTCAATTCATTTAGTCGAGGCAAACACACCCCTGTAGGTTTGTTACTGAGATACTTGTCGATACTAACTACAGGATAGCCATGTGCAGAGGCGTTATACACATTCCATCAAAGCGCTTCATTCGAATTACTTTTTGAATGTTTGAAACTAAAATTCTTACGTATAGCACCTTCAATGAAAAACCTATTTAATATTTGGCTCACATCTTGTACTGCATACAGATGCTGTGGTGTTGGCAGCACATAGCACTGCACAGTTCTGTATGAAATAAGATGGTGACATTAATAAGCATGTAGTGTCTACAGCTTACATCAAGGTGGTGTGTTTCCCCTGATTGTGAATCCCCTGCACAAAATGGCCACTGTGCAGTGGGAATCCCCCATCTTTGAAACACCAGCGAAATGTAACCTTTTCAACGCAGACCGCTCAAAATGACGATAGAAAACAGGCTACATTAGCAACTGCTAGATGTTTTGTTCCAGATCTAGTTTGGACTGCACTCAGGGGGAAGGAAAAGAGAAGTTGCATAATGGCAAGAAACAAAAGGACTATCTGGGCCAGGTTCCCCATCAGTGACTGCCATTCTTTTGCAATCGGGGGGTGGGGGGGGGGGATGTTGTAGTCAAATCAGGGTTCAAGACAGGACCTGATGATTTGCAAGTCGCGTAGGCCTACCTGTTGTGCGAACAAACAGGTTATGGTCAACCTTTGCACTCGCGTTCTTCCGCTGTGGTGAAGAACACATTTCTTTTTCTCCACCTCGCTGCAGAAGCTTCCTGTTTACTATGCGTCTGCTCTCCGTGGCAACAGGGGCTGGGGGTTGGGCTGGTTTGGGTAAGTGCGTGAAGCGTGGCTCTTTGTTTACATGCAGCTTACATGGGCTGACCATGTTATCGTGTGCATGCTGCGTTTATCAGGGTTGTGAGCGGCAGCATGCAGATCTCCAGTGTAAATACAGGACCTTGTTTGCCAGTCATTGGACACAAGTGGCTCTCAGGAAATGTGCCTAAACACATAGGGTTACACAAAGAGTGGCTAGAGGCCAAATGCACTGCGTGTGTGAACTACTAAGAGGAAGTTGTCACCCACCTCCGTTTAGCGCTCTGTTGACACTGTGTGTGACGGAGCAGCTAAAGCCTTTTCGTGGGGCCCTCACAAGGGTTCAACACATTCTCATGCAGTCGTGCAGAGCTGTTTTGAGCCTACAGAGTGTCTTAAAAAAAGTTCTTCACATTGTTCATTGTCTGCTTTCACTACTCATTAGGTTCAGAGTGCTTAAAGACTAATGGGACTTGGAAGGTTTTCTAAGAAGACTGTTCCCTTCTGTTGCACGTAGCTGTTTTTCTGTCCATCAGGCTGCAATGTCATTGTAGTAAGCAGTCAAGTTCTCCACAGTTGTTTTTGCACTCAAAGGCAGGAAAATAATGAACTAGAGCAATTAGGAAGGTCTCATGAGGATTTCTGTTGGGGTTGAAATTCTATTTAGGGTTTCTAGATCACTTAACACTGTCTAATGTGTGCCTGGTATTATGTAAAGGTTTCATTGTCCCACATTCTGACTTGTTTAGTGAATGTGCGTGCCTACCCATTTGACCACACAATGTGTTTCAAAGGACCTGCATGGACTCTACATTCAAAAACAAGTGCAGAGAAAACTGGCACAACCCAAAATACTGCATGGTGGTTTGCCACTGTTTTGCATTGCAAAGCTGCTATCTGGACACATCAGACTCACCATCACACCAGCTTAACCTCCCTGGTGATCCAAACACAAAGGGATGCAAATGAATGTATGGTATGCGTGCACACGCAACAGCAATGCGATGAAACAGATTATCAGTTTAATATCTCCTTGATTTAGAACAACAGAAGAAGACAGGACGAAGGGTTTATGACAAGACATCTCCGAGAGAATTCTGGTGATCATTGGTTGATTTTATGGAACATTAAGCTATGTTAAGCCTATTCACGATAAGGGTTTAAGAATGTCCATGCCATATCAGTTCAGCTGATCCTGGAGGAACGCTGCAATGTCCATTAGATAAGAAAGGGCTTTCTCCCTGAACAACCACAGAGTCCTGAGGTGCCTGTGCAAGGTCAACAAACGAATCACAATAGCAGCTACATTACTTAAAGGCATGAGCATCTCCCAATGACCCAAACCAAACTTAAAACTGGATTAAACTGAACAGGCGGGACATGTTTGCTTTCATGATATCGAGCCTAATGAGAGCTTCTAGCAGGATTTATAATTCAGATAAACAGCTCTTTCTCAAGTGAAGACATTATGCTTCTGTACATATTGACATTGAACATGTTTAAATAAACACGCACACCCACGCACACACGCACACACGTACCCACACACACACACACACACACACACACACACACACACACAAACACAAACACACACGCTGAAGCTTTTGTCCCTCTCTGCCCTCAGGTTCTACTTCACTAATTGGCACGGCACGAGCGAGGCGGACTCTCCAGTATGGCGGCACACTCTCAGCAAGCACAAAGGGAGTGCTGGCACTCCGAAAAGCTTGGAGGGCACTCCGCTGCTGGATGCTGCCTCCCTGGACTACCTGTTCGCCCAGGTGAGTCCAGCACACACAAACAGTCACACACACACACACACACACACACACACACATGCCACATGTCCATCTGTTCACCGCGTGTCCAACCACCAACAGAAATTAGAGCATTACTGTCCATTCACAGCAAGTTTGACTGGACTGCAGAAGTGCAGTCACATCAGGTCAGATTCTCATGGTCTCTCCAGTCCAGAACTCAGTGCTCTACGGCTTTAGATGCAGTGTGGAGAGGAAAGATCAGGGTTTCTGCAGATCACAGGATAAACAGTCCTAGCCTTCATTGTAATGTAGTGTCCCCCAATCTATCTGGCACAGGCCTATGGAACAGGGTGCCCTACTCTGAAAATAGCTTGCATAGCAGGTTCTAAAAACATCCTAATTTTTTTTTGTTCTTTTGATTCTAGTATATACACTTCCAAACACTAGCATATAGCTCTGACACTTCATGCATATGTAGGATAAAATGTATATGTTTCTCATTTAATTAATTAGGTTAGTATAGTATTCTATAGTATAACTTGAATTGAATGGGTAACTGAGTTGGCCATGTGTTCTGTCTGACCTGTTGTGAAATGTTTGATGAGCTAAGAGAGTTACTCAAGGCTTGGGGTAAGGGGATCCTGTAAATATTCTTATCTATAAGTGAAGGCCAGATGGCTACATTGTAAGATGCCAAAGGAGGAGTCTGGAGAACTATAAGATGTGACAATGCGCAGAGGAGTTTGAGTTTGTTACTGATTGTAATGATTGTAACAGTGCTCCCGATATCGTTAATACATCTGCAGTACCACTCCAGTTGTCTGTAAGTAATTTTGACCACACATACGTATACACTCTGAATTCTGAAACCTGAAGCCTTATCTAATGGATTAACTTGGTCAAATAAAGAATTACAAAATAGGCACTCCAGAAATGTTAATGCGACACAGGCTGCATGGGACAGTGTGTTGTGCTTATGCAGCCTAACTAGCCTGGTGCTGTTGACCTTTAAGGGACATGACAAGACAAGGAAGACAACACTCGCTCTGGTTGGGGTGGTTTGACCCAAACAATAGAGAACATCAAAACTGTCCTGTTTCCCCTTCAGACCCAGTTCTCTTTTTCAAGTTGCCATTTGATGATACAAGGAGAGTGATCATGTTCTTTCAGTTTTGTATGTGGAAGTGTGGAATGGGAGGACATGTTTGTCTATATATTTGCATACATCCATGTGAAAGCGTGTTTTTGTTTGTGTGTTTCCTCAGGGCCAATATGACTTCCTGAAAGGCCTGGCTCCACTGCGTAGCTCTCAGAGCGAGGTGGAGCTGCATGAGATTGAGAACGAGTGTTTGGGCATGGCTGTGCTGGCCATCACACATTATGCCAAGAGCAAAGATCTGCCCCTGCCTGGCGTTGCCGCTGAGATCAGGTAACTCACACAAACCATGCCAAACACTCGTGCCCTCATTCCCATATCAAATGCTGTCTGAGTGTGTGTGTCTGAGTGTGTATGTGCGTGTGTTGTTATGTCTGAGTGTGTGTGTAGAGGATGTCTGCTCTGTCTCAAGTAATTTATGTGTTTATACCCATGGTGATACTGAGCATCACTGGGCCACGTCTGGGCCACTTCTGAGCCACCTCTGGCCCAGTTTCCCTATGACCAAACCTTAGGTGCTCTCAGCCAGGCTGCAAGCTTTGCCACTGAGGCTAATACATAATGCCCTCTGTGAGAAGTGGGTCAAAGAGGCATTATGTATGAAGAAATAGATGTCAGTAAATATGTTTGTACGTTTTTTTTGCAGTCAAGTGTCACTTTATTTCATATTTTGAAATGAACTATTGACATTCACTTTGACTGCCTGCCTGCCCACCACAGCACACCGCCCAGGTACAACCCTAGGTACAACAAACCCTTTTGGCCTGCTGTTGAAAAAACATCCATGAGGAAAACACTGATATGGAGGTTGTCATCGTACTCAAGACAGACAGATAGTGATATTTATTTATCTATCCTCATTCCTGCCCTCCCTGGATTCTGTTCATGTGGCATGCTTGTTCTCTCTTTCTCCCCAGTGTTTCACTTTTTTCTTTTCTTTGTCTTGCAGCTACAAGCGCTTCATCCCCGAGGAGCTGAACCGCACCATCAAACAGCGCAACTTCATGACGCGCATGCGCATCAACAACGTCTTCAAGAACTTTCTCAATGAGTTCAACAGCAAGACCATCCAGGACAGCAACATCTCGCTGTACGACCTGAAGGTCAAGTACTTGTCCACGCTGGAGACCCTCACCAGGGGCCTGGGCTGCGAGACGCTGGATCCCAAGACGCTGCGCCTGTCCGGGGAGAATGAGACCGCACTGCTCTCGCCCTGCCCCGGAGACGACGGCCAGGGCTACGAGGTGCAGGTGTCTGGAACCACAGGGATATCCTGGAGAAAAAAGCCTGTCGGAGTGAGTGACTCTATCAGTACTCTCTGTGCCTTCTGTCCCAATCAACCCCATAGATGTCATTGATTACAGGACACACACACCAAAAATTGCCTTATGTGCGATATCACTGTAAAATGTTTACTCATGTGCAATATCACTTTACAATGTTGACTGTGCACGGTCTGCTTGACTTATTCATTATTTATTATATCTATATCTTTCTACTGATGCTTCGTGCTCATGCGCTTCTCTGTGCTGCTGTTGCACTGCAGATTTCCCCCTCGTGGGATTAATGAATTATCTTATCTCATCTAAAACAGAACACATATCGTAGGCACAAGGAGTTTGGGGAAATAGCTGATCAGATGTTTAAGTGGTGGTGCTTATTGAAAATCATGAGCCACCATGTAGAATGGATAACTTGTATCCCTTCAAAAACTAAAATTCTGAATGAATTCTGTACTGATAATTGATGCCATGTAGTGATGGCAACAGCAGCTGGAGTTTTTTTTTTGGGCTGCTCTGAATATCAGTATCAGTCAAATGAACGCTGGAAACTATCTTGGTGATTTATAAAAAAGAGTTTCAATCATAGTGATTGTAATTGTAAATAAGTTTGGTCTTTTGCAAGTCTTTTTCCTTCTGCTATATTTCCTGCTATCCTACAAACTTACACAACAGGTCCCAAGCAGCCCACCTTTGTGTGAATGATGAGTAATCTCATGAAACCATTAGAGACTTTTCACGCTCCTTAAAATGGACCTGAGCTTCGCTGGTACTGCTGTCATTTCAGACTTATGATAAGTGAAGGGTTTGCCCCCTGTCAGAAAGAAGTACTTTAAATGCATATTTGGCAGTACACAATGAAGACATTCTGTGTTTTGTGTTATATCCCAATCAGATTGTGAACAATACCATGAAAGACAAGTACAAGGGCAAGAAGACGAGGGACACTACCAAGAAGAACGACAAGAAGAAAGAGGCTGACAAAGTCTGGACGCTCTTCTCCGACTTCCATGACATCACACACATTGTTATCAAAGAGTCTACAGTCACCATCTACAGACAAGACAACATGAGAATGGTACAGCATTTAATTAGCCCATCAATCTTAGGCAGAGATATGGCTTCCTCTTATGCCCTCTTTTAAGAAGTTGTTATGGCCCTTTTGGGAGACTCTGTTTGGTCCAACCCTTGATTACACCAGCATGATGATTAATGATGCTAGATCCACTGCTGTGTAATAAGAAGATGGTGGGAGCCTTAGTTGTGTTGTTGAGAAGGGTGGACATCCTTAAAAGGAGATTATCAAAAAGGAAGAGCATTGTGTGTGTGTGTTTTAAACCTCCACAAACTTTTAAAAATTCAGTTTAATTTCAATTTTATTTATATAGTGCCAAAACTTTGTCTCAAGGTGATTTATAGAGCCCAGAGCCTGAACCCATCCTGGAGCAAGCACATAGGCGACAGAGAGAGGGGAAGAATAAGAATCATGGCAGATGAATTCATACACGTATTAGGATAAGCATGCTAGGATTCATGTGGCAAATGAACATGATAGTGGATAAGATGGGGAGG
Source organism: Sprattus sprattus (assembly GCF_963457725.1). Classification (NCBI taxonomy): domain Eukaryota; kingdom Metazoa; phylum Chordata; class Actinopteri; order Clupeiformes; family Clupeidae; genus Sprattus; species Sprattus sprattus. The sequence goes on along the minus strand of NC_137921.1, from coordinate 55,688,387 downwards.
AAGCACTTAAGTTATGAAGAACAGCTTAGTGGATCTCCAGTGTTTTGAGAGGTTACTATTACAAGGGTAAATAAGGCAAATGTCGATGGTGGCAATTATTGACATTACAGGTTAAAAGGCTAGCACAGAGTATGTAGATGTATCAAAGAATGAATGCATGACTGTGTGGTGGGGATGGGTAGGAGTAGGCAGAGGGTTTCTGCAAGTAGATCAGGTGGAGAGGCTACAGAGCATCCCACAGCGGAGACAGTCTAGACTAGGAGGGAAAGATATGCAAAGGCAAAGGTTGCGCTTTAAGAAGAAAAAACGAGGAGGTAGAGGGAGAGGCTGTCCGGCATGGTGTATGAGAATTTTGTTTCGTTTTGTTCAGGTTTGTTAAGTTATGGTTGGCTGACATGGTGCATGAGATTTTTAGGATAGCAAGGATGGATAGGATTCAACAGTGCACAACTCTCTGGCGACAGCATGCCGCATGCTGTACCCGGGATCTGTAAAGGCCCTCCTACACGGAACATTATGAGCTGTCTGTAGCCCAATTTCATTTTATGATGCTGTATTTTACAATGACCTCCCCTTTGAAGGAGTTCATGAGGAACTCGACACTACTCTCAAGTGATTTAGATGGGCTTCTCTGCACTCATTAGGTATGTGAAGAGAAGCCATCAGACTTAATTGAGGCTCCCCAATATATTAACACAGTAAAGCTCTATCAAGAATTGTAAAGACATGTGATGTGCTTGTGTGTTGCAGTATGTCATGATGTGTTCATTTTTAGTCCCCAGTAAAACCTTGACAACACAATGTAATCAGATACATTTTTGTACTTTTTAATAATTTAAAGAGGCTTTCGGTGACACTGGAGATTGTGGATGCGATGTATTACTAGGCTGCTACCACAGCAAAACCAGTGTAATGCATCTTAAGTGTTGATCATGAAAATACATATTGCTGCACACAGAGACTCTGCCCTGGGGAGTTGGGTTTGGGAGAATTGTGCGTGCGTATCTGGTGAGGCTATGGACTCAGGATGTGGGGAGGCTGGGAAGAGCAAGCTGACCAAATGATGGGTGTCTGTGCGTCAGAGGCTCGACAGCAGGCTGGTCAGATGATGCAGTGTTCTGTCTGAAGTTCTCTAGGGCTAAAGGAGGAACAGGAAGAAGAAGAGTTCCTGACTATTGCTGCTGATGTTGACCCCATTGAAGTTCTGTATGCTGTAGCACATTCCTTACTTACTGACTAACTGCTTCTCTCTCTCTGCCCTGGTGTCCCGTCCTCATCAGGAGCTTCAGATGGCGTTCCGTGCGGAGGCCTTGTCGTTTGTGGCGTTGATTGATGGCTTCTTCCGTCTGACGGTGGACGCGCATCACTACCTGTGCACGGAGGTGGCCCCGCCCTCCGTGGTGCAGAACCTGCAGAGCGGCTGCCACGGCCCCATCTGGTTAGCACACTACCGCACTATCTCACCCCTCTATCTGTCTCTTCTACTTCTCAATAAGTCTCCAGTGCTCGTCATCTGGTTAGCACACTACCCCCTTCATCTCTATCAGTCTCTTCTACTTCTCAATCAGTCTCTAGTGCTCATCATCTGGTTAGCACACTACCCCCTTCATCTCTATCAGTCTCTTCTACTTCTCAATCAGTCTCTAGTGCTCATCATCTGGTTAGCACACTACCCCCTTCATCTCTACCTGTCTCTTCTTCTAGCATACTACCCCCTTCATCTCTATCAGTCTCTTCTACTAGCACACTACCCCCTTCATCTCTATCAGTCTCTTCTACTAGCACACTACCCCCTTATCTCTATCAGTCTCTTCTACTATCATACTACCCCCTTCATCTCAATCTGTCTCCTCTACTAGCACACTACCCCCTTCATCTCTATCTGTCTCTTCTACTAGCACCCCACACCCTTATCTCTATCAGTCTCTTCTACTAGCATACTACCCCCTTCATCTCAATCTGTCTCCTCTACTAGCACACTACCCCCTTCATCTCTATCTGTCTCTTCTACTAGCACCCCACACCCTTATCTCTATCAGTCTCTTCTACTAGCATACTACCCCCTTCATCTCTATCTGTCTCTTCTTCTAGCATACTACCCCCTTCAGCTCAATCTGTCTCTTCTTCTAGCATACTACCCCCTTCATCTCAATCTGTCTCCTCTACTAGCACACTACCCCCTTCATCTCAATCTGTCTCCTCTACTTCTCAATAAGTCTTAATAAGTCTCCAGTGCTGGTCATCTGGTTAGCACACTACCACTTCCACACTATCTCAATCTGTCTCTTCTACTTCTCAAGAGAAGATAGAATATATATATATATATATAGGATATACTTCTCAGTAAGTCTCCAGGGCTCATTATCGTTTGGTGAATGCTGCTGTTCTTGCAGTGTTTCTCTTGCAGCGTTACAGCATAATTCCAGTAATTAAGTTCCAGTTCACTGAACAAGCTTGGACTGATTTTTGCGTTTCCATGTCTCTGTGGTTGTGTTTGTCCCTCCTGGCTGTCTGTCCAGTACGGAGTATGCCACTCACAAGCTGCGCCAGGAGGGCAATGAGGAGGGGGCGTACGTGCTGCGCTGGAGCTGCACCGACTTCAACTACATCATCATGACCGTGGTCTGCCTGGAGGTACACACACACACATGTGGACACACACACACACGTTTTTCTATCACTATTTTTAGTAAAGAGTATAGTATCAGGTATTTGCAGAACGATAGCATGTCTGCACGCCATGTCTTCAAAAAGCAATACAATATTATATATAATTATAAATTAAAGAGTTTAACTTGATGGTAGCTTGAGGATGTTTACTGCAGTCTACATGAAGAAATTGGACAAGTGCTGTCTGGAATGCAAGTACTAAAATGCATCAACAGCCTTGGGAACAGTGTCATGGCTGATCCATGACTTTACACACATGGTCAAGTAGCACATCCATGACTACACACACACATAGTCAAGTAGCACATCCATGACTTTACACACACGGTCAAGTAGCACATCCATGACTACACACACACATAGTCAAGTAGCACATCCATGACTTTACACACACACATAGTCAAGTAGCAAATCCATGACTTTACACCTAATGTCAGGTAGCACTTCCCTGACTCAAGGTGTGTCTTAAGGACTTTGTGTAGAACACTTGTGGTAAACTTAGGTGCAAGTTGTGAAACTTTAGCTTTGTCATCTTGCATTTGAATAAAGCTTAAGCGTTTTCTCTTTCACACCTCTCCTAACACTAGCAGGTGTGATGCCCCTTTGTGCTATTCCATGCCTTTTGAAAAGTGTTGATCATCTCTGCTTCAGGTGGACTGTCAGGAGTCCAGGCAGGTTCCCCTCTATAAGAACTTCCAGGTGGATGTGGGTCCACAGGGCTACAAGCTGTATGGGACCGAGACACTCCACTCGTCCCTCAACGAGCTTCTGGAGCACCTGTCCGGACAGAGCCTGCGCACGGAGAACCTGCGCTTCCAGCTGAGGAGGTGCTGCCCACCCCAGCCCAGAGGTACCCTACCAGAGTCTGCTCTCTTCTCTTCTCTTCTCCTCAGCACCACTTTTCCTTCCCTTTCTACTTCTCAGCTGGCAGGCTTCTTATGGATTCCACCTGCATGGGCTTGGAATGGAGGAATGACTGTCCAGATGTTTTGGAGGCAGAGGGGGGAGGGTTCAGCTGTTGGTTCTGCAGGTGGTGCTCTGGGGGTGCAGCCTTGGAGGCTCCAGTGTCTTCTCCCAGATGGCAGGAGACGGAAGAGGCTCTGTAAGGGATGGGTGGGATCACTGGGGTGTTGGTTGCCCTGTAAGCTAGGCGGGTGTTCTAAATGCCCCAGAGGAAGGTAGGCAGTAGTGGAGGCGGTAGTGATGCGGTTTCATTAGTGCAGGAGAGGTCCGTGGTGATGATATGTGGTGCTGCTCAATCGCTCCACAGCAGTACCATCGATGGGCAGAGGGGGATTAAGGGAAGTCAATAACGTGGGGTGAAGGGCAGGGGATGGGCGTGAGTCCTTGGGGAGCCCTCGTGCTCAGTGGGGTGGCGCTCCATGTGTCCTCGGCTTACTGACTGTGCTCTCTCCATGAGAAAGTCCAGTGTCCAGTTACAGGCTGAGCTGTGAGGAGCAGCTGTGAGGAGCAGCTGTGCGAGGCGCTGTGGGTTTGTCTCACATGATGGTGTCAGCACTGCGGTGCTGAGTAAGTAACTGTGAGTATTTATGAGGGGAGGAGGTGCTGTAAAGGCCACGGGGGCGAGGGATCCAGGCGCTGAGGGGCCGACATGCGCACGGAGATGTGGAGGGGTGAGGGGCAGCACAGGGGAAGCACAGGGGCAGGAGTGACTGGAGGAGGCTAGATTAGTGTTCTTCATCCTCTCCAGCAGATACCCCCCCCCCCCACACACACACACACATGCACACACCACAGAGCTTTCATCTGACCATGGCCAAACGTCATACACCACCCACATGCAAACAAACTCACGCTGCTGACCTTTGAACTCTAAAAAAAAACGGTAAAGGTCATTAGCCTATGTTCTGTCAGATATGTGGGGGTGTGTGTTTTTTTTGTTTTTTTTCTTCACTAATTGCACCGGATTTGGAAAATGAGGGAGTCTGGGAAAGAGTGTGAGCAACTGAAGTGGCGAGTGAGTAATGCAGTTGTGCAAGTAGATTAAGGAAGTGCTTCTGTTCCGACTGTGAGCAACTGTGTGTAGGTAGTGGGGGGGGGGGGAGTGGGGGTTGGAGGTTGAAGTGAGTGGGTAAGGGTGTAGATTTTGGACTAACTAGACAAGTGAGTGGAAAGGATCAGGTTTGTATAAGTGAGCATGTGAATAAGTTGAGAGTGTAAGGTGATAGGTGAACAAGCCAACAAATGTGTGGGGGATGAGTTTCACTGTGTGTGTGTGCGTGTGTGTGTTCGTGTGTGCGTGTGCTTGTGCTTGTGTGTATGTGTGTGTGGTTTGGTTTGTGCTAGCCCCCTCTGAAAGCAAACAGCATAGCTTTATCCAATAATCAAGCTAGTTATGCCCATGGACAACCCAAAGGCTGTTGCACTGCCATTGCAAAGTGTGTGTGAGTGTGTGAGTGTGTGAGTGTGTGAGTGAGTGAGTGAGTGAGTGAGTGAGTGAGTGAGTGAGTGAGTGAGTGAGTGAGTGAGTGAGTGAGTGAGTGAGTGAGAGAGAGAGGTAAAGATCTAACCCTAGCCTCAGATGATGGCCGCCGTGTGGACGTGTCAAATGACTGCACAGGCAAACATAGGCCAGTCTCATATGATGGTCAAGCAAAGGAGGTGTGGATGGATTTAAGAGCTGAAAATGAATGTGTGTGTGCTTAGAGCACGCTGTCAAACCAAAAAACACAGGCATGGGAGGGAACAATAGTATGCACGGCTGACGTCTTGTTTACAAGCAGCCCAGGTTTCTCTGTGTGTGTGTGTGTGTGTGTGTGTGCTGAGGCAGCAGGAACAGGCAGGAAGTGTGAGTAGTAAGTGTGGTTTCCCATGGTGGCTCACTTCTGATCTCAACACCTCGGTGCCTCTCTGTCTCTCTGTCAGGGAACGGCTGCAGAGAGAGAGAGGGGTAAACATCAGCCTGTAAAGATCTAACCCTAGCCTCAGATGAGTGTGTGTGTGTGTGTGTGTGTGTGTGTGTGTGTGTGTGTGTGTGTGTGTGTGTGTGTGTGTGTCTAACCCGAGTGTATGTCTAACCCGAGTGTGTGAGAGAGAGAGGTAAAGATCTAACCCTAGCCTCAGATGATGGCCGCCGTGTGGACGTGTCAAATGACTGCACAGGCAAACATAGGCCAGTCTCATATGATGGTCAAGCAAAGGAGGTGTGGATGGATTTAAGAACTTCTGGTGTGTGTGTGTGTGTGTGTGTGTGTGTGTGTGTGTGTGTGTGTGTGTGTGTGTGTCTGCCTGCTGGCTCATTGTGTCTAAGTGCAGCAGTAAATTTGCAGCAGGCTGCTGAAACCATAGGTGTTTTGTCTCTTCCTCTTTCTCCAGGAAACCTCATTATGTGGGGTTGTTCAACTGTTTTCACACACACACATACACACGTACACACACACACACACACACACACACACACACACACACACACAAACTCCCACACACACAAACTCCCACACACACAAACTCAGCCCTCACTCTCCCCACAACACAAACAGCCCAACAGTGTTGACATTCAGCTGTATGTTTTGGTGGTGGCTCACACGCACCCCATTCATGGTCACTGCATGAACACTAAAGACGTACTTCCTTGCACTTCCATATTCAGTTGACAACAAAAATTATATGAACACGCACACAGCGAAAGAGAAACAATAACAAGCTGCTTATTGGCTTAAGTGCCCTACATTCTGTGTGTGTGTGTGTGTGTGTGTGTGTGTGTGTGTGTGTGTGTGTGAGAAGTGCAACCCTTATCTCGCCTATTAGATCTTTACACATAAGCAAACATTAGTGCCATCTGACTAAAGACACACACACACTCCTGCCCCCAGGCCAACTGTGTGTTTGTGTTTGCTCTGGTGTTTCAGAGGCCTCCAACCTGCTGGTGATGACCAAAGACAGAGAGCTGGTGCCTACGAAGACGCCTCCGGTCACCCAGCTCAGCTTCCACCGCATCCTCAAAGAGGAGATTATACAGGTGAGCACACACACATTACACGCACGCGCACACAGACACGCACACAGACGCGCACACAAACGCGCACACAGACGCGCACACAGACGCGCACACACTTACACACGCACACACTTAAACACGCACACACGCACACACTTAAACACGCACACACTTAAACACGCACACACTTAAACACGCACACACTTGCACACGCACACACTTGCACACGCACACACTTACACACGCACACACTTACACACACACACACACTTACACACACACACTTACACACACACACACACATACACACACACACACACACACACACAAAGCTTGTACACTCATCAGCATTCATACAGTTTTCGTCACATACACAGACAAGCAGAAAGAGCTAGCAACTGGGCAGTGTACACGCCATCTCTGACGCACATGCTTGCAGGTTTATAAACAGACGCACGCCCTCTTTCACGCTGTCTTAGTATGTTTTAGGTCTCCCCTTCACTACCTCCACAAACAGGAACACGGGCCAACCCTGATGCTGTGAAGTGTGTCACTGCCATGGCTTGGCCTGGGTCCAGCTGGCACTGGCTGACCTGCATAGTGTTTTGATTGGCATGTACACACCAGCACAGGAGCGTGTTCTGTTGCTTCATGACATGCACCTGGTGCTCCACTGGCCCAGTTTGATCCAGCTCTGGCCTGAAATCAGAGACTGGCAGATACTGTAGGACCTTCAGGTTGAAGCCTTCATAGACAGAGACTGGCAGATACTGTATGACCTTCAGGTTGAAGCCTTCACAGACACAGACTGGCAGATAGTGTAGGACCTTCAGGTTGTAGCCTTCACAGACAGACTGGCAGATACTGTAGGACCTTCATGTTGAAGCCTTCACAGACAGACTGGCAGATACTGTATGACCTTCAGGTTGAAGCCTTCATAGACAGAGACTGGCAGATACTGTATGACCTTCATGTTGAAGCCTTCACAGACAGACTGGCAGATACTGTATGACCTTCAGGTTGAAGCCTTCACAGACAGAGACTGGCAGATACAGGTTGAAGGATGTGCTGTTGCTGCTTAGGTAGGCAAGCTCCAAAAACAGTGTATATGTGTCTTATACCTCTAGTTAGCTTTGAATAGTCCTTAGGAGACTCCCCTGCTTCCCGGTCAACACTGTCTCCCATTTTGACCTGTTAAACATACCTGCCTCATCTAGCATTTCAGTTGCGCAGGTGTGAGATCCACTGCTTCTGTTGGAGAACGGTCTGGATAAGGGCATGAATAGAATCCATTTTTGGTTATTTCTTCTGTTGCTCAAGCCAAAGTTGTGTTGGGGTGTGATTATTCAGAGTATCTATGTGGCAATCTGCCACTTTCACTTCTCCTCTCAGAAGAAATGTTATGCAGGGCACCTTTGAACTTTTGAATGCTGAGACATTTTTTAGTTTGTGTGTGTTGTGTGTTTGTGTGTTGTGTGTTGTGTGTTCTGTGTTGTGTGTGTGTGTGAGAGAGTTACCTAACCACCATTGTTGTTGTGCTTCAGGGCGAGCACCTTGGAACAGGTACCAGGACCCACATCTATGCTGGAGTGCTGAAGATGAAGACTGATGATGAGGATGAGGCCCGGGGCTACTACGTCTCTCCGGAGGTTAAGGTGGTGCTGAAGGTGCTGGGCTCTGGACACAGAGACATATCACTGGTGAGAGCCTTCATCCCTCTTCATTGCCCTCTTCCTCATCCGTGGGGGATCCATCTGTGGACAGCATTCTGTCATTCTTCCTG
>NC_137921.1:55674976-55677476 GCF_963457725.1 Sprattus sprattus | reverse complement strand
TTGACGTGCACGTAAACACACACACACACAAACACACACACACACACACACACACACACACACACACACACACACTGCTCTGGGTCAGCCAAGGGGCAGTCTGAGGACTAGTCTGTTCTTCTCACGACCTCTTGGGAGTACAAGTAGACTAGATCCGTACTGCTTGCCATGGCCTGGGCTCCATCACACACATAACACCCAGAGGTGGTGTCACTGCTGCTGTATTCATCCCAAGGCTCAGGGCCTGTGTGAGTCACAAGTGAGCAGACTCCATCTGTGCCATTCTACCTGCGCTGAGGTGAGCCCAGCCCAGCCTGGTGGCTTAGAGCCCAGCCTCAGAATCAGCCTGTGAGGCTGTCACTGCTTTCCTGTGGGCGTGGAGCTGAGTTCACATACACCATGGATGACTGGAAATCTGTTGGCACCTAGCCAATCAGAAATCTCCCCCACCCCACACTGACTTTCCGTCAGGGTCCATACTCATCCATCATGACTCTGCACTATCTTTTAGTGGCTGTTACTGGAAGAGCTTGATTGTTTCGAGTGTGTGTGTGTGTGGGGGTGTGGGTGTGTGTCAGTTGGTGTGTCCGTTTGTGGGAATTTGTTGAACTCCTGCCAGAAGATCATGTTACACAATGATGTCTCTTCCTGGGCATCTGAGGGAAAATCCAGGAACAGAGAAATCAGCTTAATATAGACACACCATGCAGGCCCAATATTCTATGTACAGTGGTTTTGTTGTGGAGCTGTCAGTCTCACAAACAGATTGCATTCATTTGACCTCATGTTTACTGAAGACAGTTCTTGCCAGTGCCCATCACATCACAAATACATAACGTGTGTGTGTGTGTGTGTGTGTGTGTGTGTGTGTGTGTGTGTGTGTGTGTGTGTGTGTGTGTGTGTGTGTGTGTGTGTGTGTGTGTGTGTGTGTGTGTGTGTGTGTGTGTGTGTGTGTGTGTATTGCCCCTACAGAATGTGTGGAGAGGATTCCATGGATAGCACCCGAGTGTTTGGAGGACCCCACTAGCCTGGGTGTGCCGGCTGATAAGTGGGGCTTTGGTACGACCCTGTGGGAGATCTGCTACAACGGCGAGGTGCCCCTCAAAGACAAGAGGCTGACTGAGGTACCGTCTCCAGCAAGGAGGAATGCACAGCACATTTAGAATCAGTGCTGTCTGGATGGAACTGTCTGAATGTTGATCTCCTGTCAATCTGTGTTCATTTGTCTCCACTTCCTTTTCACCCTCTCCCTCTGTCTCTTTGCTTCCAATCTCATTCCTTTTCTCTCTGTCCTCTTTCCTTCTCTCCATCTCTATCCACTTGTTGCCCCGTCTCTTACACTTTCCACTCGGTGGCTTTCTTTCTCTTTGCCCTGTGTTTTTCTCTTCTCCCTCCCTCCTGTGGTCTCTCTCTCACCCCCTCTCTGTGTCCGAGCAGAAGGAGCGCTTCTACGCAGCCCAGTGTCAGCTAGCCACCCCAGACTGCAAGGAGCTGGCCGAGCTCATGACCCACTGCATGACTTACGACCCCCGCAAGCGCCCCTTCTTCAGGGCCATCGTCAGGGACATCGACATGCTGGAGGAGCAGAGTAAGAGAGCAGAGACCTGATGAAAAAAAAATACAAATCCCACAAATCATCTTTTTAAAGCACACCCTAGTTTTTATTCCGCTCCACATGTGAATTGTAAACAGGGTTGTTAATCCTCAACACTGCCACCCGGTGGATGAGATTAACAACTCCAAATGCACATTGCCATTGGTTTCTGGCAGTTGATTCACTATGGCAGATTCTTCAGTTTTACATCCGCCTGGGAAACTGAATTCGGTGGTTAACCCTTGATTATAAATCTATTGTTAACGTATTTGCTTGATCCCATGGCTTTGGTCTTTCTTGCACTAAATGTAGTGTACTCTCTCTGCAGACCCATCCATCTCTCTGCCAGATCCCTCCACTCTAGAGGTCGACCCCACCATGTTTGAGAAGAGGTATCTAAAGAAGGTCAGAGACCTGGGAGAGGGTCACTTTGGCAAGGTGGAGCTGTGTCGCTATGACCCGCGTGGGGACCGCACCGGAGAACTGGTGGCGGTGAAGTCTCTGAAGCCGGAGAACAGCGAGGAGCAGAGCAGCAACCTGTGGTGTGAGATCGGCATCCTCAAAGAGCTCTACCACGAGAACATTGTCAAGTACAAGGGCATCTGCAACGAGGAGGGTACGCCACTCTTTACACACACACACACACACACACACACACACACACACACACACACACACTCACACTCACTACCATTCTGCCATATGAAGAGTGGAACATTCATTCTCATAGGCTTTCAACAAGACAAACCCACTGGCCTTGAGCTCAGTCTCATTCAGTAAACCAGCTAGATCAATGACGTGTGTGTGTGTGTGTGTGTATGTGTGTGTGTGTGTGTTCTGCAGGTGGCAGATCTATCAAGCTCATCATGGAGTACCTGCCAATGGGCAGTCTAAAGGATTACCTGC
>NC_137921.1:55665359-55674776 GCF_963457725.1 Sprattus sprattus | reverse complement strand
GATTACCTGCCCAGGAACAAAGCCAACACCAGCCTCAAGACGCTGCTCAGCTATGCTGTGCAGATCTGTCAGGTAGGACCCCAGCATACACACATCAGTCACTCACCTCACAGCGCAGACCACATCTTCATATGCATCATGTTGGATTTTGTGCTTTTGATGCGAGTGAGTTGGGTTTCTAAACTGAGCTAAATGAATCTGGCTATTGAAAATTAATCCTGACTAAAACACCTCCCTGCTGCAGACACTGCAGTAGGATCTTGAAGGCGTTTCTTGATTAGAGATCAAATGGAACTCCATGCAGGATAGCTGTGAAAATCATCAAATATGCTCCAAGGGCCACATACTTAAAGGCACCCAGTGCAACTTTCGAGGCTTGAGACTCGAAAAATAAACATTCAATTTCTAGTCTTTTTTACACGTAGTAAGCTTCAATAACTCCATACCATTACATGTCGACATTCAAGGAGAAAAGATGAGACGTCGTTGTGTGGTGAGAACTGATAGAAAATCGTAAACAACAACAATCGCCGGTGGGGAGACGCCATTTTTCCATTGACTGGAAATAAATAAATACAGATTTGGAAAAAAATTGCGCCGATTTATTGTTGTTAACCATTTTCTATCAGTTCTCACCACACAACGACGTCTCATCTTTGCTCCTTGAATGTCGATATGTAATGGTATGGAGTTATTGAAAATTACTACATGTAAAGAAGACTAGAAATTTAAATGTTTATTTTTAAGCCTTGGAAGTTGCACTGGGTGCCTTTTAAACCCCTGAAGAGGTGTCAATCATCACATCAAATAGTTGCACACAGCAGAAACAACCTCACCAGATAACCATATTTGGGGGGGGGGGGGGGGGGGGGGGGACAAATCACCATCCCCTGGATTAGACATGCCTCTCTGAAGGTCAACACCAGGTGCCAGAGGCACACACATACACTTGGGGTCAGAGGCACCTGGTGTAGCCTGTGAAAAACAAATGTATATCTAAGAGGCCACTCTTGATGCAAACAACATGTACCAAGAATATTTAGTCTCAGCAGCAGTCATGGTGTCACAGTGACATTTCAAGCACAAAGCACCCTTTACATTTGCAGACACAGAGGTAAAAATAGTACAATCAACGTCTCAATCAACACGCGCACGCGCACACACACACACACACACACACACACACACACACACACACACACACACACACACACACACACACACACACACACACACACACACACACACACACACACACACACACACACACACACACACACACACACACACACACAGCTCCCCTACATCTGTGCTACAGCTTTCCAGGGTCCTTTGAAGTACTCAATTGTGTACTAAAAGTGGTTCAGTATTCTGCAACTCAATGCAGATCTCAGATAAAAAATACATAGGTATTGTAGTTGTCAAATTCGTGGTGAAATCAAGAGGCCCATGACAAATCAGGCCCTATCACATAAGAACAAAAACCCACCAACCTAGTGGAGTGGTTGCAGTCCAGTTGATGGCTATAGAGATATAAAGTGTCAGGAGAGCCTACTCCATTGGTTTCCTTGGCCTGATTTTACAGCTCAGGGAGACGGCAGGTCATCTAAAGCAGTTCCCAGAAGTGTCCCAGAGGAGGAGGGGCTGCGTCTGGTTCTCTCTGCCTATTCCTCATCTAGCACACATTAGTGCTCTGCTCTCCTAGTGTACTATGAGCAGAGCTGTCTCGTCACAATATTGTTACTAAATGGCACCCACCCGTTCTCCAGGGCATGGATTACCTTGGCGCTCGGAACTACATCCATCGGGACCTGGCAGCACGGAATGTTCTGGTGGAGAAGGAGAGCACAGTGAAGATCGGAGACTTCGGCCTGACCAAGAGCATCAAGGACAATGAGGGCTACTACACAGTGAAGGATGATCTAGACAGCCCTGTGTTCTGGTGAGAACCACCCCAATGTTACACCCACAACAAAACACCTGCAAGAACAACTGGCTCATAGTCCTAAACACAGAGAAGCACTGGATTTGCAGAGGTCCATTTTCCATGTACTTCTCCATGAAGGGTGGCTGTGTGATTGATGTGTGTCTGTCCCTCTGTGTGATTGATGTGTGTATGTCCCTCTGTGTGATTGATGTGTGTATGTCCCTCTGTGTGATTGATGTGTGTCTGTCCCTCTTTGTGATTGATGTGTGTATGTCCCTCTGTGTGATTGATGTGTGTGTGTTCCTCTGTGTGCAGGTACGCCCCAGAGTGTCTGGTGCACGGCAAGTTCTACAGGGCCTCTGATGTCTGGTCATTTGGAGTCACCATGTACGAGCTGCTCACCTACTGCGACACTTCACGCAGCCCTATGACGGTGAGGAACATCAAAATACACACACACACACACACACACACACACACACACACACACACACACACACACACACACACACTTAACCACCTACCCACTAAGCAGCACTGTTAGTCATGCATTACAAACTCTTGTCATGAATAATGATTCAGTCATTCACGTCTTCACACACGCACACACGCACAAACGCACACACCCACACACCCACACACTCACAAACTCACTCACTCACTCACTCACTCACTCACTCACTCACTCACTCTCTCTCACTATTGAGACGCCCTTCAGCAGCCAGTACAGTTCCCCCATATCCACCACCTCATCCTGTCTGCATTCCTCCCCATGACATAGTTGTGTGTGCAGACTGTTCACACTGGAGCTAGCACAGGCCTCCACAGGCTGGGGAGTTTGGAGGGGTGATGGAGAGAGAGAGAGATGAGAGATGAGAAACAGATGGAAGGCCTCACTCAGCCAATAAAACAGGCAGCACGGACGGGACGAGCTCCTCCTCTTTCCCCCTCATGCGCCAGGAGCAGTGAGGAGCAGTCGGCGCTACTCCTTTGTCTCCCCTGCATTGAACCCTGCAGCCCTCAGCACATTCAGCCATCACAGACTCTTCTATATGTGTTGGGAGTTTAGTTTAGCCATCACAGACTCTTCTATATGTGTTGGGAGTTTAGTTTAGCCATCACAGACTCTTCTATATGTGTTGGGAGTTTAGTTTAGCCATCACAGACTCTTCTATATGTGTTGGGAGTTTAGTTTAGCCATCACAGACTCTTCTATATGTGTTGGGAGTTTAGTGTTAAAGGAATCAGTAATCAGGCTCATTGTTTGAATGTTCTCTGGATCCAAAGGAGGAGCCTGGAGGATGGCATTGTGTCACAAGACCTCTTTAAAGAGCACCCCTCAACAATACTGTTATCCACTACGTCATTCCCTCTCAATATCTCCCAATTGCGCTCTCTCTTTCTCTCTCTCCCTCTCTTCCTTCTTCCCTCTCTCTCTCTCTTTCTCTCCCTCCCTCATTCGCTTCCTGTCCTCTCTCTTTTCTATCCCCGTCCGTCTCTCTCTCCCCGTTTCAGTCGGCACAGCAGATGGCATGTCTCTGTGCCCATGGTGGCAGATGCCCATGTGTGCCACCTCCTTCTGGTGCCAGTGTCTCTCTCTCTGCGCCATGACGGGGATCTGGGAGCGCCTCCAAATATGGCCGCCTCACTCCCTACCACCCTCCCACCAGTCATCTGTGCTCAGAGAAGAAAGATTCACACGGCAGAACCAGCACACATCCTTAAAACACACACGAACACACACAGGAGGGCCAGGCTAGGGGCTACTTGTCAAGTGTCTTTCTTAAACACACACACACACACACACACACACACACACACACACACACACACAGAAAGACACATACAGAAACACACAGGATTTGTGATCTCAGCGACTGATTGTTTGTGTTCACATAGTTCGGTCAGTTCACATTTTTAACATATTTTCTCTCATCTCCTTCCTGCAGGTGTTCCTAAAGATGATTGGTCCAACCCATGGTCAGATGACTGTCACCCGATTGGTTAAAGTTCTGGAGGAAGGGAGGAGACTGCCCCAGCCTGAGGATTGCCCTGATGAGGTAGGAAGATACACTTGTGTGCGCACACACAGACACACGCACGGAGAGTTTTCAAACTGTAATCACTCCAGATGTCTCTTTTAATCTCTGCCCGAAGGAGCTGAGCAGTGATCGCAACAATCATAAATACGCTTCTTTGAAACTTAACCCATTATGTTGTGGTTGTGATTGTGATTGTGAGTGATTGTGATTGCGAGTGTAATTGTGCGTGTATTCTTGCAGGTCTATGCCCAGATGAGGAAGTGTTGGGAGAGCACTCCAGACAAGCGCATCGACTTCAAAGGCCTGATCAGTGTCTTCCAGCAGATGCTCGCTGACAGTCCACACCCATGATCACACGCCACTTGCCTTACTGTCAGAGGGAAAGAATGCAAAGAGCTCTCCGAAGCTGTGGACATTTTAAGACTATCTCACGCATTTAAACACACACACACACACACACACACACACACACACACACACACACACACACACAGGCTTGATGTAGCAGAGGCTCTGATTGATCTGTCTGCTTGTGCAATCACTCTTCCTGGGAGAGAAGTTTGTTTTTTTGTAATGTTCTGAAAATATGAGCGAACTGATAACAAAGAGACTGTGAATAGACACTGACCCACTGGGACACACTGCATGCAGAATCTTCTGGAACATGTCCTCATTCAAAATATGCAAACAACCCTGTCAGGGTCTAGTCCTTGATTCTACATCTGCCGCATCAGTGTCACACATGAGGTAGCCTTTGTTTTTCTTTTCTTGTTGTTTTAAGCACTTGTGTATGTTTTGAAATAGTGTTTGCGCTGCCAAGCAGGGTGTCAGGAGTGGGCATGGGCACAGGAAGAGGAAGAGGGAGAGGAGACGAAGATCCACGTGATCATTACTGCTGTTAGTCTGCATGGGACAGGACCGTGGACATCCAACCCTGAGCCTCTGTGTGGACACTACAGAGGACCATGGGTGCAGTTGCCCTGTCACACGAAACGCTTGTGTGTGTGTCTGCGTGTCTGCGTGTGTGTGTGTGTGTGTGTGTGTGTGTGTGTGTGTGTGTGTGTGTGGGTCATGGATGAGTGCAAATGGTAAAGTAACCTGTGCATTTGTGTGTGTGAGTGTGCGTTTGTGTGTGAGTGTGTGAGTGACGACTGCATGGAATATTCTGGACAGTGAAACGCTTTCTGTGTCAGAGGCAGCATCTGATTGGTTGACAGCTCCTGACAGCTGCTTTGGTTCCTGCTCGTCCGACTGGTGGCCAGGCCTCAGGGAATTTCCCAAACATTCCCTGGAAACCCAAGCCTCCTCTCTCCCGTCCTGCCAGTGGCTTCTCTCCTGTCACGCTGTCTTCCTCTTCCTCCCTTCCTGCCTTCTCCTCTTCCTCCCCTCCTGTTGGCGGTGGGAGCCTGAAATGGACCCAAGGACTCATACCTGCATGCAGACCCACGGAGCTCATCTGGCCAGTCATATGCACCCTGCCAGTGTGCAGAGTTTGCCTCATGCATTGGGATCTTAGAAACGCTTGGACATGCAGCACCCACTATGGCCACTAGAGGACACCAAAGTATATTCTATGTATCGAATAAGTGCTATTGGACACATACTCTGAGCCCAGTAAAAAGTTTCTAAACCTCTCTTTGTAAGATGATTTCAGAGAGTAAAAGATGAACTTGTGATTGTGGACATGACTGCATTATGACTGTATGCATTGACTTATGGAGTGGGAACTCCACGTTGCCATGTTTCTCTTTGCTAAGTGGAAACTGCTGTATTTGTTGTAGAAGGTGGCAGAATCAGCACCATGTCTGAATTCCTTCTTCTCTTGGTAAAACCATGGCAGGGTTGATCCCAGTCCTCCAGGCCAGTGCACTGCCCTTACCTATGGCACAGTTCAAGGAAGCCTACAATACCGGATTAGTAAAAACAAGCACTTAACTGGGAAACAGAGGAGACTTTAGGGCTACATTTCCCAAAATCTGCTATTTTCATGTTGTGAAAATATGTACAATCTGGTACGGTACAACTGATGGTAATTATGCTGTATCCTCTTAAAGCTGTTAAAAAGTGAATCTCATCTCTGAAAGATTAAAGATTTGACATGTAAAGATCCTTTATGACTGGAGACATAAAAAAGATGAAGTCTCAGTAATCCTCACTGCCCCACACCATGACACCAAAGAGAAAAGCATCACTGCTGAACAGTATGCTATGCTTGAGTGCAGGGGTTGACTCACGGCCATACATGGACACTTTTAGTGGACTGGAGGGAAGCGAGATGGGTGATAGAAAGAGCTTCATACAGAGAGAAGGAGACACTTGTCCCAATTTCTAGTTTTATTCCGGAATGTAAAACAATTCCTGCTTCAAAAGAACAAAAAATATCATAATTCAGAGAAATAAGACAGGAAAGTACGACATGTGGAGGATAAAATGTACATAAATACATCTTTCAAATAAATAACATGTTTTTTTATCAACTTTTTGCCGTTCATAATTAAAAAGCATTCAGCTCCATAGAATGAAAAGTTTTTGTCAGTTTGTTTATTTTACAGGGGAAAAGAGAAGCATGCTAAAATTCCATTGTTCCTAAAAATAGCTTATTCACAGTAAAGCAATATTAACACAGTTGAGATATAAAATATTGCAAAAAAGTCTGAAATATAAGATCTGAACAGAAACCAAACAGATACATACAGTACAAACTCAGGAGTACAAACAGAACAGCAAAACATGTTCAAAGCAGGACGTCTCTATCTGCATCCTGACCCAGAGACACAAAACCCTCTGAAGACTACAGAGAGAACTTAAGTATTGCAAAGCTTTTGAGAAGCCTCACCTAACATCCCTCCCATACACACACTCACACACACTCACTCACATACACACGCCAGTCTTTCATCTGTATAAGGTCAAGTCATGTTTCAAATAGCCGTCACCTTGTCAGCTGATCAACTCTGAGTGACCTCTGTAAACTACCTGGGAGGGGTGGAAGTCATATGCCAGGCTTGTTTAGAGGCCGCTCACTCACTCACTCACTCACTCACTCACTCACTCACTCACGCTCACAGAGGCTAGGGGGGAGGGTACCTTATACACAATCAACAACCAGCCTCACCTAGCCGGCCACATGCAAATGGTAGGCACCCGGACTAAATATGAAGGAGCTTCACCCGGTACCCACCCTGGCAGCTCTCCTTATCTCCTGTTAAAACACTCTACCCCACTGCACCCACCTAGAGCACACACTCCTCTCCTCTCCCCACTGCACCCACCTAGAGCCCACACTCCACTCCTCTCCTCTCCCTACCCCACTGCACCCACCTAGAGCCCACACTCCTTTGCCTCTCCCCACTCCACCCACCTATAGCCCACACTCCTCTCCTCTCCCTTCCCTGTGGCTCCTCATTCCTCACATTTGTGCCGACTCAACTCCCTGGAGAAACCCCCCCAGTGTCCTAATGGTGCCTGTTTGGGCCGAATCAGGAGAAACCCCCCAGTGTCCTAATGGTGCCTGCTTGGGCCACATCAGGAGGAGACCAGACAGAAATACATTAGATAGCCTGAATAGCCAGACGGTGCAGGACGCCAGTTGTCGTGACTTCAGAGGTAAATGTGCTTTGATTGAAATCCCTGCTGAAAAGGCTGGAGCGCTCACGCTGGACACACAAGTCATGCCAGCTGGACAACAGACTGGCTGTTCGGAGGACTGGACATACAGGTAGGAGAGCACAGTCTGAACGTGTCATCAAACGGGGACCAGACTGGGCCCGAACTGTGGGGAACACCACTGGACTGCTGTATTGCTTTCACTAATCCAGCCCTTGTAGAACAGTGGCAAAGCATTCCAAACACATCTCCCTCTAACATCTCTCTATCCTTCACACCCATCTCCCCAGTAAAGATACACAGGCATGTGCACTCAAGAAAGCGCAGGGCAGTGGTTTGGCATGGCTTGGGAATTTCAGCCCTAAATTAGGCGAGAGCCTACACAGCCACACACACACACACACACACACACACACACACACACACACACACACACACACACACACACACACACACACACACACACACACACACACACACACACACACACACACACACACACACACACACACACACACACACACACACACACACACACACACACACACACACACACACACAAACACACACACACACACACTCAGATACTGTACATACCAGCATACTGCTCTCCAGGAAGCTGTGGCACCTGTGATAATGGCTTATATTGAACATGGGCAGGGTAGAGAAAGATACAATCACAAGAATCACCAGCCCAACAACACAAAAACACTCCTAAACAGAAGCTGGCTTTAAATGCCTCAATACATTCACCAAAGTGAGCTAGGCCTGCTGCTGCTGCTGACGCTCTCTCCAGCGGACAGGAGTGCTGCTGGAAGACTCCCATGGAAGAACCCAGGCCTGATCTAAGCACATTACCTTTTTAAGACATGGAGGAGAGACGGGGCTGACCGCACCAGTCAGCTGGGGAACTGTACACAGCTAGGTGGGGGTGTTGGGGGTGAGAGGAAGGGTGAGAGGAGAGAAGAAAGCACTATGGCTGTAGGCCAGACTTACACCAGGCTTAGCGTGGTGGAAAAAGTCACAGTCCTGCACTGATGGCCTTCAGATTCAGACAAGATTAGCTCCTACACAGGTTAGAGTTCAGCCTCTGGCTTCAGACTCTCTCAGCTTTCCTTCAGGGGAAGAGTGGAGAGAGAGAGAGCGAAAGAGGGAGAGAGAGATAGGCAGATAAAAGAAGAGGGGGATTAACCCACACAGTAACTTCACTGATATCCATGTAACTGCATTGTGCTGTGAGCGTTATTGCCTGATTTTTACCAACATGACTACAGGGCCAGCTGCTCAGCCTTGTGTGAGCGTACTCTAACCCCCCACCATACTCCCGGACACACACTTACATACACACACACACTTACTTACATGCACACACACACACAGCATGTTTACACGGTCAAAGCACATTCTTCTGCTTCGAAATGACTCAAACAGTAAATATTACATAAATATTATTATTCATGTTATTGTAATCAGTATTAAACATTATTGTTAGTTTGCAGTATCGGCAGCTGTGAAGCTTTAAACTCTGACACACTCCAGTCCACCACAATCACTCTAGAGTCTAGAACAACAACATCCCCTCAGCAACAGCAGCCAAGGCCACGGGTCGAGTTGCGTTGCCATGGTAAAACCACCCCTACAATATCCCAACAGCAACAGGAGCTGAGGCCACAGGTACGTCGCCACAGTAACTCCTATTATTGCATCACAAAGAGGGGCTGGCCTCTCTGAATTAGCGCAGTGTGGACCTGGCATTCCCCGTCACACACACACACACACACACACACACACACACACGCACACACACATGCCTCTGAGCCTCTATCATATGACCTGAAGCTC
>NC_137921.1:55655359-55662859 GCF_963457725.1 Sprattus sprattus | reverse complement strand
TCTCTGTGCACAGAGTGTGGTCCCAACATGGAGGACACATCTCTCTCCCTCTCTGCCCAGAGTGCAGTCACCTTCATAGTATGCATTACTTAAATGTCCTCTGCCAAAGTGACCTTCAATGGTGAATTATGCCTTGTGCAGTACATTCTGCATCACTATTTTGGGCTTTCTGTGCCTGACTTCACACTTTTTCCACCTTATGTGGAGATTTCACAGACTCGTTCCCCTCCCTCTTTGATGTATAAGCCTGTGTTATTGGCAGCCTTGGTTTGAAGACAGTTTTTTTGGATGTATTCCACCCTTTAAAAAATTGCATATTATTAAATGAAGCTGATATTAAATTGCACACATTTTAAAATGTTTTGGCTGGTCAAGCAAAGGCATTTGTAGGTGAAAGGTAATTAACTGACTAGTGGTTTTTAGAATAAGATTGAAATATGAATGTATCACATACCCAGTGTTTGAGAGAGAAAGGTGTTTGAATGAATTGTTGGGTCCGTTAACTGTTATAAGTTAATAATTGACACTAAAAGGGTTGATATCACAATCGTGAATTTTTGTTTTTGTTTTGTTGTTATTGTCTTTCTGACAGCACTTACATAGTAGTACTGGCTCCAGTCCGTGGTGGTGGCTTGGGTCTGGGGGAGGGGGGCAGACATGGGGGTGGTGTGGGGGGCACTGATGAAGCCAGGCATCATGGGTAGGGCACTGTAGGCGGGCAGCACAGCAGCAGGCATGACGGTCTGGGCACTGCCATTGAGTCCTGCCCCCATAGACGCCTTTACCACATCTGACTCCTACAGGGGACACACACACACACACATCAACACACACTTACAAATGCATGTCTTATATTGTTCCAAAATGACACCTGAATGCACACACACCTACTCATATTAACATTCTGATACACACACACAGCACCACATGATAACGCAAATAACTATGTTCCTGTGCTTGCACTCAAACCCAAAACATGGCTTGACTGCCCCACCTTGATATGTACTGTACTTTACTTCCCTACTAACCCCATTACAGCAACATCATACTGTGTTAATGGCCTGAACCACTGCCATCTACATTAACATGTATGATACTTTACAGTACATCCTCTCTCTCTCTCTCTCTCTCTCTCTCTCTCTGTCTTTCAGTCTGTCTATCTGTCACACACACACACACACACACACACACACACACACACACACACACACACACACACACACTCCCTCTCTCTCTCTCACACACACTTGTTCATATTCAGTCATGCACACCCATTCTGCCTCCATGCCTCTGATGGCCTAGCGTAGCACCTGCTGTGCTGTGGAGAGATGCTGTGTGTGTGTGGGTGAGTGTGAGGGGATCCATGTCTGTCATGAGCCAGACCCGTGCCCAAGCATGCCCACCCTTGTCTGACCTGTAACCAGAAGCCCCCACTGTCCCCAACACAAGCCTGATTTACACACAGGTCACCGAGGGCTGAGGAAGGCTTCCCCAAACATAAGTGTATTCAGACACATAGTACATACACACATACACACACACACAGGGGTGACTGTGTGGGGGGACGATGGAATTCAATTACCAAGACCCTACAGTTTTCTAATGTAATTCGTCCCAATTTATGCAAATGCGGCGTCTACGTCCGTAGATGGAATCTAAACGTGTGTGTATGTGTGTGTAGAGTGAGTATGTTAATGGAATCTAAACGTGTGTGTATATGTGTGTGTAGAATGAGTAGGTGAATGGAATCTGAACATGTGTGTATATGTGAGTGTAGAGTGAGTAGGTGAATGGAATCTGAACGATTATGTTTACGGATGTGGGCATAGATGTGTGTGTGTGTGTGTGTGTGTCCATGAGTGTCTGTGTGTGTGTCCATGAGTGTGTGTGTGTGTGTGTGTTCCTACTTTGCCGGCGTCTCTGTGCTGATAGGCCTGCACAGCTGCAGGGTTCATCTGGGTCTGAGAGTAGTAGTGACTGAGTGCCTGCATGTAGGAGCTGTAGTCGTAGGAGGACGTGGCTGTAGCCTAGGGACATGGAGAAGATGCCTTTATTCAAACACTGAATTACAAAGAAAGCAAAGTTAAAGTCTTTAAAGCTGTGTACAAACACGTTTGGCATAACATCATTAACAAAACCATCATCATCCCCACTCTCTCCAACTCTCCTTGGAAAACTCTTTTTTGAGAGCACATTATTGGTTAGTTTTACAGTAATCATTTCCCTCAATGGCACTGAGCTTCTTAACTGAAATCATTTCAGAAATGGACATGAAAGGGAAATATGAGTATTTAAGCAACTAAACAGCAACAGTGGCGTTTAAATAGACACCCAACTCTCCGCCAAGCAGTTCAATCAGACGACCCAACTTTAAACACTCAGCCAAAAACATTGTTAGAAGTATAAAAATAGAATACAAATATAAAGTATTTGCATCAAGAAAAGTTCTCAGGCAAACACACAAGGAAGTAAATTAAACCACAAGGGACTGCACCTGTTCAATATGTGGCGTAAGCTGAATTAAGGAAATTCAATGCCTATCCTGAAAACTCCAACAGAAAGGTGCAGGCCAACAAAATTCTTCCAAAATATTTTTCTTTCCACAGGCCTTAATACTGTTAAATTATTAAAAACACCATTAAATCAAATTTGATTACATTTAATTTAATGGAATTCAATCTTATTCATATAGTGCCAAAACTATAACATTGCCTGGGGAAAGGAAGAACTTGCTGTTAACAGGAAGAAACCTTAAGCAGAACCTCTCTTATTACAAGGGTAAGTAGAGCAATGGAACAGAAAACTATGT
The DNA here is from genome assembly GCF_963457725.1 of Sprattus sprattus. Lineage (NCBI taxonomy): Eukaryota > Metazoa > Chordata > Actinopteri > Clupeiformes > Clupeidae > Sprattus > Sprattus sprattus. The sequence goes on along the minus strand of NC_137921.1, from coordinate 55,660,050 downwards.
TGATGGTGGCAATTATTTACATTACGGTTAGGCTAGCACAGCACAGAGTATGTAGATCTATCATAGAATGAATGCATGATAGTGTGGGGAGAGGTAGGTGTAGACAGAGGGTTTCTGCGAATACATCATTCAGTCATATTTAAAACAGACAGATTTAGCAGTACTTCAGTGGTTGAGCCTTGATCTACCAGCAAAGCTCAGAGTAGTTGAGGAATCTAAATCCCAATCCATGATTCACAGGATTCTGTGTCTATTTGGAGAGACACCGCCATCAGGATGCTGAAATTCATGAAGCTATCATATCCTGTTCATCTCGAGACTAGTCTCTATTTTCTCTAGACCAAAGTATAATTGGGCTAATACCCCTAGCTAAATAAGGGAAATGGGCTCGAATTAGAGGCTCCAATGGTATGAGTATTCTTCATAAGAAGGTATACTGTGGAAAACTGTTTTATCTTGTGCTGATGATGTAATGAGGGCAAAATGTCTACTTCTGAGGCTTTACATCACTCCACTACTCCAAACCTTCAAACGATACATTTTTCTCTCACCAAGCCTCCCAAAAGGGAGTAAAAGTGTGTCTGGTTTTTACATGTAGAATCCAACAATGCAATTTCAGAAGGGGAGGGGAGGAGATAGACAGAGAGGGAGAGAGAGAGAGAGAGAGAGAGAGAGAGAGAGAGAGAGAATAAGCACTGTAGAAGTTGCAAAAGCATTTCACTCACACAGAGAATTTAATTTGTCTCATAGCAACACTGACAGCCAGAGAGTTGAAAAAAACCCTCCTCAGTCTTGGCTGCAAGTTGAGCGCACATACAGTTACACACAATCATGGCTGAAGACATTATGGGATGCCATTTCCTCACTGGAGCATGAGGGACACTGTATGTGACTGTGTGTGTGTGTGTGTGTGTGTGTGTGTGTGTGTGTGTGTGTGTGTGTGTGTGTGTGTGTGTGTGTGTGTGTGTGCGTGTGTGTGTGTGTGTTTATGAGCTTCACTGTATGTGACTGTGTGTGTGTGTGTGTGTGTGTGTGTGTGTGTCTGTGTGTGTCTGTGTATGTGAGAGAGCTCCTAAGAACTCACAGTGTGGGTTGGGCTGTGTTGTTGTTTTTGTGCTTCCTCAGATCCTTTAGAAGCAAGCACACCATCTCTTGCTTTAGCTGTCTCCTCAAGAACACACACAAGAAGGAGAGTCCAGGTCTGTGTGTGGCATCTGTGTGTGTGTGTGTGTGTGTGTGTGTGTGTGTGTGTGTCTGTGTGCGCACGGCATGTGTGCATGTGTATCTTTGTATTCCAGGAACAGCAGCATTCATCTATGATGAAAGGAAAGGTGTGGGTGGAGAACTGGACTGCAGTGTGTGTTCCTATGGTGCTTTTGTGAGTGTGTTGCACATGTGTCTGTGTGTACTAGGGTTGCTCCTTGTTTGTATGTGTTCAGAGTTAGTGTGTGTGTGTGTGTGTGTGTGTGTGTGTGTGTGTGTGTGTGTGTGTGTGTGTGTGTGAGACACAGATATTACATACCTGAGGCTGTTCCTTGCTGTATTCACTGACTGCGGTGCCCTCTTGGTTGGCACTGCTATAACTCTGAGTCTGGTAGTGTTGGTACCACTGCTGCATGGCCTCCTACACAGAGAGAGAGAGAGGGGGGGGGGGGGGGGGGGGGCACAGGGCGAGAGAAAGATAGAGAGATTTAATTCTCATTCTCCACTCCGCTCTCTTCTACTCCAGTTGCTGTGTTGAATTCTGAGTCATGACCAGCTCAATGGTCTCTTGTGAACAAGAGAGCCATGGGTTCACACCAGCGAGATGGAGGGGGAATCAGAAGTGTGTTAGAAGACTCCTGACCTCTGCTGAGAAAGGTTAGAGATCAGAGTGAGGCTGAGGGTCACAGACAAGTACGTGTGTGTGTGTGTGTGTGTGTGTGTGTGTGTGTGTGTGTGTGTGCGTGCGTGCGTGCATATGAGCAAGTTGATGATCTTCTCTTCTCGTACATACAGCTATTGGGCTTCTCTTCTGATGTGTTTTTCAAACAATCCCACTCTCCGGTTCCCCTCCTATTCCATCACACATTCAAAGTAGCTTTACTCAACAATGTATCAAACCAGGTTAAAAATGCCATAGAAGTATTAAGTGACGTTCAGTGGGCAGCAACATTTCCATCCATACATGTACACATATATGAACACATACATAAACCCATACATGAACACATACATGAACACATACATGAACACATACATGAACACAGATATGAACACATACATGAACACATACATGAACACAGATATGAACACATACATGATGAACACATCCATGAACACATCCATAAACACATACATAAACACATACATGAACACATCCATGAACACATCCATGAACACATATATGAACACATATATGAACACATCCATGAACACATCCATGAACACATCCATGAACACATATATGAACACATCCATGAACACATCCATGAACACATCCATGAACACATCCATGAACACATATATGAACACATCCATGAACACATCCATGAACACATCCATGAACACATATATGAACACATACATGAACACATCCATGAACACATATATGAACACATACATGAACACATCCATGAACACATCCATGAACACATCCATGAACACATACATGAACACATACATGAACACATCTGATTGAGGGCTCTCCAGCTCTGTGTCTTTGTCTGGTTTAATGCTGTGATGCTTTGTGACTTTGTTCTTTTGATATGCCTTTCTTACCTGCCCTGGTCATGCCCTCCATCACTCCCTCCCTCCCCCTCTCTTTCTCTCCATCTCTCTCTCCACCCCCCCCCCCCCCCCCCCCCCCCCCTTCTCTTTCTCTCCTCGTTGCCCAGCGCCCGCAGTGTGAAGCTCCCTCTCATTCTACTGGAGCTGCTGAAATGCGGAGGAGTTGAGAGCAGATGGGATGGCGTACTCAGAGCCAAATACACACACACACACACACACACACACACACACACACACACACACACACACACACACACACATACACACACACACACACACACTATCATGCTCCTTTTCATTCTCTCTCTCTCTCCTTCAATTTCCCTTTCCCTTCCTTCACTCATTAGCTTATTTTTTTGGTTTGTGCGTCATAATATACACACACACACACACACACACACACACACACACACACACACACACACACACACACACACACACACACACACACACACCTTCCCATATTTTTCCCATCCAATTTCCAATCACACCCTCCCCTCATCCTGTTCCTTTCCATCCACTTTCAGACTGTATTTACCCCTTCTCCTTCTCCTCCTCCTCCTCTCTCACTCTCTGTCTCTCTCTCTCTCTCCATGCAATCCCTTGCAACCCCCTCTTGAACTCCAGGCAGCTGCCTCTCCTCTCTTCTTTCCCCTTCTCTGTTGCTTCCTCTCTCCTCTCCACCTCCCTTTCACTTTTCTCTCTATTTCTTTCTCTGTCACTCTCCCTCTCTCTCCATCACCTGCTGACTCTCTGTTGAGCCACCTGACAGATTAGTGAAAGAGAAGGGATAGGACAAGAACTGTGCACATCACTCTGTCTGCAAGAGAGAGAGAGAGAGAGAGAGAGAAAGATGGGAAACCATCCAGGCTCTCGTGGATGCAACCCATCCCCCTTCTGTCCGTTCATTGGACAGTCCCATTCTGTGCCAGACTAGCACTATTGTCACAGACAATGCCCAGTTTCACACACACACACACACACACACACAGACACACACACACACACACACACACACACACACACACACACACACACACACTCTCATAGAAGTGTCTGATTAGAAATCCTTACAAATGATAAATGATGTACAAGAGAATTGTACTCCACTGAAACACATTAATCAGGTATGGAGCCTCTGTAAGTATATATAGCACAACTGCAGTTGCCTAGGAGTGTAACAATCCATGTCCATCTGTAATGAGTCAGTACTAGACAGTGGGGATGCGTGTGAGTAGCGGTGGAGTTACCTGTGAGTAGGGCTGGCTGTGCTGCTGTGTGAGTAGTGGTGGAGTTACCTGTGAGTAGGGCTGGCTGTGCTGCTGTGCGAGTAGTGGTGGAGTTACCTGTGAGTAGGGCTGGCTGTGCTGCTGTGTGAGTAGTGGTGGAGTTACCTGTGAGTAGGGCTGGCTGTGCTGCTGTGCGAGTAGTGGTGGAGTTACCTGTGAGTAGGGCTGGCTGTGCTGCTGTGCGAGTAGTGGTGGAGTTACCTGTGAGTAGGGCTGGCTGTACTGGTGTGTGATTAGCGGTGGAGTTACCTGTGAGTAGGGCTGGCTGTGCTGCTGTGTGAGTAGTGGTGGAGTTACCTGTGAGTAGGGCTGGCTGTGCTGCTGTGCGAGTAGTGGTGGAGTTACCTGTGAGTAGGGCTGGCTGTACTGGTGTGTGATTAGCGGTGGAGTTACCTGTGAGTAGGGCTGGCTGTGCTGCTGTGCGAGTAGTGGTGGAGTTACCTGTGAGTAGGGCTGGCTGTACTGGTGTGTGATTAGCGGTGGAGTTACCTGTGAGTAGGGCTGGCTGTACTGGTGGGTGTACTCTGCAGACGTGTCGGTGCTGTACTGGGTGCTGGGGTGAGAGGCAGGGGGCATGACGGAGCTGTACGCCACGCTGTGGGTCGGCATGGCCTGGGCCTTACTGCTGCTTGG
>NC_137921.1:55632859-55645359 GCF_963457725.1 Sprattus sprattus | reverse complement strand
GTGTGCGTGTGTGTGTGTGTGTGTGTGTGTGTATGTGTGTGTGTGTGTGTGTGTGTGTGTGTGTGTGTGTGCGCGCGCGTGTGTGCATTTCCTGAGAGGAGTACAGCTAAAAGAAGAGAGGAAAAGATAAGACTTGGACACAGAGGAGTAGAGCTGAAAAGAGAGAAAAGAAAAGGAGAAGAGAAGACAAGAGAGGAGAGGAAGGGAAAGAGTGCATACAATGAGAGCATGAAAAGAGGAGATCTCTCCAGGTCGTTACTGTCTTCCTCATACTACTGCTGACATGTTTGCTGTACTCAGAGCCTGCAGGTCCTTTCTTACCAGCCAACCAATAGCACACACCCCACACTCACACACACCACACTCAGACACACACATACACGTGACTTCGTCTCTTTATCTGGCGACTTTTCAGACCCCATTGGCGACTTTAATAGCAAAAAGCGACTAGCGACAAATCTAGCGACTCTTTTTTTGTCATTTGTAGGATTATTGTGTTGACAAAGCACTGAAAAACCATTTCACATATCCTGTTCTGCAGTTCCCGTTACAACTGATCTCACGAGAGCTGAGAACAGCAAGGGGCTGTCATGGTCTCCTCTCGACTCACACAGCGCCTGCACGGCCAGTCTGACTAAATAACAGCAAAATATTAGAACTTTGTATTTGCGGGAAAAATATAAGTGATACAGCGCTTAGAATTGCATATTGTGTGCATGCGTAGCTTATTTGCATATTATGCAACTTAATTGATTACGTCATCTAGCTACTTCTGACGACTTTCGGTGAGCTAACAGCTACTTTCCTCACAGAAAAGTTGGCAACACTGACACAGAGACCAGTGTTCATTTCGTTTAAGAAACTATGACGAAAAATATGCGTTAACAACCTTTTTCCCTTGACTAAGACGAGACTAAGACGTGACGAAAACAGATCTTTGAAAATTAAAAAAATATGTCACAATATTTTTTTCTAAACTTGCATCGTTGGTTGAATGTTGCCCGGTCCTGTATCCCTCCACTCCCTGATATACTCAGACATTGTGACGTCATTACAAACTTTATATGCCTCAAGTTCAAGCACTCGGTACTGGAAGAAAAAGAAGAATAGATATCTGGACACTTTTTAATTATTACTTGACAGAAAATAAAACACAATGCACCGCATTAACGGAAGAAAAAACATGTGGCTTCAAAATAGGTGGGAAGAACACAACAAGAGGCACCTGAAAGCTTACAGCCCTGCCCATTTATGCCACGGTAAATTAGCTAGTAACTGAAAATCAGCTAATGTTAACTAATTATTAGAATATATTAGCCAACGTTAAGTGAACTTCAAAGGGGCAGTCGAGTCGAGTGTAAAGGTTGTGTCAGCTTGGATAGCTAGCTAGTCATTTTTATTTGAAACCTTCCCGTTAGCCTTGACAAATGATCTACATCTACAAAACTGTTAGCTAGCTAACGTAAGCTAACGATGACGTATCATAGCTATCGAAAGCTAGCTATGTAAACTCATTGCAGAATGGACTGCAACGCATGACATTAATCAAGAAAAAATAAATGAATATGTGATTGGTTTACTTATCCTTGTCTATTTGGGCAATTGTTATTATCATTGGCACCACTTTCAACTGTCAAAACTATCCGTCTAGCTAAATCTGTTGGTTATCAGATTGCACAGCAATTCAAATGGAGGATATGTGGTTGATTTAAAGTAACACAATGCAACAATTATACTTCAGGATTAGGGTTAGGATAAGCAGTTTAACCTTAAAATAACAGCCTGAAAAAAATTGGGGCGCTACAATGACTTTTAATATGGAGAATCGCCTCCGTGCCATTGCCATACCAGGGTCCATAGGCATATAACTTCGTCCTGTAGTTTTGCCTGTGGCCGCCCGACTTTCTACTGTCTGCCGAACTAGTAAGTAGCTTATTTGCTGTCTTGCTTTGTCTTGTGTTGCACTTGCTTGATGTTTGACTGTGTAAGGACAGTTGTTGAGTAACTAGTTTGTCATAATGTCAAAGTCAGCGCATTTCAAGAGATTTTGTTAGTTTTAGCTGCTAGCATATCGTTAGCGAAATGCTATTGATCCGTTGTGCTGCTTTAACTCTAAGGCCAGGTAGGTACAGTAGTTGTATTGTGCTATCACATCATTTGAGTCTTTAAAATCTAGACTTGATATTCTTTTATATTTTAATAATAATACTGTTAATTAAGTATTGCCTTAAAATGATTATTAACATTGAATTAATTGGAATTCAGCTGTTGGCATACAGTATACTAGGAGATCTGTATCTTAGAGACTTATTGTATCCACAATTTAAGTACTGCAAGCTTTAATGTGGCTATAGGATGGACTTTTAAATGTGACTAAAACTAGACTAAAATTTTTTCCATCAAGTTTTCATCAACGAAAAGCAGACTAAAACTAAGAAAGATAAAAATGACTAAATGTGACTAAAACTAATATGCATTTTCGTCTAAAGACTAAGACTACATTTAAAATAGCTGCCAAAATGAGCACTGACACAAACACACACCCAAACGCACACGCACAAACACACACACGCAAAAACAAACACACAAACACACGCACACCTACAAACACTCATCCGAGCTGCAGCTATCAGACCCATGGCTCTCTTCTAATGGGCACTTTGAAAAGGATGGTCGGGTCAATAAACACAATTAGAGGCATTGACTGGAAGCAAGTGTCTCCATCTGACTGATCTGGAGGAGACCAATACATTGAAATTGGAAGAGATAAGGAACTCAGGTGTCTGTGTCTGTGCCAGTGTGTGTGTGTGTGTGTGTGTGTGTGTGTGTGTGTGTGTGTGTGTGTGTGTGTGTGTTCGTGTGTCTGTCTGTGTGTGCCTTGTTGGACGTTAGTAAAAGCAGCACTGCTCGCTGTGTTCAGTGGGCCACACATTGAACACTGTAATTAACTTGTCAACATCACTGACTGACTGTGTAGTGGGAGTGTATGTATTTGTCTGTGCTGTGTGTGTGTGTGTGTGTGTGTGTGTGTGTGTGTGTCTGTGTCTGTGTTCAAAAACTGTAAATTGATTTGTCATTTGTGTATACATCCTTGTAAGTCGCTTTGGATAAAGGCGTCTGCTAAATGACTAAATGTGTAGGAATTGGCATATCACTGAGATAGTTTTGTGAATTTATTTGTGTGTGAGTGTGTTTGAGTGTGTTTGAGTGTGTGTGTGTGTGTGTGTTACCAAAAGGGTTACTGAGCATGACACTAAGTACTGTATGACAGTATACACCTGTGTGTTGGTAGGTAAACTGTGTCATGCATGTGCCAGTATAAGTACAAATGTATGTGCAATTGTTTGTCTGTATAGGTCAAATAATAATGTGTGTTTTTGTGTTTTTGTGTGTGTGTGTGTGTGTGTGTGTGTGTGTGTGTGTGTGTGTGCATGTGTGTGCATGTGTGTGTGTGAGTGTGTGTGTGCATGTGTGTGTGTGAGTGTGTGTGTGCGTGTTAGCGTGTTTGGGTGTGTGCCCGTGTGTGTGTGTGTGTGTGTGTGTGTGTGTGTGCGTGTGCGTGTGTTTCCTCACCACTCCCTGAGCTGCGATGAGTGCTGCCAGTGTGCTGCGTCCTGAGGTCCCGGGGCAGCAGAGGGAGAGGCGGATCTCCTGACCCTGGATCAGGTGTCGGTCCATCTCCAGCATCACACTCTCTGCCTGCTCCGCCGACTCATACTCCACCACGGCAAAGCCACGCACCGGACTCCCCTCATCCTGAGCCAGCTGGAACACATACACACACACATTTATATACCAGCTGCAACATTCAGACACACACACACTTAATCACACACTTTGTGTCAGGTTCTCAGGTCAACCCTAAACCTGTTCTCTCTCTCTCTCTAACACACAATTATACACATTTTGAACCATATTCCAAAGTAAAACCACATACTGGACCTCCCACATGACATGATCCAGCTGGTACACACAGACACACACACACACACACACACACACACACACACACACTAATGTACACACATTGGGCCCTATCTTGCACCCAGCGCAATTGACATTGTCACCGACGCATGTATCATTCCTATCTTGCACCCGGCGCACAGCGCGATTTTCCCTCCAGAGGCGCGCTTCGAAATGAACTTGCGTCGACATGGGCGGGGGCGGAACAGAGAAGGCGTTTCTCTGGCGCAAGTGGTATTTTGCAGTTTCAAAAAAAACGCCGTGCGCCGTGCGCCATTGACCAAAAAAAAGCTGGTCTAATGTGAGGCGCAATGTCTAAAGTCTGTAACGCGTATTCAGAACGCTATTTTAAGGGCGCATGTGCTTGCCCGCACAGTATAGGACCTGTAGGCTACACTTTACTTCTGTCGTCTTCACGAGAGATTTACACCAATTGTTTGGCAAGCCATATAATTACAAGGAAAATAAAGTATTTACCACATGAGGAAATCATTGTGATATCCGTATCCAAGACATTTAAAAACTAGGCATACATCTAGCGTACACAATTGACCCAAATGATTCAGGTTAATTGAAGCTGCGTGACATTTGATTTATTGTATGGCTTTGTTGCATTTATTTAATGCCAGTATTATTATAAATCTTGTAAACTCATCTCTGTGTATGTGGACTTTATTTATGTACCTTGGGTTTGGTCAGCTGGTGCACTGGCTTGGGTGCCGATTTCCATGCCCCCAAATCCCTGCACGCTCTCAGGCGTGAGGGTAGACGTGGCGATGTCCTCTGCTGCCGTCAGATCCTGGGTCGAGGCAGATCCACCTCCCGTGAAGGCACGAGAACGTGTGTTACCTTCCAGCTTGGATGTCCCACGTCTCCGGACGTCATTATAGCGTTTTCGGCAACGTTTTCGGGTGCCCCGTTGCAGAAACAATCACGGCAATATCTTGACATGCTTGCTTGACTTTGCTTACTTTTGGAGGGTTTCTCGCATCCTCATATATATCTATCTTCCGGCTTTTTACAAAGCCATGCAATAAATCAAATGTCACGCAGCTTCAATTAACCTGAATCATTTGGGTCAATGTGTAGGCTACATGTATGCTTATTTTTAAAATATCTTGGATATGGATTTCACAATGATTTCCTCAAGTGGTAAATACTTTATTTTCCTTGTAATTATATATGGCTTGCCAAAAAATTGGTGTAAATCTCACGTCGGTCTCCTCGGCTGTGAACTTCTCCGGTCTTCCACCAGGTAATTCCGCCATCAAAATAACAAGCCGCTATGGACTATGCGCTTCTCGCTCTTAAAGGGAATGTGAAATGACGCTCCGATTGGTTTATTGCATATTACGCCCAAACCACACCTATGGCTGAGTAACCTCCTTTGGACCAACCCTTTTGACACTTGCGCTGGACGCAAGTGTGTTTTTTCCGCCGTTAAAATAGCAACTGCGCCATAGAGCCGCCCACACAGCTACTTGCGCTTGGCGCCGTCCTACTTGCGTTTCTGATCGGCAAGATAGGGCCCATTGTGTCATACTCCACACAGCACATCCACACACTGAATTCCCTTCATCCTGAGCCAGCCTAACAAACTTCAATGACGACCTTTTTTCATTTGAGTGATAAGATTTAGCTAAGGTAACTAACAAACACTGAATCAGCACTGTAAACTAACATTAGCTGAGCTATTGACCCATTGAAACAGATAACTCTGTGTACTACTTTTGTATTTGACGTGAATCTAATCTAAGCTGTGTTGTTAAGTGTATTCTCTTTAATTTGAGTTATTAACATTACAACTTCACCACAGAGCGCATTAACTAGGCTATGTGTGATTTCATACATTTCTGAAAGGCCGGTGTTGTACCCGATTCAGCACCCCCGTCAGAATATGCACCCCCTTGACGCACCACTCGCTTGCCTAAACAAACACAGGGGAAAATACTATACTACGATTTCATTATTTGTGAAAGAGATCGAAGAGAAGAACACAAGTGATTACAGTCTTTAGAACTGTTCTAAAGAGTACAAACAACCGATGTTTTTCTATGCAACCCTTGACGCACCACTCGCTTGATCGGAAAGGAAAGCAGTTCGCCTAAATAAACGCATGGAAAAATACTATACTACGATTTCATTATTTGTGAAAGAGATGGAAGAGAAGAACACAAGTGATTACAGTCTTTAGAACTGTTCTAAGAGTACAAACAACCGATGTTTTTCTTTCAAAAACCTCGGATAATAGCGAACGCAAAAGAACACCTTTTTGTTCTGTGGAAATATATAGCCTACCCAAGCCATGACTTCAAAATGAATTAATGTAATTTTTAATTAGCAAGTTGAATGTATTTGACACGGTGTTTCACAAGACTAAATAACGAAATGCAGTGTAGGATCTAACAGGAAGTGCAAATAAGCAGAAAGTGCAGAATATGTGCATATGAATGGCAGTGGTATATACTAGGATAGTATAAGATACAGTATGATACTGTACTCTGCTTACTCATACTAGTCCCATGTCTGTACTCTGAAAAGCATTTGATGATCGGATCAACAGAATTCTTTTAAAGGGGGGGGGGGGGGGGGGGGGGGTGTGCATATCACGACAGGCCAATTTCATACCATGCAGAATAAGCACCCCCTGTTCAATTCTGCTAGGAAGGTGGCACATGCATGAAACTCACTCTGCCTACTCATACTAGTCCCATGTCTGTACTCTGAAAAGCATTTGATGTTGGGGTCAACATAATTCTTTTAAAGGGGGGGGGTGCATATCACGACAGGCCTATTTTCACACCGGTCAGAATAAGCACCCCCCTTAAAATAATTCTGTTGACTCCAACATCAAATGCTTTTCAGAGTACAGCCAAGGGACTAGTATGAGTAAGCACAGTGAGTTTCATGCATGTGACACCTTCCTAGTAGAATTGAACAGGGGGTGCTTATTCTGACTGGTGTGAAAATAGGCCTGTCGTGATATGCACCCCCTCCTTTAAAATAATTCTGTTGATCCGATCATCAAATGCTTTTCAGAGTACATACATGGGACTAGTATGAGTAAGCACAGTGAGTTTCATGCATGTGACACCTTCCTAGTAGAATTGAACAGGGGGTGCTTATTCTGACTGGTGTGAAAATAGGCCTGTCGTGATATGCACCCCCTCCTTTAAAATAATTCTGTTGATCCGATCATCAAATGCTTTTCAGAGTACATACATGGGACTAGTATGAGTAAGCACAGTGAGTTTCATGCATGTGACACCTTCCTAGTAGAATTGAACAGGGGGGTGCTTATTCTGACTGGTGTGAAAATAGGCCTGTCGTGATATGCACCCCCCCCCCCTTTAAAAGAATTCTGTTGATCCGATCATCAAATGCTTTTCAGAGTACAGACATGGGACTAGTATGAGTAAACAGAGTACTGTATCATACTGTATCTTATACTATCTCATTATGTATATACCACTGCCATTCATATGCACATATTCTGCACTTTCTGCTTATTTGCACTTCCTGTTAGATACTAAACTGCATTTCGTTATTTAGTCTTGTGAAACACCGTGTCAAATTCATTCAACTTGCTCATTCAAAATTACATTAATTCATTTTGTAGTCATGGCTGGGGTAGGCTATATATTTCCACAGAACAAAAAGGTGTTCTTTTGCGTTCGCTATTATCCGAGGCTTTTGGAAGAAAAACATCGGTTGTTTGTACTCTTTAGAACAGTTCTAAAGACTGTAATCACTTGTGTTCTTCTCTTCCATCTCTTTCACAAATAATGAAATCGTAGTAGGCTATAGTATTTTTCCATGCGTTTATTTAGGCGAACTGCTTTCCTTTCCGATCAAGCGAGTGGTGCGTCAAGGGGGTGCATAGAAAAACATCGGTTGTTTGTACTCTTTAGAACAGTTCTAAAGACTGTAATCACTTGTGTTCTTCTCTTCCATCTCTTTCACAAATAATGAAATCGTAGTATAGTATTTTTCCCTGCGTTTGTTTAGGCGAACTGCGAGTGGTGCGTCAAGGGGGTGCATATTCTGACGGGGGTGCTGAATCGGGTACAACACCGGCAGTTTCTGTCACTGTAAACATTCAACCAACTGCAGGCTTAGAAAATTGCGTTTGACTTCATGTTTTGTTGTGAGCTTGCGATCGTACATAAGTTGGCTGTTGTCTCATGAACCCACACATAAATACATCTGCAGAAAACCTTGCCAATAACTCCAATAGAGCCAACATGTCTGTGAAATGTTTAAAATAGGCAACTGCATAAACATTCAACTACCCCCGTATAAATGAATGAACACGCTCTGCATGGCTGTTATGGGTGACATGTGGGACAAGCCGTGACTCCTGTAAACACAAACGCATGCAACAGCTGATAATCTTAGAATATAACGTGGTCAGGATACATGCATCATCCAACTGCAAAAAGTGTGCAGCGATTATACTATGACAGAACCATTGAGAAAGCAAAGGCAGGTGGCTTTGTTATGTGTGTCACTACCAACTCTGCTGTGCTGCAGTTTGCCTTAAATAGTACCATCCGTCTTTAACCACATGTGCACACATACTTTAACAGAATTCACAAGCATACACCAACAGATAACCCTCATACATACATAAAATGTATAGATTAAGAGATATATCAGATCTAAAATGATCAATAATAATAACTTTAATAATATAAAAAATTGCAGGGCTTATAACAAATACATTAGAAAGCCAGATACGTTCTAAAGAGTTGAGTCTTCCAACACTTGATACTCTCTAGCTAGCACTTGATAGCACTATGTAGGTAATTTCACCACTGAGGTACCACTAATGGAAATAGTCTTGATTGCCATCTCCTGCTATGGACAGAAGGCAAAGAAAACCGATGTGCTTCAGAGGAACGAAGTGGTCAAATTATTTCTAGATCTCAGTAAACTGTATCGCACACAATGAAGGGAGACTGTCAACTCATTTGGAACATTGACTGATTCATATTTTAATAGCAGAGTGTGTGTGTGTGTGTGACAGTGGGTCATTGGTGTTAGAGGATGGCTGCCCTGCGCCTTGTTAAATGAAATTGATTGCTCATCCAACAGGAGTCAAAAAGCCAAACCTTTCTTTTGTAGGGCTGTGATGTGATGGCATGCACGTAATATCATAGGCTATGGTATGCACCGACTGTGTTCTGCTGCAGCGCAATCACATTCGCATTTTTTGCGGAAATGCATCCTGTACTTAAGAATATCACGTACATATAAACATACAGACCAATTCAACCCTTCAAATATAATAAACACGTTACAGCGCCTCAGTAGGCTGCTCTGGATGTTTGTGATATGTATGATTGTGAGGCACAATTTACTCTCCACAATGACATCTATTTAGTCATTACTGAATGAACGCTACCCGGACCAAATAAATGATCAAACAATGCTTGAATACATGTATAATTAGCATTCTTCTTGTCACCAATGGCATGTACAGCACACATAAACTGAAATGTACGACAGGCCAGGCGTGTGTTTATTAATCACTTTGAGCAGCGGAGTCAGTCACTCAGAACTAATTATCCCCACACAAATGGGTTTTGCCATCACTTCTCATATCCAGCACAAGTTATAGGCCGCTGGGATAACGATCATGAGCATCCGTGTAAGCGCTCATAACACACGCGTGTGTATTCACTGCCTCTTTGATCGCACGCGGGGTTAGTACTGTTGCCACTTAGATCACACCCGTTCTGTGTGTCACCTTGTGACTGCTAGTAGGGGGCGGCCATTACATCAGCAGGCATTCATCAGCAGTGCTAATGGTTAGATTACATTACAGCACATTTGAGCTCTTAACAGACACCCTCATCCACAGCCATTTACAGACCAACGGGGCCGTGTGTTTAATCGGTATATGCGTCCCCTAGGGATGGGAGAGATGATTTTAGATGAGCTGCTACCATGTTTGAATGTCTGTGCTGTTCATGTCGCTGGAGTTAGAGCCATTAATGAAATGCATCTGTAGTTTGCTGTTCATGTCGCTGAAGTTAGAGCCATTAACGAAATGCATCTGTAGTTTTAGAAGGAGAACCTAGCTGCCCCCCCCCCCCCCCTCCACACCCATGTTCTGTATGTTCTGTGACCCCCTATGCCGTGTGTTCCAACACTTCCACTCGCTCCGGAAAAGCCGTCCTGTGGGTCCCAAAGACGTTCAGCACTAGTGGAGCCCCCATTGAGTGTGTGACAACACCGCTTACAAACACACACATCCGATCACACATACACAACCACACACACAGATACAAACATGTGTCAGAAACATGCTTTACGAGTACATTTAACACTTTCTGACTCAATCTGCATTTCCGGCCTTGTGAGGCTGGGTGAATGTGGCCTGATTAGCTGATCAAACTGGCCTATTCAGCCTTCAGAGGTAGGAAATAAAAAGCGCAGCTTTTATGGACTATTACATTTTATGAGAACAATATTCACTGCTTAATATTGTTATAATTGCATAAGGCAGGAGAGAAAGCTTGGAACTTGCTTACACGCCACCTTTAAGCTGTTTAATGCGGCCCTGGACAACAAGTAAAACGGTTCCTGGTAATCAAAAGTCCCAACTTGTATGACCTCCATTCAGTCTATGTCTCTGCATCAAAGAGGAACCCTTTAGATCCACACATCCTCTGTCACAATTCTCCCCTCATAACAACTGTGAAAATAGCAGCACATACTTTGCTAGTAGTCAAGGGAGGATTCAATGTCATTAAGTCTTCCAGGCCTGCCGCTACTAAGCACACTCCTGTGCCTCACAGCTAAAAACAGCCAGCATCCATGAACTGTGCCTCCAGGAAATGAATCAAGCATTTATTTATTTATCTGCAATTCCTTCTGCGGCTGGTGAAAATGACAGGATCAAGGATAGGAAATAATCCCATGGGAGCTATGTGTTGTTGTTGTGCAAATACTCTCCAACACGTAATCACATCATAACACATTACGTAAGTACACACACTCTGAATCCCAGCACAATTACCAACCACTGTTTCACAGTAGCACAGTGAAGTGTCATTCTGAGTGAAGCC
The DNA here is from genome assembly GCF_963457725.1 of Sprattus sprattus. NCBI lineage: Eukaryota > Metazoa > Chordata > Actinopteri > Clupeiformes > Clupeidae > Sprattus > Sprattus sprattus. Next base: position 55,634,320 of record NC_137921.1, on the reverse strand, counting down.
TCAAAGGAAAATCAAAAGTGTTTCAGGGTGTGAGATCTAACCCTCTCTCTCTCACACACACACACACACACACACACAGATGTGCCGTTTTTTCCCCTCCTCTTGTCCTGTGTGTGTGTGTGTGTGTGTGTGTGTGTGTGTGTGTGTGTGTGTGTGTGTGTGTGTGTGTGTGCGTGTGCGTGTGTGCGTGTGCGTGCGTGTACGTGTGCGCGTGTGTGTGTGTGTTTGTGCGTATGTGTGTGTGTCCGCACCATTGCTGTGATGTGGCCTCCAGGGAGACTGAGACCCCAGCAGCAGGCTAGTGAAGGACAGTGAGGGAGGGAGCTGACTCTACCTCCAGCTCCACTTTCAAAGCACCTCACCACGTCTGATCAGAGAGAAGCATGAAAACACAGACCCAGAGAGATACGGACAGATGACGAAAGAGAGACAGAAGCAAAGAGGGATGGAGATATGAGAGAGGGGAAAGTTAAAGAAAGAGAGAGAGGTACATTGAAGGTACATAAGACTACATGGCCTTCAAAAGCCAACATCAAGGCTTTCAGGCAATGACAGTTACCACAAATGATACAAAATATTATTATGCAATCATGCTTCTCAGGAAGGTTGTTGTCTAGTGTATAATCTGCCTTTGGCCTCGGACCAGTGAGGTCTGTATCGGACTGAAGTCCTTGGCCTCTCCTCTGTCTGTTGGACTGCCAGTGAAGCACTTTTGTGTGATCTCCTGTGTGTTCAGCATGTCTCGGGGCCCCTGGGGGCCACAGCGCTGCGGGCCTCTGGAGGACAGGGTTAAGTAGCTTCTAATTGTTCGGGGTGGCGACACGCAGGCTGCCTGCTTCGCTCAGCAGGTTCCTAATGCAGCGTTCAGCATTGTGTCCACACACACGAGCCCGACGCAGGGGAACACCCGCGTTAATTGCTGGTGAGCGCATGCAGGCTTGACCTGAGTCTGAGGTCAGTGCTTTGCACAGCTCTCCATCTCAGTGTTTCCTAGACATCCCCATCTACTTCCTCAGGGAGTTAAAACCTCATTTTACTCTCTCCGGTGTGAAAGCTCTCAATGACTCGTGCTCTCACTTATCCAGATCGTCTCAGCTCCACTGACTGCTGTGGATGCTTCTAGGGGCTAAATGCAGTGACTGCTGTGGATGCTTAAAGGGGCTAAATGCAGTGACTGCTGTGGATGCTTCTAGGGGCTAAATGCAGTGACTGCTGTGGATGCTTCTAGGGGCTAAATGCAGTGGGTCCCGCCCGGCCAGTAAATGTCTGCCTGCTGGTAAAGAGATGTGTCATTTTCCTCTAGCTGTGCACTCTGTCTGCCAAAATCCATTACGAGACAAAAGAGTGGAGGGAGTGAATCACCTGAACCTCACAGAGAGAACAGGAGCAATTTAACACACCTCAGCTCCCTGCTGTAAGTGTCCTAGCCATCTCTCTCTCTAGCCCTCTCTCTTTCTAGCC
>NC_137921.1:55620359-55622859 GCF_963457725.1 Sprattus sprattus | reverse complement strand
GAGAGAGAGAGAGAGAGAGAGAGAGAGAGAGAGAGAGAGGGAGAGGGAGAGGGAGGAAAAGCGGAAGCTTTATGATCTGAGGAAAAAACACGGTAAAATCCCAGTAAAATCCTTACAAACATTTTATTTTATGACATTTTATGACAATCTGGGTCAAGGTTGAAATATTTTCAGACACACACACACACACACACACACACACACACACACACACACACACACACACACACACACACACACACATGGAGATAAAGCTTTCAGAAGGCCCCATCTATACAATCACATGGGAGCATCTGTCAGGGTCAGGGTCACAACCATGTGTACACACACACACACACATGCATGAGCACACTCACACACAGAGAGATGTATATTTACACACATGCATGAACACACTCACTCTAACGGAGAAATATATATTTACACACGTGCATAAACATACACACACACACACACACACACACACAGAAATATAATTGCACACATGCAATCACTCTCACAATTCTAATGTGACCTGTATATTCCATATGTTTCGCATACACCCACCCATTCTTACACAAAGACAAACACACACACACTCCCTCTCTCACCCACTCCCTCATACACATACCAGCTGCAGGGCATGCCATACAGAATATATTAGCATTGGAAATGGAACAACTCCAGGCTAATTACTGCATAATGATGACAGCAAGGTGCTAGCAGTCACAACAGCAACAATAAGGCTCCTAAACTGCACCCTAATAAGGTCACAACAGCAGCAATAAGGCTCCTAAACTGCACCCTAATGAGGACACTGGCTGTGCAGGGCACAGGCACACAGACTGATGATGTGTGAAATGAGAAGTTAATGAAATGATTTTGAAACACAGAGAGAGAGAGGGGGGGGGGGGTTGAGAGGGAGAGAGAGAGGGAGAGGGAGAAAGAGAGGGAGAGAGAGAGGGATTCTGTTGTCAGGTATGATAAACACGCAGACCCATAAGCTAAGAGGATCCCCCTGAGTTCACTCACTAACACGCCTCTATCGTTCATTCTGCTGGCTGGTCTCTTACTCTATCACTTCTTCTCCCTCCTGCTCTCCACCCATTCTGTTCATCAGCCTCCTAGTCTCCTCCTTTCTCAAAACAGTCATTTTTCAACATCAATCACTTTCCCCATTCTAACTCTCATTCATTCTCTCACTTTATTTCTCTTTCTCTCTCTCTCTCTCTCTCTCTCTCTCACACACACACACACACACACACACACACACACACACACACACACAAAGACACAAACAGACTCCCCTTGCATCCAAATAATATTTACAGACTATTTGTGTGTAACCAGGCCTGACAGTCAGGTGCTGTGGGCTTTGGTGCTTAATTCACTTTTAGTGTCTGAGGCCCATTACACCCTCTACCCATGACTGGATACAAAGATAACTGCTCATATATTCAGAAGTGAGCACTTATTATCCAGAGAAAAAAAACACCAAACGCCTCTACACGCCTGTAATTGTTTGGTGTAATGATGACAGCTAGTGTTGTTCTGAAAAGACTTGCCTTTTCTCCCATCCCCCTTCCCACACACAACCACACACACACACACACACACACACAAACACACACACACCACAGGAATATTCCACTGCCACATAGAATTAATTAGCACAGCACAGTGATGTCCAAATCATACGTGTGCTTTTCCCTGTATGTCTGCGTGTGCGGAAGAACAATGACTTTGAACAGAGGCGGATGGAGCTCGGTGTGTTTCCAGTGACTGAACGCACAGCACTCTCGTCCTCCTGAAATAACACCCTCCCGCCTGGCCTGTGAATCTGCACGAGCGGCTGGAGCAGGGGCTTTGCACGAAGCTCCATAAAAACTCAATGGAGTATTTTCTGTGACAAGAGGGGTGTGTGCGGGGGTGGATGCTCGGCGAGCTCAGAGCCGCTTAAATAGCTTACACAATAATCTTATAACACACAAGCACTGTGCTGGTGACAGGACAGAGACAGGCCATTTTTGAAACTACAAAAGGCTTGATTTAATTATGGGGAGGGGGGGATTTGCTTTAAAATGTGACAGTTGCTGCTGTTATATTTCTTTAAAGCCTGCAACAGGCAGTGAGGTGGGGGTAGGGGTGGCGTCGGAAGAAAGGCCTTTCGTTGGGAAACTGTGTTAAAGGCTGCAATTCTCCTGCCATGAGGGTTCTGAAAGAAGTCATAATGAGAGAAACCCAGTCTGTGGGGCTGTGAGCACAGAGACTCCTCCTCATGGAGAGAGGAGCACAGCACAGGACAGAGACTCCTCATGGAGACGCAGAGAGAGAGGAGCACAGTACAGCTTGAGACTCCTCATGGAGACTCAGAGAGGAGGAGAGGAGTACAGGACAGAGACTCCTTATGGAGACTCAGAGAGGAGGAGAGGAGTACAGGACAGAGACTCCTTATGGAGACTCAGAGAGGAGGAGAGGAGTACAGGATAGAGACTTCTCATGAAGACTCAGTGAGGAGCAC
>NC_137921.1:55612859-55615359 GCF_963457725.1 Sprattus sprattus | reverse complement strand
TCACACTTGTCACTTGTCGGTCCATAGTTCCTGCACTGCAATGGAAGAAAGGCTGAGAGCACCGATTAGGAGGCCGTTCCTATAAATGTGCGCACTAACTGGGAAGTGCCCCAAGTTCATGCAGTGGAAAAGCACTTTTTGACTTTTTGAACATTAGCTTCCACTAAAGTGGCTGACGCCAGTAAGCTCTAATCACAGTGCAGTACAGTACAGCACTTCCCGACACGGGGAGCTGAGTCTGTAACAGCACATCCTACCACTGCGCTGCAGGAGTGTATCTGCACATCCCACCACCGCGGTGCAGGAGGGTTTGCTTCTTCAGTGCCTTCAGCGCAGCGCACATCCAACGGATGCTGCACCATCTCGAGGGGACATTATGTGCAGTAGGAGATGTGGTGGTGGGGGACCCGCTTACTCGCTCGCATGCTGTCATCCACAGGCAGAGAGAAGCAGTCAGCTTTAGCAGTAATTACAGGCGCTGATGGGGGGCTCAGGAGGTAGTCTACTCTCCAGGGTTTGAGTCTCATTAAAGAGCTCAGAAACGAACATGCTGCCTTTTAGCTAATAGCACTTACAATCCTGAAGGGTACAGAGATGTGGACGGCCCCTGTGCTATATAGAAGGCATACTGAAGTTGTACATCCATGGGAGAAACAGCAAGGAAGACAGTAAGGAAGGTGACAGAAAGGAAGAAAGCCAGCACAGAGAAGGATTTAAAGTAAGGACAGCACGTCCAGCCCACCAGCTGGTGAAAATAATACACTTGTATCTCTCTTCTCTCTTCAGCTGTTTCAGATAGACCCACTTAGAGCTCACCCTTAATGCACTTTGGCAAATTAGAGAACTCAGCACGATATCAAAATTCATTACTGTTCCCCATCTCTCAAGAATGTAGATTCAGATTTTATTTTCCTTTTCAGGAATCTGGCGGCTACACAAAGAGCCACAATGGAGGGAACAGTTGACACTTAACTCTTTACAGTGCTTTGATTGTTTAAAAAACAAGAGTGGCCATTAAACCAGCAAAAAATTAAAAAAGCAAAAAATTAAACGGCTGCATAAAATGCTAGTCAACTGAATGTAGATGTCAAAATGTGTGTTTCTCACTAGAAGGGCAAGGTTGAAAGAGAACACTTTGAATATACACTTTGGTTCCGCAATGTTCCACTTTGAAACAATTTCACTGGTGTAATTTCCTCTCCAGGTGACATAAGGCTTAAATTTGAAAGCACAAATGGTAGAGAAATGTACGCCTCTCTGCCTTACCAAGCCCTCACTCAGGGGTGGTCATCTCAACATATGGCACATCCAAAACAAACCAACCCACACAAGACTGCTGCTGGGTATAAAGTGTGATAATAATGTTAACGGGACTCTAAAGAAACTTGGATAGTACAAAACATCTGACCACTGGAAACTTTCAGACTCTATGCATGATTCCAACTGAATGGACTATATGAAATAGTATTTGGTGTTTAATTTGCCCAAGCATGCAGTGTACTTATGCAGTAAAAAACCCTGACCATTGAACTGCCTCACCAACAACTATTTGAATTATAGCTCAACTCTGGTATTTCAGCATAAAATGGGAAGACAGCAAACATGTTATTGGACCCAATCCTAATAAGGTGCCCTCTTTCACTAATGAAGCACAGAATCACTCATCATTATTTTGATAGACAAGGTGCGGTAATGACCCCATGTGCCAAGTAAGTTAACTATAGGAAAACAACTCCTAATTGCTCATTAACTCAGAATTATCCTTTATGTTTCAGGCCACGCATGTAAAAAAAAGCTGTGGGGAGTTGGCAGCAAAACTGGGAGGGCCCTTTTGAAGCCCTGGTGTCTTCATTACTGGGCCGTATGGGATTGGAGAGGGGAGATGGGGCTGAAGGGGGGGGGGGGGGGGGGGGGTTGACAAAAGCCTCTTTGTTTAGGCCTGATTCCCATGGCGGCCACTTCCCATTGTCATTCCTGTGCCCATGCCGGAGCGCCGTCGCATACCTTCGGAATTCCGTCATGGATTTCCCTGCGCAACACTGGCCGGCATTTGTAGTGAGGTGCTTTGGAAGAGCTTTGGTGAGGCCATACGGTGGGCCAAATGGTAATTAAACAGCCCCAGTGTCTTGCCGAGGTGTTTTCCAAAGTAAAAGGCAGCGGCTCCAATTTGCTGAGAGCACTGAGGGCGAGCACTGACTAAACTTGGAGCGGGCAGAGTGGGCATAAATATTTCTCATTACCTGTGGACAGGAAGCCCAACAGCCCAGAGCGAGGAAGCACACCTTCCTTCGGCGGTCACTCGAGACGAGTATGACTGACCTCTCTATAGGGTTGTCTTATTTCTTATTTGTTGGTCCTCAGGTGGCTGTAAAGGCCGATCCGTGACCCACAGATTCTGCTGCAGTGTGGGCATTGGAATGTTGAGGTGGTGTGTGGTGTTGGAGCCTTCCTCTGTTGGTCCTTGCGGAGTTGCCGCTTTGCCTCTGCGGCACGGCGGAGT
>NC_137921.1:55602859-55605359 GCF_963457725.1 Sprattus sprattus | reverse complement strand
ATCTCCGTAAGGGAGATGGGTTATGTGCTCAAATGTCCTGGGATCAAAGAAGACGTTAGTATTCATGTGCAAACTAAAAATCACGTCTCAGGATTGCTGCGCATGCAAGTTATTTCGGGTGTCTCAACTGTAACTAATACCACTGTCATATAATTATGAGTCCAGTAAGAGACGGAGCAAACACAGTTTTCTACCGTTGTTGAAACACATCCACGCGTAGACTCGTTTTCTTTCCATCCGAGAGTGGTTATTCAAAGAAAATATTAAGCACTATATGCTGATAGAAAGAAGGGAACTTTAAGCCACTACACTGCCTGTGCCCGATGCGGATCCACGTTGATGTTGTTAGTAAACAAACCAGGTGGGAGCACATCTCCGTGGTCTTTGCGCATGCCCGAGGCAATGTAACCGCTTTACATTTTGCACATGTATACAGGTAACGACAAGAGCCGTTTCCCTTGAAAATCTTCACACCTACACGCGAATACGATACGATAAACTGATCTGATCTCAGTGGCACATGTATAAGGCCCTAGTGAGAGTGCATTCCTGAGAGCTAGATCAGATCTAGAACTGGTTTTGTAGAGCAACACTGAGGTACAATCATCATCTTGCTTGAAATGTGTTTTGTTTAGCATTGGTAATTTGTTGTTGTTCCAATAGTTTCTTCCAGGTGGGGAAGGGAAGAGAAAAAAAATGTTTGATGGAGATTGATATGAACTGCCACAACAAAGTATAAAAAAGGCACAAAAGGGTGAACATCCTCAACAGTTGGAGTTGAGTGTTCCTCACCGGCAATCTACCACAATCTCAGGTCTGTATGAACATCTCTGTATGGACAGTTTAGACTTTGTCTCCAAAAGAACAGTTTGATTGGAAATAGGAAAAAGCAACCTTCTTTCATCTGGCCATGCTGTTGCCATCAGCTAGGAGAAGCTAAATCACCTATGAGTCTCCCTGTCCCTGTCCCTCTCTCTCTCTCTCTCTCTCTCTCTCTCTCTCTCTCTCTCTCTCTCTCTCTCTCTCAGCACACATCACTCTCCCAGTCTCTTTGAAGACGCTTCGCTTGATATTACTTCTGACTTGAGTACATTTCAGCCTTAATTCAAAAGAGGAAGACTGGGATTTCTTGACACTGTGGGCTTACTTTACAGCGTTTGCTAAAATGAGATATTCAATATGGAAAAATGTGTGTGTGTGTGTGTGTGGGGGGGGGGGGGGGGGGGGGGGGAGTCTGAGCATAAAATGAAAGTCAAGAGACGTGAGTGTTGGACTCAGATGAGATGAGCTTCATGTTATTTTCATGATGACTATGGTCTACATGAGGCTGCCTGAACACAATCCCACACACCAGCCTTTCACTCAACTCATCTATCCACTGCCCATTGTGGACACATTCTTTTGCATTTCCTTTCACTCTAAATTCCACCTCAAACTGGCCAAATGTGTATTGCTGGGCTACAAAAGTACAAACTGCATACATTTAAATACAATTACACTCAATCAAAGCGAGGGGAAAAAGAACTGTCTTAGTTTCTCTGAAGCTCCACGAAACTTCAATCCAAAGTGCACCGGGCCAGTCTCTAGTCAAGCCTCTAATTACTAAAGCGCCACTACTAGATAAGCCTGCTTCCCTTCTCTTCATTAAACTCATCTCTTTCAGCCAAACACCATTAACCTTTGGGCTCCTGTGCAGGACCCCAGGGGCTAAGGGTTGGGAGGCAGACACAGAGCAGACACAGAGCAGGTCTGGATGGCTGGCATGGGAAAGGTGTGTCTTTTTGGGTGCTGTACAACCACCAGAAATGGCTGGCTACAGGCATCGGACAAGCAGGCATCCATTTTCCCGAGGATCCTTTGATATTTGTGGGAGCGCTGTGGTGATATAAGATGGGCAATTACCTGTGCCTTTGTTCCGGTCGACAAAACAGTACTTGAGCTCGTACTCCTTCAGAATGTCATGGACCTCCTGCGGGAGAAAGAGAGAAAGGAGATTTTATGAAAGAGAGAAAGAAACAAAAAAACATAAGGAAGAGAGACAGGATATTTCAGCACTACACAGCAGTCTTGGCAAACCTGCCTGCAGGACTACAAAGCTGGCATTTAAAGCCAAGGGAGAAAGACATTTGATAGCTGGGAAAGGAAGTGGTTCTCAATGATTATTATTTCTGCAATGTGAATGTGCACCTCAGGGCTGTGTCACTAACTCTTTGCACATGAGCACAGTACCGGTCAGCTCAAGGCATCATGGCCTGTCTAAATCATTGTTTAGAAAGAGTAAAAGGAGGATTAGTAAGAAATAAAAAATATATGCGTGTGTGGGTCTGTTTTCTGTGTGTGTGTGTGTGTGTGTGTGTGTGTGTGTGTGTGTCTGTGTGTGTGTGTGTGTGTGTGTGTGTGTGTGTGTGTGTGTGTGTGTGTGTGTGTGTGTGTGTGTGTGTGTGCGTATGAAGGTGTTCCTTATGTGTTCCTATTGTACTGACACATTTAGCCATTTAAC
>NC_137921.1:55572859-55600359 GCF_963457725.1 Sprattus sprattus | reverse complement strand
GAACATTTTCTAGATAAAAGATAAAGAGTATGGGAAAACTGGGGGAGAGAACCACCAGGAAGGCAGTTAGAGTTGGCTCTGTCTACGGAACGCTTTGGGATTGCACAAATCTGTTTCTATTAAAAAGTGACTGTCGACGCAAGGTATAGCTTGTCATCAAACAACGTCCTTCATTGCATACCATAAAAGAAAATGTGCACTTCATGCCTTTTGTACTACGCTAACCTGGATGTCTACGAGTCTTGTTCTGAAAGTGCAAACTATAAGTGTGACATTAGGTGGGGTGCCTGTGTCAATGCATGCTGTGGTGACATCTGTGTCTCTTCACTGCCGTCACTAGACTGAGGCATGTAGCTCACACTGCTGCTAACGCTAGCAACCGCAACAGCACAGATAGAGACCAGAGACAGTAACGATGATCCACGCAGATCTGTTCACAATGTTACATTATACATGTGGTACATACCACACAGTGTTCATCACGTCGCCTGACATGCATCATTAACATGGCATGACAAGACTGAAGACCACAAACCTGAAGTCTAAACATGACATTTCAAAGTAACATTCAAAAACAGAAATGCTTTAGTTTATTAAAAACAAACAAGGGCTTTTTTCACATTCTAGCGTTAAATCCAGTCACCTGTCTGTGCGTGCACTGGGAGCTCCTGCTTTTAGTAGATTAGGGTAGGTTCAACTAGGGGTGTAAAAAAGAATCGTTTTGCATCGATGCATCGATCCAACAGCCGACGATACGATGCATCGACACGTCCGCAAGAATATCGTTTATTTATTTATTTTTATTTTTTTACTTTTTGTTGCTAGTGCACTTTGATGAGTATTTTTATTTTATAGTGAATGAAGTAGGCCTACAGGGGTATTTTTTGTTACCATTTGCTGCTACTAGTGCACATTTGCACTCATTGCACTGATTTTGTGGAGCACTGTCATTTTAAATTGAATTAACTACAGGCCTATTTTTTGTTACCGTTTGCTGCTAGTGCACTTTTGCACTGATTTTGTTGAGTATTGTTATTCTATAGTGAATGTGGTATAGGCCTATTTTTGTTATTTAACACTTTGTACTTTGTACAGTACTTTTTGATGCAAGGCCTTTCAGAATCTATAACAGGGGCATTATTTTTTTTCAGTGAATGAGGTTGTCATAGGCCTAGGTGGAGTACAACTTTTCTACTTCAGTTATTGGCTGTTGTTTCTCAAATAAAATGCATAACGATATAACAGCTTTCATTGATTTATTTCAAATCTGAAACATTGTCTAGCCTGTAAGGTAAAAAAAAAGAACAAATTAATCGAATCGAATCAAATCGAATCGTATCGTGGTGTATTCATGAGTATTGAAAATAATCGAATCGTTGGGTCAGGAAATCGATACTGAATCGAATCGCCATGATGGGTGTGATTTACACCGCTAGGTTCAACTCAGGTTAAAAGATTCCTTTATAAAAAGACCATAGACCCTTTAAGTGTGAATCCTCTTCTGTCATTTAGTTTACAAACTGGGGCAGATTACTTACACATAAGGCATATGACCCACCCACACACACACACACACACACACACACACACACACACACACACACACACACACACACACAGAGCCCCAAGGCACTGTTGTTTAATCATTTCAGACATCGCTCTTCAGGGATATCTTTATTGTAGTAGCAGTATAATAGACCGTTAGGCACACAGTGGAAAAATAGGTAGATGTAAACAAACTGCCTCATCACAGGTAATATTCAGGTCAGGTCAGCCTCATGTCACGATTTAAAACAGGCAAAGCCCTGAGAGAGTATTAGTTACTGGTTTATCCCATAGACCACCAGTCAAAACTGACCTTTTTAAATTATGCATTTAGAGCTCAAGACAAAATGTGTGTGTGTGTGTGTGTGTGTGTGTGTGTGTGTGTGTGTGTGTGTGTGAAGCTGTTGGGGTCCACATGAAGCGTTGTGGCCCAGAGCCCCTGGGGCCTGCCTACATGGATTTTTCCATCAATAATAATCATCATTCATACCATACAGGCCTCAACCAGGCCCTATACATTTTTAAAGTGTTTATTTCCTAGACCAACAGTCCAATAACATCCTCTTTTCATTGTCTGTCTTTTGCCCATCTTGCTTTGCCGTATGCTGCTGTTATGCTGCCAATTGAAGCCAATTGACAATTCATATTGATAGTGCCAGTCATACTCTAATTCATCTACCTTTCCTCATGCCCTTACTTCAGAGAAATGCTCCCACAAAGACACTGTCATCACGATAAAGACAACTAAATCATCCCTGCCTAAGGAAATCAAACCTCTGCTGTGTGTGTGTGTGTGTGTGTGTGTGTGTGTGTGTCGGTGTGTGTGTGTGTCGGTGTGTGTGTGTGTGTGTGTGTGTGTGTGTGGAATAAAAGACAGATGGGAGTACACATAACTTTGGTAGAGACTGATACTGGTAGGGAGATGCAGTCACTTAGAAACTGGTCAAGGGAAAGGACTGATACAGCAATGGAAATAAAAGATAGTGGAAAAGAGAGAAAGAGAGAGAGAGAGGGAGAGAGAGAGAGAGAGAGAGTAGGATGAGCAGGTAGGATGTGTGAGCGTTAGACACAGAGTGAGAAGGAGATAAGGGGTTGAATGATAAGGGAATGAGAGGGGCAGAATGAGTGAGAGAGTCAGAGGTAGAGGAGGGGGCAGATGGGGACTGTTAGATAGTACAGGAGCTGTGAGACAGAATGGGAGCAAGAGACAGGATGAGAGCAGGGAGACAGGACGGGAGCTGTGAGACAGGATGGGAGCTGAGAGACAGGATGGGAGCAGGGAGACAGGATGGGAGCTGAGAGAGGATGGGAGCTGAGAGACAGGATGGGAGCTGAGAGAGGATGAGAGCAGGGAGACAGGATGGGAGCTGTGAGACAGAATGGGAGCAGGGAGACAGGATGGGAGCTGTGAGACAGGATGGGAGCTGAGAGAGGATGGGAGCTGAAAGACAGGATGGGACCTGAGAGAGGATGGGAGCAGGGAGACAGGATGGGAGCAGGGAGACAGGATGGGAGCAGGGAGACAGGATGGGAGCTGTGAGACAGGATGGGAGCCGTGAGACAGGATGGAAGCAGAGGGACAGGATGGGAGTTGTGGGACAGGATGGGAGCAGAGAGACAGGATGGAAGCAGAGAGACAGGATGGGAGCTGTGGGACAGGATGGGAGCAGAGAGACAGGATGGGAGCTGTGAGACAGGATGGGAGCAGAGAGACAGGATGGGAGCTGTGAGACAGGATGGGAGCAGAGAGACAGGACGCGCTGGGTTGCTTTCAGCCCACTGGACATATAACGCCTGCCTGACTCTCACCAAACTAACACTTCAACAGCAGCTACCTGGCAGCACACACACACACACACACACACACACACACACACACACACAACACACAAACACACACACACACTCTATGTCAGGCGTTCTCGGACAACCTTACCTTATCAGTCTATTTTTCTATCTCTCACACACACACACACACACTGATGAGACCGCCTAGAGAGAGATGTATGCACAGAACCTCAGCATCCATCCCTCACCGAAATGAATCTTTCTTCTCGGCCATCCACATGTTCGTTAAAGTGTCATTAAAGCATTGGTATTAGCAAGTAAAATTACTTGACTGGAGAAAAACATGTGAACATGTATATAATATTCCTCTACCTGCACATATTCACATTACAGTACATACGTGTTTAATTCTGTATACAAGCAGGGACACCCCCAATGTTTCTAAAATGCAACATAAAGAAAATTACCAGAATTCATTGTTATGAAAACACTGACTACCTCCTAGCTACTTGGTGACAGCTGACCACGACTCTGCGTCCTTCAGGCAAAGGCAGACTGAGGCGCTAACATACTGGGCAGCCAGGGGTCAAGCTCCCACTGCCATTGCTGGAGGGTAAACTTTCTTAGACCAGTCACTGTCAGGGACAAACTGAGTGCTACGTTTATAAACATACCATTCCTAAGTACCAGTTTAACACTTAGAATGTCTATGAATAAACCTGTCACTGTATAGGGGGATTCTCAGTCACTTCTCTCTCCAATTTCAGATGTAATATTGCTCTCTCTCTCGCACACACACACACACACACACACACACACACACACACATGGATGTGGGCACATCTGCAGTGGTGCTGAGAGACTTTAACATGAAATGACACCTGCAAACTATCCTGGGGCTGCGGGGCTGGCCAATCTCCACTCCAGTGCATGTCGCGCCTCGCCTCACACACACACACACACACACACACACACCAGGCACACTCACACACCTTCCCTCTCCTCTCCCCAGCATCTGTGAGCCCCCCGACTGACAGGCATGTGCTCTCCCTTTAAATCACCCTCAAAGGCCACTGTCACTTTAGCCGAAGGGCCGCAGGCTGTCCTGGACCCTGTGTGTGTGTGTGTGTGTGTGTGTGTTTGTGTGTATATATGTGTGTGTGTGTGTGTGTGAAAGCACATAAACATGATCTACAACATCTGCTGCGACGACCAACTTTTGAATGACTAGCAACTCTATCTCCACGACACGACTCAGCCAAGAGCTCCCTCATTATCACGCATCTGAGAATAGGTCAAGACCTCTGACCTTTTGGACTACACGCAGTTGACCTTTGGAAAGGAGCTTTCACCTTGGACCACATACCGCATAACATGAGCAAAACTTTGCGCTTTGGCAAGTTAGCAGCATTGACTCCACCAGCAGCAGCAGTGTGTGCTATGCCAAGACGGCGGATCCTCCGTGGAGAATAGAGAGTCTTGTGACTCACTGGACATGGAGATCCCACACTCACACACTCTCACACACACACTCTATGTCAGGCGTTCTCGGACAACACACACACACACACACACACACACACACACACACACACACACACACACACACACACACACACACACACACACACACACACACACACACACACACACACACACACACACACACACACACACACACACACACACACACACACACACCACTCAAGAGGTATTATACATGTTAATGTAATTACTGTGCTTTTTTACTTTTTAATGACTTAATTATTACACTATTTCTTCATTACTACATTTTCTTCACTATGCATTATTCATTTGTAGGCTATTAGATTGATGGGTTTGGTCATTTGCTGTATGGTAGCTCTAGGGTAGGAAATAAAGATGAAGTCAAGCTTCTCCAAATCAATCAACATTTTGATCAGTTAATTACTTGATGCACTTAATAATTGATTAACAGATCAACTAAACCAATGTAAGCAATAGCTGAAGAGTCAGTGTACAGAAACCCAATTGTTCCCCTGTTGTGTGCATACAGGATGGACCCACTAGGGACTCAACCCGACTCCCACATACGAGGTTATGCCAGCTATAAACTCACCAGCTTGACCAACACTGGGTCCCAGATGCAAATCACCAGTGTAACGGACACGGCGCTTTACAAGCGCAGCACAGCACACGGCTAAACACTGCCAAGCAAACAGCTAAACACAGACGGCAGCCAGAGTATCGTCTGTCAAGCAGAGTTTGAACGCCATCCCTACCGGCAATCTAAACAGCAAACACACTCATGGCCTGCCAGCATGCAGCAAAATTACACCAACCAGGAAAGTACAGTAAACGACCTCACACACACATAAACTTTTCCAAAAGTTATTTAAGGGGGCTTTGGGATTCTAATATTTCAGTATTCTTCAATGGCAAAGGAAACCCTTACTGTCAACATGTGGAGAGATTAAACAATTCTTCCTCGGGTCAAACAAGTATGCAATAATGCTCTCCATGGATGCAATAATAAATTACTTCTGAGGTGTTATACAATGTAAAATGTTCTTTTCAGAGATGACAGCCACTTTCTACAAATGTTGTGTGTAATAATCATCCAACAATAACCATGTTCCAGTGTTCAGTGTCTTCCCAAAAGTATTAACTAATTCTACATATCCAGTTCATTGTTAGAGAAGCTTAAACATTAATATCCAAATGGATGAACAGTTACCAAACCTGAAAAGAAAAACAACAGATTGCCGTCACTTGCCTCACTGAGCATGTGACGTCCACTAGGGGTACTGCCAGCTAGCATAACAGAGACCACGGAGCAGAACGCAACAGGAGAATATTTCCAAGCGAAAGGCAAATTACAGCCGGATGGTATCTGTGTGAGCGAGTGTTTATTAAAACCATGCTGTCTGATTTTTGATGGTTCCAGCTGGGGAAAACACAACAAACTGCCGGAGCTGTGGTAAATTCAAGGGAGAATGTGTTTGTTTGGGTACCATGAAGTGGTGCAGTTTTAATGACCCCCTCATTGCCACAGACACAGACCACAGACAGCCTCGCTTCCGCTCCTCACTGACAGCCACAGTCCCACAGTCCTGGGTGGTGCAAGCAGGGAATGCAAATAAACATCTATTTTAAAGGCATAAGAGTGAGTGAATGTGTGTGTGTGTGTGTGTGGGATGGTGGGGGTTCAGGCTTCCTGCACACCACTGTAAGAGGTGGATTTTGACATCTGCCTGTGACATAAACAGCAGGAGGCAAAGCAGGAAGTGATGGGGTGAGAGCAGGGAGAAGCCGAGGAAGAGGAGACAGAAGGAGGAGTAAAGTGAAGACCTCAAAGCCCTTCGAAACACACCCATTGCGTGTGTCTCTGTCTGGTCACAGTCACATGACGCAGGACCAATCAGGGACCTTTTCAGCACCCTCTCAACAGACCCCTACCGGCTCCTCCCCTGAGCCCCCAACCTGTGATGATCTTCACCTGTTCCAAAGCGCCACTGAATAATTAAAGAGCTCAACTGATAGCAGGAGTCCTGTGGAGCAACAGGGAAAGAGAGCCAGAGCTTGGGAGTGAGAGGGAGAGAGTGTGTGTGAAAGAGGTAAGGGGAGAGAGAGGGAAAGAAAGAAAGAAAAGGAAAAAATACAATAAATAAAAAGTAAAAGTGCAAGAGTTAAGACAGTAAGCAAGAGAAAGATGGAGGTACCGCACACACATGCATTGAGGGGGAGAGGACCTAGAGAGCAGCCTGCTGACATCTGTCCCTACTGATGTGTCATCTGTGGTGACCTGATCAGTGCCAAGGCCATGTTTCTCACACCACCTTCTCCTTGTGCGTAACTCACCCGTTATGAGCTGCCAACATGAAGTGCTGCACTGGAGCCCTGCCACTCGCTAAGAAAGCAGATGGACAGTTCACCACAGCAAAGGTGGCCCTCATACCAGTCAAAGTCACTAACCAAAATAGTGCTCGCCGCTGAAAAGGCTTTTCTTTCAGAGAGACCATATTGTCATAACGAGGCAGGTTGTCTAGGAACAGCCATAGTGAATCATGCCTTACTCCGGAGGGGGGTTTTCTGCCATTATGTCCACAGCTTGTTCTGACATACTGTTCTATGAAATCTCAGTGACCTGGAATTTATACACACAAATATATACGGTCAAAGGATATACCCAGAAACACACACACACACACACACACACACACACACACACACACACACACACACACACACACACACACACACACACACACACACACACACACACACACACACACACACACACACACACACACACACACACACACACACACACACACACACACTCAAACACAAACACACACTGCTGCTGCCAAACAAGATTCTACTCTTTTCACAGTCCTGTCTGCATCTTGGAACATCGGACTCTAAGATCAAGGAACCCACTATCTGACATGTTTGCTTGCACTAACAATGTGGAAAACAGTCCATATTCTCTATGCAGAATATGAAATTTACTGTGGCAGGCTTCCTTCTGTTGTAGCTTGTCTTGAATTTACACAACACATTATGAAACAAGAAATATTTGCAGCAAGCTCGCATTAATCCTCGAAAGCAAAATGTTGCGATTTCATGAATGACATTTTCGAAAATAAGACATTTTATGTCAGAGAGAAAACTATGTCTGCGGAAAAAAAAGATAGCAACAAAATATGGAATGTAGGCATATAAAACACATCAAACCCATGCATAATCTATTATTAATGAGACCTAATGTTATAAAAGCTATGATTTATCTCCCGAAGTGTCCGACAACACCCAGCGAAGAGGAGGCAGGAACTACCCTGATCAAACAGACAGATTTCCGATAGCGGTGCTCGGCGTGCTCAACTCGCAAGTTAACAAGTAACCACACTCGTATAACGGGGGATTTTTCAAATGCTGTATCATGACATATCTGACACATAAGCCATCAACAAATAAAAAAATGGACGGGAGAAATATCTTTTCAGCATGTAACTACGCTCCCACCCCTCGGCGCTTTCCTCTAATGTCGTTCCGACCATCTTATATCATATAAGATAAGATATAAGACATGGCATGCGACAGTACAAAAAGTTAAAACTGTATAATCGAACAGTTTAAGAGACACGTTGAATGCGATCCTACATGTAGTTACTGTAATACTGGTGACCAGTGAACTATTACTCGAGTTATCGCTATTCTAATAATAATCTGTAACGGTATCGGTTACGATGAAGACATGAATCATTAACCGAGTGTAGCCAATAAACGAGTGCAAACATCTGAAGAGCTAGGGTTTCGTTGGGTTTCGTTGTCTGGTCACTTTATTTCAGGAGTTCACATTTCTACAAAATAAAGATATAAAGCCTTCACGGGTAATGCGCGTATCCAGAAGAGAAACTTTGCGCAATGAAATATTTGATACTTTATGCAATTCTTAAGAAATGACTATTGCATTTCGAACATTTTGATTATATAATAACTCTTTAAATAACGAGGCGAACGGACAAGTACAATAAAGTAACAAACTGACACCTGCAAGGTAGAATGCTATTGCCTATAAAATGTTTATAATGAGAAAACATGACAGCGGGAAAAAAAAGTTTATAACACTGGATAATACTGTATTCTGTACTATGCGACACCGGTAACTTTTACTTTATGTGAGTTGTAAAATGTCAAGTAAGTCTACCTGGTTAGTTGTATCTTGTGGCAGGTTCTTAATGAGGATTTTTCTCCTGTTGCTCAGCTCACGGTTAGTTTTCTCCAATCTCTTCTCGATTTCTTCCGGATCCAAAACGGGCAAATCTCGAAGACTCGTACCCTCAGATGGCGGGTCTTCATCCTGCCGGCTCTCGGGGCTGTCGGAGTCCGGGAAAGGTGAATTTTCCTGCCTTATTGCGTGTACGCTCGGCGGCTGGATGGAGGAAGCTGCCGCCATTTTGAAGGGCTCAGTAGAGAGTGAGGAGCTGAGCGGCGATAGCGGTAGGTGGGCGTCTGTGTTTTTGTGGCTTCCATCGACAGCGGAGTTGACGGAAAGGTACCGTACCCACAGGCCTGAGAGTTATTCAGTGTAGTATTCTTGGCGACCCCCACTGTCGGAAAAAAGAACAGTGAAGAGGGGCTAGTGAAGCCATCGCAGGTATTTATCGCCGTCCCGTGGATTCCCACAATGTTTTCTTTAATAGGCCATTCATCTGATAGGCTATCAAATTTGCAATGGATGCGGTTGTTAATGTTTCTCTTGTGGCACTGTCAAAACGAACTAAACAATGTGCCTTTTGCAGATTATAGCCTACTATCTATCACTTTATAGCCTACACACCAAAGCTCATTTGAAATAAAGTAGCCTATGCCTTCGAATCAACTACACGTAGCCGATGAACTCTAACACACACCCTGAACAATCCTAATTTTACTGTCGTCGTTAAAGTATAAAATTATCATTATGGTCTGGCATGCTCTGGTGTGTAAGGAAACAAGATGTGGGAATGAATGAGCAAAAGGCAATAAGGCCGTCTCTCGTGGGAGTAGAGAGCAGCAAGCGACTCACAGACTGAGAATTAAATGCCATATTTGGCAGACTCCCTAGGAAGCGTCCTCATAATGCCTATGAATGAATGCTTCCAATAAACACCGTCTTTGCAACCCACTTAACCTACTTTTATGCTTTCTGAGAGTCGACGAGCCAGCACCGGGGTACATAGACCTATTGAATGCAGCCCAGCCTACAGATGTGTGTTTACCATCCTCTCTAGATGCTATGCTGCTCAGGTTTGGACAGGACGTCGTAACGTCGTCTAATGAATGCACGGATAGGATACTTTGTACAATTGTATTACAGGGTGGCTCAATTTTACAGTATACACACACAACACTTAAGAAAAAAGCCAATTAGGTCCCATTGCTGGCTAACGTTATTAAATGAAGCTCTTTGTAAGTCCACTACGCCGTCCAAGGAAAAGAATGGATGGTTAGTGGAGAGGGATAGGGCCTAACAGCGCAGAGGAAAAGCCATCGCATAAATGAAAATGATTAAGTATTGCCATCAATTGTCGTATTCTTATAAGCATATACATAACTTTCCGTTTTGCTTATATTATACTAGGCTCTGATGATAAGGTGCAGAGAGGTGCAGGGAAAATACGAGTTATGCAGAACACGCACACCGCATAAATATGTCAGAACTGTGAAGTATTCAACTGCAGCTTGGTGAAAATGAGTAATTACAAAGAAAGGTGGACTAATGCGATTGCGAGCCCCGCTGAGTGGGAGTACAGCAGAGGAGCCGGGGAGATTTCAAATGCGCAGAAAGCACGGCGTGGGTGGCGGCCTAGTGGCAGAGCGGAACAGCGGGCCAGCAGAACACCTGGGACGCATGCATTTACGTAAAGAAGCGTGGGGAACCTTGAACCCTTCGCCTGCATTCTGGTAGGTGAGGGGGCGAGTAGGCGTTCGTAGAGGAGTCTTTAAGGCGATGCGGGATCGACAGAACTTTGGAGGCGAAAACACGCCTTCTTAAAGATGATAAACCAAGGTATTTAGTCTTTTCAGTGGTGCTGAAGTTGAAGAAAGACGTTAATACAAATATAAAGCACAAATGCATAGTGTAGACAATCATGTGGTGACTAGGAGCGGATGGCCCGTGGTCTCCATGCGCTTTAGCTCATGTACGGATCGCATCAAACTGCCTGGGGAGACGTGGACACCCAGTTTGCTCTCATTCCGTGGAGCGCTTTGGCAGCCGATTTGAGCGCACTCTTCCCCACACAGCCTCAACTCGAGCCGAGTTGTTCCACTTTCCTCCCTGGCGTCATTACGCAGAGACATAGAGCATCTTCGCTCATTCCCTTCCAGTTATCTCTGTGGCAATATTGCCATGCACCCGATGTCGCCATCAGTTTAGGAAGTTCGACGACTGAAAAGTTGATTTATTAACAAAATGAATAACAGTAGGGGTAAAACGCAGGCTTTAATGATACATTTAATGTCAGTACTTTCCATCAAACACTTATTAATATAAGGAATATATATATTTTTAATTTACATTAAAAGATCTGAATTATATTACAAAAAACTCTTCTAGCTGAGAAAGTATGGATGCGAAAAGTGGGTTCAACACGGGCACCCATTAACACATTACGTGAATATGTGCAAGAACATGATGGTTGTTGTTCGTGTGCACGCCACCAGGATGGTGCTAAATAAAACATAATGCTTTCAGGCAACAATGCACACAGCTCCTCCATCACAACCACACGCATGCTCCCACGCATGACCCTGTGCGATTAATACATCTTATCTTCATAAGAAAGCTACCTACACATACCGCTTATGTTTTTTTATGTGAAGTCAGTGATTCCTAGGGACCTCATCCCATGATTTGTGTGCAATCCCTCATCGACTCTTTTTGGGTCAAAGTGTGAAAGTGAGTACGACACCAAACAGAAGATTGATTGTTTGAACAATGGATTTGGGTTTTGTGTGTGGTCAGGAACATGATGTTAATCCTGCCCCTTTAATCTGTCTGTGTGGCAACCCTTCCCCTGCACAGCTCTCCTCTCCTGGCCTTCCACTTTAATTATGCAGGGGCCACTCCAAACAATGCCACAGTATCAGCCAGATGGATCCGCCACGGAAACCATGGGACACGGACAAATGGTGTTGATTTCAAATAATTGTCACAACCAAATTTGGAACAAATAAATGCACAGTTCAAGTTTGGCTGTCAACATTCTTTGAAATAACACATGGGCAAAGGCTGGGGTTTCTGTTTCACTGCAACACTGGTAGAAAGCTGTGGTGACATAATGTTGGATGCAAATTCAATCAGACAACTAGACAAATGTTTTGAGAGTGGACCTTTTATCACATTCACTTTGCAATAAATCTCCGTTTCATATCTTTATAATGTTATATAAGGGAAAATAAAAAAGGAATGATGTATACACACTCAACTTTCCTTCAGGTACAATTAATGCAATTCATAGTGTTAGTATACACACGATTATGATTGTTTTACAGCTGACAAATACTGTTACTGATTTTTCTGGAGGAGGGAAAAAACCCCTTCAAATTATCTTTTAAAAATAAAACATCTTTAATCTCAGTGGTGATTTAGTGTTGGCAGCAGCAATGGAGGTGAATGGACATTGAAATGGTGTCATTCAGAAACCGTATAGAGTTGTAGGGCTGTAGCATCTCTGCCCTCAGTCTGTTCACAAGACCTGGCTTCCACCCAGACTGCTCCTTCATGAGGGCTGCACAGGGCGTTTGACCGTCCCTGTTACTAGGAATACAAATCGAAATGCTGATGCTCACAAAATGTTCATCTTACCCCAAGAAAGGGACATCCAAAATAACCACTGGTCTCACTTTACAAACAGAAAAATATGCACTTTCAAAACAAATGCAAGGCTTGTGAAGTTTACAACACATGTATAGCTATCTGTTAGACTTTAGATGTATATACACACACTTTGTAGCAATGAGAAAAAAGGTCATACAATTATTCTCCCACACTGACATGAATGCAGTCCTATCACACAACCAGAGGTATGGGTGGAGCCAGGATGATTTGGATAATTTGTTTGTCTGTGTGTGTGTGTGTGCGTGTGTGTGAGATAAACAGGCTGTTCCACCATCTTCGTCTAATTATAATTTTAAAATAAGTTTGTGGCATCACCCTCAGTAGAGGTGCTCCATCTCTGCGGCTGTGTACATCTGAACTTAACCAAGCTCTTCCACACTCACACACGCAGCAACATAACACACTGACTTGCTTGCACATTATCCCCTTTCACTCACCACACACACACACACACACACACACACACACACACACACACACACACTCAAATGCACACATGTTTGGGTGCTCTCTTGCACAACCATAAAGGCTGCAACATTCTAAAAAAACTAAACCTCAAAATCAAAAAACTAATGCTCACTTTTACTCACTCGGTCACACTCTTATATAGATTCATTTGCGATTCAATTTTCACTTAGTTCCTACATTCACAGACACACACACGCACACACACAAACAAAGGCCAGTAATGCAGATTACAGAGCCAGCTTACAGGCAGTCATAAATCTGGTTATTAGTCCTCTCTCAGGGCTTAGAAAGTGAGTGCTTTGGGTTGCTTTGTGACCTCCACAGAGAAAGGCTTCTGCAGAGTCCCTTCGCCTCTTCGTCAGTTCCCGACGTCTTGAGTGACGCAACACCCCTGTTGGACCGGCATCAGGCAATCTGGCCAACACTCTCCCCAAACCCAACACCTCATGCGCCACCGCACAGATGGGCAGCCTTGGAATATCCTTTCATCTCTTTGTACACAGCGCTCTGTGCACGGAGTTCATTTGCACAACAATACAGTTTTCCCCCCAATCCATTTTGAAAAATGATCACAGGGAAATAAGTGGCGAATCAACAGGAGAGGAGTTCCCCCCCCCCCTCCTCTCTCTCCCTCCATCATGCACACGGGCAGATGAGCTTTGTCCGACACGAGCAGCAACCTGTTTAGAGTCTAGATCAGTCCTCAGGTCAATCTGCTCAGGCCCTGTGAGTCTGTGTCCGTTCATCCGATGAACACATCTCGGTCCTATTTCCAATTAAATAAATAGTAGAAAAATAATCCTCTTATGTTCTATTTTTTTTTCTATAAGTCTTTAAAAATCTGAGATGCTTATGTGTACAATTTTTTAACAAGTTCACAGCCAGCAACCCTGACCCCCAACACCTTTTCTTTCCTTGCGACAAGTCTAGTCATGAATTCTCTCCTCTGAAAGGAAAGGCAACCGCTGCACTGACTGAATAGAGAAGGGGAGCCGCTGCTCTCCCTTGCCCAGCCTCCTCTCACCTCCAAGGCATCAATCACCCGTTGCTGGAGGGGTGATGGAGTTTTGATGGATGCTGAGGGGGGTTGCAGTGGTGAGGCTGTCTCAAGATAATGTGGGTGGGGGGGAGTAGGAGTCGGGGGGTGGTGGTGGTGGGGGAGCAGGGGTGGCGTCTGGTTCAGCACTCAGCATCCACGCTGTGCACGGTGACTGCAGCCTGCAGGTGGTGCGTGTGTGTATGCGTGTGGAGCGGGTGGTGGTGGGGGTAGCGGTACGGGTGGAACTTGTGGCTGAGCAATGCTGCTGTCTGAGGGGGCGTGTCCAGGTCGAGGTCATCGTCATGGTTCCCCACGTCCACGCCAGCTGAGAGGGGGTCGTTGTTGCAGGGCGGGTTCTCACTGTCTTCCTGCGGACTCATGGTGCTGTAGCCTGCAGAGGAGAATACACACGTTTAGCATCCGGCTCACACTTACACACACACACACGTTTAGCATCCGGCTCACACTTACACACACACACGTTTAGCATCCGCCTCACACTTACTCACACACACACACACACACACACACACACACACATGTTTAGCATCCGCCTCACACTTAGTCACACACACACACACACACACACATATTTAGCATCCGCCTCACACTTACTCACATACACACACACACACACACACACACACACACACACACACACACACACACACACACACACGTTTAGCATCCGCCTCACACTTACTCACACACACACACACGTTTAGCATCCGCCTCACACTTACTCACACACACACACACACACACACACACACACACACGTTTAGCATCCACCTCACACTTACTCACATACACACACATATACAGGTCATGCTCACAACTGTGTACAAGCATACAAGCATGGACAACCCCCCCCCCCCACACACACACACACGCACTCTCAAATACATGTCAGGCATCCACTTCAAGTTTCCATTCCTCTTGTCTGTAACCCAATCAAGAACACGGGCAGTCCTGTAAGGCTGTCTGCACTGAGGCGTGCACAGACACTTCCAGACATTTAAACCACATCAGAGTAATTAACGCGTGTTTAGGGAAAACATCTCCCCACTCAAACTTCATTATAATCCTCATTAATTTAATCTTCCTTCAAATCTCATTTCTTTTGAGACCGACCACCTCTGCAGGATCTACAACAGAAGTTATTTAGTGTGAGGACACACACACACACACACACACACACACAGATTGAGTTTGGCTCCTCTGAAACCCTCAATCCCTCTGCGCTGGGATCTCCACATCTGATACTTGAAAGCACAACATCGGCACCCTCAGGCCAACACATTCCATTAGATACAACAGAGGATTTGGATCTCCAGTCCAAATCTGAAAGAGTTCTCTGTTGTAGAGTGAAAGTGTGAGTGTGAGTGTGAGTTCGAGCTGTACACAAAATGGTTGCCCTCACTTCTCAGATAAAAATGTAAAAACACTGGTAAGAGATGAATTTCACAATCAATGACTTTTATAGCCAATCTTGTATGTAGGTATAGTTCCTCTTGTGGTCTATATTCTGGAATCCATTTCCTATTGTGAGTTTGTACACTTTTGTGTGCATTTCCGCGGTGAGAAACTAACATAACTATCAGGTCATAATCAGGTTGTGAGCTCCAACTGATGATGCAGAAGAGCGCTAAGGCCTAGCGATGACTGCGCAGCTGTAAATGTCCCTGACAAGCAGAAGCAGCAGAAGCCTTTAAGAGGCTGGCCAGTGTAGTGGGCTCACTCCACGCCTGCAGGGCTTGCAAAGCTCTCGCTGCACTTCTGAGTACTGTGTTGGAGGAGTGAGTCAGAATGCACACCAGCCAGTGTTGGCGCTACACACACACACACACACACACAAAGCAAAATCGATTTGCTTTAAAAAGGGCCCTTGAGCTGGATGAGTGAGTAACATCAGTGGGAGGCACCTTTGACAGAGCACCCAAAAAAGAAACTTTCCAGAAAGATCTTCTGTCTCTCTCCTCCCTATCGCCCCAACACTCTCCATCTTTCACCACTATCCACCCATCTCCATCTTCCACTCATCCCTCTTTCTCCACCCCTCTCTTGAGATGGGCAGCTCTTCTCCTCTGACGGTTACACAATGTGTTCCAGAGCGCTCAGCCTGGTGGGAGGCTGTGGGGAGTTAGATGGAGATCTTTCACCTCCAGCTCCAAGCCGGCCTCCACATGTGGAGGAGATCCTGTTTTTGCTGTTTTATAATTCTTCTCACAGAGATACGATTTTTAAAACTTAGAACTCAAACCCAACTTAGAAAATGCCCCCTTATTAGTGCTAAGTGGAGCTTGGGCCTGAGAAAAATACACATTCCTCTCCATTGTAGCAGTTGAAGGTTTGCAGTAGTTGAAGAATGAAGTGGTAATATCTGAAGGCACTAGATTGAGCTCAAGAATTCAAGTCCAGCAGCGTGCAACACTAAAAATACATCAAATAGCCTTAACAGGGAGTGTTTGCCTTTAAGTAAATCTACCTCTCTCCTCTTCTCTCTCATTCTTCGTTCTCTGCTCTTAAAATGGAGGTTTATGGAGTTTGAGCCGAACAGGAAGCTCATTCTGACACAATCAGGGCTTTGTTCACACATGCCCTACTTTTCCAACCCCCTTTAATTTGATCTCCAATGTGGAAGTGTCCCCCCTTGGTACCTTTACACTTACAAGCCAAAACACACACACACACACACACACACACACACACACACACATACACACACACACACACACAGACAAACTCACCATGGTCACTCTCGGTCCCCGAGCGGCCCCAGTATCTCCTTCGTCGCTCTGGGCTGTGTGTGTGTCTCTCTATGACTGCAGCGATGAAGCGAGTGTTGCTGACTGCAGGGAGAGATGAAAGTAGTGGTCAGTTTGAGGGGAATGAGCTAACCAATCAGGTGATCCCTTTAACAGCAGAGCTAGACCTCCAACAGGACTACAGCCTGACCATGGTTCAGTGTTAGTACTGTGAGAAACCTAGGGGGAGTCAGGTGCACATGCATTCAATACATAATGGAACTGATGCAGACTTCTGTTTGGATGAGCACATTCCCCCCCCACACACACACACACACACACACACACCTCTTCACCAGCGTACCAACATACGTGTGCATGGTGCAAAGACACACACGTTCTCTCCCGTTCTCTCTCTCTCCCTCTCGTTCCCTCCCTCTCTCTCAAACACATCAACCCCAGCCCATGCTTACTTATGCCCCGGTCCTCATGGCTGTCCTCGTCCCTCTCGTCCCTCTCGTTGTCCAGGTTAGACATCCTGACAGACATCTCTACAGACACAGAGGGAAGACAGAGGAGGCGTATCAGTCAGAGCTGGTGGAATGACTCAGACTGATCATCTGACAGCGCTACACTGGAGCAGCTCTGCTTTGATGCTGGCAACACTCAGATATGCAAATGAGTTGAGTTGAGTGGAGTTGGTCCAACAGTAGACTCCGCTGCCATCGTCGCTTGCTCACATTCATGACCCGCCCAATCTGACCAGGCATGTGTGATCAGACGGAGAGCAGTTCATCAGCACAATTAAAACCAAAGAATGACGTCCTTAGAATATGAAGGTGACAAAGTTAAACACAAAAAGAGAGAGAGAGAGAGAGTGTGTGTGTGTGTGGGACGGAGGGGGGGGGGGGGGTGAAAGGGGAATTATGCAATAATAATTGCATATCTTGTGGTTGCAGGGGAGCAGCGCTGTGTGAAGGTCAGGGCATGGATTCACTTAATTTAATCGTCTCTGCAGCCCTGGCTTTGTCCGGCAGCAGTGGAGCACACATAAGCACACACACACTCACACACACACCCACACACACCCACACACACCCACACACACATGCACACAGACACAAATACAGTAGATACAGGAGATAGAGCCATGCAAACACATACACAAGCACAGGCCTGCACTGACACAGCCATACACAGCAATGCATCCAGATTGACAGCCACACTAATTTAAGCCTACATTCACACAGCACACACATACAGCCGTGTGTATGCACTCACAAACACACACAGCACACACATACAGCTGTGTGTATGCACTCACAAATACACTCATGTTGTATCATCCCCTCTATGGCAATCACAGTCAGTGGATGAGCGAGATAAGAGTTCATCAATAATAACAGCAGTTAGCCCATTATCAGCAGGCTAATAACATTACTGACATGGGGGGGCGCGGGGCTTATTGAATCAAATAAAGCGTAGTGAGCACTTTAACTAAGAGAAGAGCTAATGACATTACACAGCCTCTATGTGAGCCAGCTGGGATAATGGCCTGACATTTCTCTCGTGTTTCATCGCTCGCAATACGAACAATTGACAGCACACCCCCAAGTGTCCGTAGATTAGGTTTGCTTAATTTTAACAGAGATTTTCTTCACTTTGATATAATACAATGGGATAAAAGTCAGAGCAACAAAGAAAACAATAATGAACCAAACTCAGAATGTGATGGAAATAAAACTAAACATCAAACAGTTGTGACAGACTGCTAAACGCAGAAGGCGTTCTCACCCTGGGCAGCCAGCGGGGACATGTGTTGGTGGGAACGCCGGTGGATCTGGTGGCGGTACGCGTACACCGCCAGCACCAGCACCATGATGCATCCCATGATTCCTCCTGCCACGGGCCCCACAGGGGCGCTCTTGATCATGTTGAGAGATGCTACCTCTTCATCTGAGGAGGAGAAGAAAGGGGGGGCAGGCAGGGAAGAGGGAGGGGGGGAGAGAATGAGAGAGAATTTCAGGGGAGGGGGGTTAAATGCATGAAGAAGTGTACAGGGTGTACTTCGAGTGCTCTGAGCTCTCAGTGCTTTCATCTGTGCATCTTCCAGGTACAGCTCCATAAAATATTGACCACTCAAACAGATGCACAGGTCAGCGGCTCCAACCCCGGATCGAAAGAGGAAAACCGAGGCAAATCCCACAGGACACTAAATGAGGTTTAGAGCACAAGGAGCCATTTGAATGGCCCATATGTGGACTCACTGGCCAGGAAGACTGGAATGGCTGCTTCAGAACTACTACATATGCAATGCAATCAGACCAAGACACAATAGTGACAACAGACAGAGTTTTGAAAGGTGAATCTCAACTAACTACAGATGATAGAAATTTTGCAGGACTGTCCAACAGTGAGTCTGTACTGTACTGTACTGTGTGCTGATAAGCATAGGGGAAGTGATGTATAGCATGGGGAAGCTTTTTATCCGTTTTATCCGTATTCACAAGTTGTTGTTTGCATTGTGAGCATTCGAACCAAGATCAAAATAGAACATCTAGTTTTCATAGTCCACAAATAGTTTGCCATGGAAACAAATTTGACATTTGAACATGCAAAATAATCACATAATTTCTTTTACTTTGTTAAAGTTTATTTGACAGTACTGCTGAAGTGTTCTTGGTGGACTCTCTCCCACTCTTGGGCAAGGGCCAGAGTATGTGCACACTAATGTAGTGTTTAGGGGGCGTTACCCGTGTTGATAACAACCAATCGGCTACATGCCTCCAGCTCATGATCCAGTGGGATTCATCCTTCAGCACACCAGGGCAAGAGCAGATTTGATGGCTAAGAATATTTGGTGCATATGGAATTGACTTCTCTAATGGTTTCTCTTAACTGAACATTAAGATGAAATATAAGAGACATTTAAGTCAATGCTGCTGTGTGACTCCCACTGTCTCATTCCATAGTATCATTCCCTCCTCGTTTGTGTACTGTTCCCATGGAGATTCCTCTGATGTATTTCTCCAGACTCTTCCACAGAGTACATGGAAACAGATGCTTCATCTGTACAGATAAAAGCACTTTGAAGACTTCCGCTTCAGGGAACCCCCTGTATTCCCATATTATTTCATTTCATTTAGTTCTGATTAGAAAATCTCCTCTCATAAACACTACAATGATTCCCTGGCCACACATAACACCGAAGGAAAATCAGCAATTATTTGACAACTGCACTAGGAAGATAGAAGTGCTCATTTCAGGAGATTACACATGGATGAGACCTAGTATGGACCTGAGGCTGAGGCTATGCAGACACCTCAGTCAGATTACTAGCATTATCTCCTCAGGGAGAAAGAGGGAAAGAGAGAGAGAGAGAGAGAGAGAGAAAGAGAGAGAGAGAGAGAAGAGGTTAAGAGTACCGTAAAAAAAAACAGAGAAAGTAAGGGGGTGAGACAGGAAGCTAGGGACATTTAGGAGCCTGGGAGTGATGCAGCGAATGAGGGAGAGAGAGAAACGGAATAAAGAGAGGGCATTACAGAGGAGAAAGAGAGCGAGAGAGAGCGCTGTGACTCACACCGTCTGTTCCCTTCCCCATAATCACTTTCCCACATCAGTGACAGCTTCACAGTGGCCTTTTCCATTCTAAATGTCACAAATGCTTTTAACACGAATCCCTCGTCTGGAGAAGACAACAGCATTCATGTTAAATAGGTGTTTTTAACAGCGTGACTAGCGGTTGATAGTTGAAACGGTCACACTTCAGACTTGACACAGGAAGAAGGGGGTAGTACAAGCCATTCCATTTTGCATAATTCAACATAATTTCCTCTGTGTCTGTAAAAAACATGCTCATGGAAAAAAAATCCTGTTTGATTCCACTCTCCTTATGCATTGCATGACTGTGCCAACTTACCTATTAGACCCATTCCATCCACATAGGGACTCTTGGCGCCCACTATGCCCCCAAAACACTCCTTCTGCAGGGCACAGTAGGGCTTGTCCAGGTGGGTCTTCCCATCACTCTCCACCATACACCATTCACAATCCAGCACACCAAAGCAGTCGCTGCACACAAACACACACACACACACAAATAAAGACACACAACAGGTCATTATAGACATGAATCAATATAACGACTAATACGTATGACTATATGACTAATAATGATTACTCCAATTGCGCCAATTTATGACCCTGTAATAATATAGAACTTTCATCAAAGACTCCTGATGCATGGAGACAAACTCATCCACAAAGTGTCCCAATAGAACCAAACTGGGCCAGGAGGGTCTAGTATGCACACAAGAGGAAGTCTCTTTAGGTATGACTGACAAGGACTTCACTTGGCACTTCTTAAGGCTTAATGCCTAATGAGCAGTTAGGCTGACATGCTGAATCAGTCAGTCAAACAGACAGCTCTGAAGCATGAGAAAAGCTCATTTCAGACCACAAGTACTTAGAACACTGAGTCATGTTGACTCGTTTATGAGGCTGGCTGGCTGGCTGGCAGACTGATTGGTAACCTGTGGTGACAGAGTGGATACCTGCCATGTCTATGACAAGCTCTGACCCCTGATCAGTGTTAAGTGTGTACCTGCTGGTGTATCTCTGGCTGCAGCGCGTGTTGATGCACTGGGGCAGCGTGTCCTGCAGGCTGGGATCGATTACAGTCAGAGACAACGGCTCCTGGTGCACCTCACAGCTCGGGTTCCTACCAGGGCAGAAAGTTATGTGTTACTCGCATGCAAGTTACATACATTACATACGTTACACACCCACACACACACCCTTCACTCTTTAACACACACGTGATACCCCTCCACTATTTGTTCAGAGTCTAATTGAGCCCTTACACCATTTTTGTCATTCACACATAGATACACATAAAGAGAACCCCACACACACACACACACACACACACACACACACACACACACACGCTATCCCTCCACTATATGTTCAAACAATAAATGTGTACCTGAATTCACACATTCATAATGTGAAAAGGAGTCAATAAACCACTTACACCATTTTTGTCATACACACATAGGGACACACACGCACACGCACACACACACACACAGAAAGACACACACACACAGACACTCACACTACCAACTCAGTGAGCACACACACATACTCACACACACAAAGACATTAAAAGCAAGATTATAATGGCCCTCAGTGAGTGGGAGTTGAATGACAGCACTGAACAAGAAAAGACAAAACACGTCTGCCAGCCTGTTGAAGCCCTTTTGTCTGGAACATGATGGGTGCTTCTGTGCTGCCCTGAAGGACTGATGTAACACCAGCTTTCCAGCTTACACCATGAACACTCTTTTATTGCACTTTACACACGCAAGGAAACCAGCATGTTATCAGAAAATCGTGACTGTCGAGGAGATCTTACTGTTAGCCAGGCAGTCAAACATGGGTATGATTCAGTCATACATAAATTCACACCATCAGAGAGAGAGAGAGAGAGAGAGAGAAAAAGAAAGTGAGAGAAGAAGCGAAAACATGGTAAGGGTTTGCATTTTTCTCTCATCATGCCAAAGAAAATCTTACCTGTTCTCAGCATTTGTTAGGTTGCCAGTGCACTCGTTCACCTCTAGGGGGCACTCACACGGGCATTCACACTCGTTCTGCTCCATCCTGTGAAGGGCAGAGCCACACAGACACACACGGGTCATCCAGAGCAGCAGGGACAGGGCAGGGCAGAGAAGAGAGCCTCATTAATCATGACTTCCAGTAAGCAGGGCTTGTTTCAGAGAAGAGAGGAATATCATCGCACAAATGGCTCTGCATATCATCAAGCCAACAGGTCCGCACGCAAGCAATCACAGAATGACAGGCTTATCCTCTTACATTTTTGGAGCAGCAAAACATGGGTAGTACCCGACAGTCAATTTAACAAACAACAGTAATTGTCTCTCTTGACTCTTTTTTTTTGACAGGGTATGACCGAGGCTGGTGCTCCATGATAACTGCACCATAGCTTAGGCATTTACAGGAGCAGGTCGATCAATTGAGATCAAATGTTACCAAGGTCTCTGTGACTTTAGGCATGTAACTGCTAAAAAGGAACCTGTGTGTGTGTGTGTCTGTTTGTGTGTGTGTGTGTGTATGTACCTGTGGCAGTTGAGGCAGAGGCGGTCCACCGTGCTGCAGGCACAGAAGGCCAGTGAGTCACACGTCTCGTTGACGATGCCAGCGAAGGCGTTCGTGCCAGGGATGCGTGTCAGCCTGTACTTAGAGCAATGGCTGCCATGCACCAGATTAGTCAGGTCGCCCTGGAATAAGAGACAAGATACCGGTGTAAGACACATATTCACTCAATTAAAGAGCAAGAGACAAGATACTGGTGTTAGTCACATATTCACTCAAATACCAAATGATCTATGTAACACACATTTTTCCTGTTGTAGACAGACGCTCCAAAAAAGTGGGTGAATTTAAAAAAACATTAACGCAGTAATACGCATCTAAAAACGAAACTATAAAATGTGACTTTTCTAAAGAACGAGTTCCTATCGAGTGAAACTCACAAGGTGAAGTAACATGAAACTAGAATGCATTTGGATTACTGAAAAGAACACGCATTAATCAAACCAATCCACAATCCTTCAATGACAATGCATCTGGTACATAATTCTGAGTCACCAGCAGGTGGCAGTATTATACTACAGATCTCTTATCAGATGTACAGCATGTGGACCTTACTCACCACTATGCTGGTGTTGAACTTGTAGAAGCGCTGCACAGTGCGATCACTGAAGCTGTTGCAGAGGTTCTTCTTTACGAAGTTGGGGTGGTTCAGGATGTCATTGGCTACCAAAGGCTCCTGATCAACACAGATGACACAGACACAACATGTTTTTCTCTCAAGGTGAAGAAGAAGCTTAAAGACCCAATGGAGGAAGAGTGAAAGGTGAAGTGAGTGAGTGAGTGAGTGAGCGAGCGAAAGGCAAAGAAGGGAAAAGAAAGGGATTGACGGAGAGGGAGAGATTAGAAAAGGACAGAAGCACAAGAATGGAAACGGAAACAAAGACATGGAATTAAAGAAAGGATATTGGAGAGAAAAAAATACATTTGAAATAAAAGCAACAGATATAGAAACATCCGCAGTGTTTACCTTGTGAGTGATGTGCTGCTGTTCTGCAGGGGCGTGACCTTTGGGGTCAATAAGGGTGGGGTGAGCCACGAGGTAACCTCTGTCCTCCATGATGAAACACCTGCCGCACACAGAACATTACACACACACACACACACACACACGTCATTACACATCACATCATACAACACATTAGTGAATACACATCACATCATACAATACAGCAGTAACAACAAGCAAACACAGTGAAAGCCCGTAGGCCTCCTTGTGATTCTGTGCTCAGATCAGTGACAGAGTGCACTGATGTTGGAAAAGACCTGTGTTACTCTGTGTGTACTGGGCTGATGTTAGTACAGACCTGTGTTACTCTGTGTGTACTGGGCTGATGTTAGCACAGACCTGTGTTACTCTGTGTGTATTGGGCTGATGTTAGTACAGACCTGTGTTACTCTGTGTGTATTGGGCTGATGTTAGTACAGTCCTGTGTTACTCTGTGTGTACTGGGCTGATGTTAGCACAGACCTGTGTTACTCTGTGTGTATTGGGCTGATGTTAGTACAGACCTGTGTTACTCTGTGTGTATTGGGCTGATGTTAGTACAGTCCTGTGTTACTCTGTGTGTACTGGGCTGGTGTTAGTACAGACCTGTGTTACTCTGTGTGTACTGAGCTGATGTTAGTACAGACCTGTTACTCTGTGTGTACTGGGCTGATGTTAGTACAGACCTGTTACTCTGTGTGTACTGGGCTGATGTTAGTACAGACCTGTGTTACTCTGTGTGTACTGGGCTGATGTTAGTACAGACCTGTGTTACTCTGTGTGGACTGGGCTGATGTTAGTACAGACCTGTGTTACTCTGTGTGTACTGAGCTGATGTTAGTACAGACCTGTTACTCTGTGTGTACTGGGCTGATGTTAGTACAGACCTGTGTTACTCTGTGTGTACTGGGCTGATGTTAGTACAGACCTGTGTTACTCTGTGTGGACTGGGCTGATGTGTTTACAGGAGGAAAGGAAGATTCAGACTCAGATCCACTGGGCCTAGCAGCCCCTCACAGCGCACCATTTTGTCTTTTCCCCTCTCTCTCTCTCTCCTTCCCGCACTCTCTTTCTTTCTTTCTTTCTTTCATTCTGCTGTTTTTTCCTCGCTCTCTCTCTATCCCTCACACACACACACACACACACACACACGGCTAATCCTATTTAATGGCCACTGCACCCACGACTTCTAACCCAAAGACACACTGACATGGCCTACACAACCTCCCACAGGAAGAAAGAAAGACAGAAAGAAAGAAAGAAAGAAAAAGGGGGGAAGGGGAGTAGAGGGGTGGCTGAGGGGGAAGGACGATGGATGTGAGATGGGGGTGAGGGAGAGAAACAGATGGGAGACCACCAAAGAATGGAACATAAAACAGGGATATTAAATAATGATGAAGTTAAGGTGAGAATGGTGGCAAGGAGAGGAGTAGAGAGAGAGAGAGAAAGAGAGAGGAGTGAAGAGAGGGAAGAGGGGAGAAAGGAGAGGATCGAGGGAAGAGGGGAGAAAGGAGAGGATCGAGGGAAGAGGAGAGAGAAGTTGAGAGAGAGGAGTGGAAATAGGGAAGAGGAGAGAGGAGTGGAAATTGGGAAAAGAGAGAGAAGAGGAGAGAGGAGAAAGAGAAATGGAGAGAGGGAAGAGGAGAGAGAAGTGGAGGGAGGGAAGAGGAGAGAGAGAAGTGGAGAGCGTGAGTGTTTAAAATACAGAATGGGACATAGAGAGAGAGAAAGGACTGAGGAGGGGTGAAAAGCGGTTGCCAGTACCTAACATAACAGGATGTGTCTGGAATGCACGCCTAATCAGCTTATCTCTTTTTGTCTCCCTGTCTCCCTCTCAGGCCCTCTGGTTCTCTCTCTCTCTCTCTCTCTCTCTCTCTCTCTCTTTGTCTCTCTCTCTCTCTGTCTCTCATTCACTATCACTCCCTCTCTCTCTCTCTCTCTCTCTCATTCACTATCGCTCCCTCTCCCAAGCCCTCTCTCACTGAAGTGGACCAGTTTTAATATGTGTCTGTGTGTGTATTCGTCTCTCTCTGAGTGTGTATGTGTGTGTGTGTGTGTATCGCTCAGAGCACAGGAGTCTTACAGGATGAACAGAGTGAATAAGTCTCTTAAAGCACGAGCAAATGAGATTAGTTACATCTCTACAAACAGAGTCAAGCCTTTAAGAGAGCTCCTCGCACATCCAGCAGCTTTTCATTTCAGGCACGTCCCTGGACACCTCCCTGAAGTTCAGGAGTCTTTGAGGGAGGCTTGCAAGGGGGGAAAGCAGGCTGGCAGTGGGGAAGGTGAGGGAATGTACCGGATCTTGTTGCCTTTGTCCTGGTTGCAGATGGGGAGGAGGTCCAGCAGCACCTTGTAGAAGTAGCGGAGGGTGAAGTCAATGCCCATCACTGCCACGGCTGAGCCTGGTGCCGTCTTTGAACTGAGAGAGCAGGGATGGCGGGGAAGACAGAACAAAAGAGACAATAAGGGACCGAGATGATGTCAAATGCACGGCACAGACGATCCCAAGCAGACAACAGCAGGGTGTAAGACCTGCACAAACCAAGGAACACAGGCACTGTATATGGATGCTGCTTAAGGACAGCTGATTGGCCCTCAGAGACCTTAGGCTTTAACCACATGTCAGGATTCACTGTGGATGAAGCAAGAATGCACGACTTATGACAAACTACAGTTGTTTGAACTATGACATAACAGAACTTAACCGGACCGGCCCCTAGTGTACACTGTGTGCTTTAATTCTGTCACAGAGGACAGACCGGTCCTTCTGGTCTCAAGAGTGGGAGAAAACTTCCCAAACTACTCCTCTCTGAAGTATACACCTGTACGGCTGGACCACTGCCAGCTTCTCACAAGTTCATGATACTTTCCAAAACACACACTCCTCTACTCACACACATGCACACACTCTGCTCGGCACTATACCGTCACAGATATGGTGTGCTTATCTTTAATCGGTGCACGTGTTGCCGTTTCCTTTGATTGTAGCGGGTGTGTGGAGAGATAACACAGACTGGGATGTGTCTGTGTGTATACTTGTGTGTATGTGTGTGTGTTCAGTGGGAGATAAAGTGAGCCAGGACCCAAGTATTTTTCTGACTAGGTGTTGGCAGATTGGGTTCAAGTGCACTGAAAAGACTTATCAGGGTGCTTAGACAAACCCATCATCAAAAAGCTTTACTATCTGTATAAGCGAGTTGCGTGCGTGTGTGTGTGTGTGTGTGTGTGTGTGTGTGTTTAGGTGTGCAAACAATGACATCTGTATTCCAAGCTTGTTCTTTGCTGATCTGTGCCTGGAGTACGAGATGCTTGGTAGAGCGTGTTTCTATTTAGGCATGTGTTGAATCAGTACTCAACTGGTGTCGTGAAGGTTATGTT
>NC_137921.1:55487859-55567859 GCF_963457725.1 Sprattus sprattus | reverse complement strand
AGCCCCATGTATATGAACCTGCATGGGCCCTAAGCATGGTCCACATCAACATGTATCCAGATTTGGCTCAAGACCCCAGGGGAAACACTGAGATGATACTCAGAGGGGTAAACTGAACAGGCCTCCTCTGTCAAGACTCCACTGCCGTCTTCAGCTAGCAGCTGGTGGAAAACAGGTGCAGCGTCTTGAGAATCTGCCGGCCTCTCTTTTTTCTCAGAGGCGTTATTAAAGCCATTATCTAAACACACTAAGTGAAAGCCACCTTCTCTCCTGTTTTGTTTATGTCTGCGGTTTGGTATCCAGCGTGAACAGAAAACTTGTTAATGCAGGCCACTCCACATTCAAAACAGAGTAGGGTTTCATCCAGCGCTTAGTCATCAGGAAATACACAACACACACTCCCCACTCCACCCACTTACGAGAGCACAGTAATGACACAAAGCAGTCACGTGCGAGAAACAAAAACACTGGAGCGGCACTTTCACAGGGCGAGGGCGAGTGTCCAGTGTCTGGAGAGCGCTCGTTTGAGGCCCCTCTAATGTCCGGACAGTAAATGTAGACCACAGGAATGAAAGGCTCCTCTGTGGTCCTGCGGTACTTAACATTTACAATTCATCTTTCAGAGGTTAGGGCTATTCAAAGCGCATTACAGCACAGTGTAAGAATACATCTGACTGACGATTGTGCCCTCTTGGAACCTAAGTAGCAAGCTAAGCTAAGAGTATCTGTAAGACTGAGAGACACAAAGGCAAAGCTACAGAGACCTACACACAGGACACAGGAGCAGGGCTGGTTCCCTCACCTTTGTTGTCAATGAGGAAGGTGTAAGAGGCCAGGGAGTCCTGGTAGTAGGTGACGTCCTCCAGGATGTAGGCCAGGTTCACGTCCACCCCCACCACGCCCAGGAGCAGGTTGCCGAAGTAACAGGGCCGGCTGACCGTCATGATGAAGCCTTGGGGATTGGAAATGAGCGAAAGGCATTTTATATGGACTAGTCATGGAGGATTTTCAGTCTGACCAATGACTTCAGTTCACCTCCCAGATCAGTTTTCCAGGCAAACTTAATTTATGGTAAATGGGTGACATTTTGCTAATGTAAATGGTACCCTGCTGGGTCCATGATACAGCTTAACTGTCATTACAAGGACACAGCTTGGATATTTTTCCTCCAGAACATTTTTAGGAACTTGATATTGAATATAAAGCTTCTTATCAATAACACAATCTTTTACATTATCTGGTCTCCTAACACAAAGTGTTTATGCACTCAATAAAAACATTAAATCAAAACACTAGGACCTCCCAAAAATCTAGCGGAAACGTCTTTGAAATTCCACTGGCAATGTGCTGTAAAGCCCAAACCCTTCTCAACTCACCGTCCCCCATTTGGTCGGAGTAGGGCAGGGTGAAGGCGGCCTGGTCGATCATGCGGTTGGGCAGGTTGATGTAGAAGCGGCCCACGCTGGTCTCCAGGTTACTCAGCTGGTTCAGCACCATCATGCTCCCCTTCACCACCGGCTGGTTGGAGCGATCGGGAAAGCCATACTTCACCGAGTTCTGCTCCGCCAAGTCCCTCAGAAACGCCAACTCCTTCAGCCCTGTCACACCCTCTACATGTGTGTGTGTGTGTGTGTGTTATAAAAATAATAAGACAAAATCACAGAGGGACAGTAATAATTAAACTCTGCACTATTGATTGCATGTGAAGAAGATGTAGAGTCTTTAATCTAAAACTACACATCGTCCAGTTGAGTTGAAGTTAAACATACATTTAAATACTCTCCAGTTGAGTAGGTTATACATACATTTAAATACTCACTGTGAATTGAACCCATTACTTTTATTTTTGACTGCACATTACACCATTAGGTGAGCTACAGTCAGGTTACAGCTGATGTCATGATTTACTGACAGCAGTTTGTACGTCAGTCAAAAGAGTAAAAGGCAGCAGTTCCATAACACTATACAGGGCAGACCTAAATGAGCTTTTCCCACACCTGGACTGAGGCACGGAATGGCGGCTCAAAGTCAAGAATGGATTCCAGATTGCCCTGTGCTCTAATCAAGCGTAATGAACGGAGCTCAGAACATCATATGACGCACACATGGGGCCTTTGGCCTCCTGACAGACACACACACACACACACACACATACATACACACACACACACACACACACACACACACACTCGTGAAGAGTGCTTCACACTGCTCCCAGCACTCACACAACTCCGCCAAGATGTCTGCTTGTTTCCCCTTATTAACCTTCTACCGCTATACACATGCACTGGAATGTTCCCATGGTTGGAAAGCAGGACATTTGGTCCACATCAAGACATTAGCTTGCCCCTTCCCAAGCACTCAAAAACAAAGACGTAAAATCTGTTTGTGTCCTGTTTGCAGATGAGTGCGCAAAGGTCCCCGGACGTCATCAGACAAGTTTGTGTTGCGCTACAAGTTGCACAAAAACCAACCCGCGACTCTGGAGGGTTCTCTAGCTATTTGCCCCATGACAGCTGAAACACGTGCCTTGAAAAACAAAGGGGACACAGAGGCGGACCCAGATATTAGACTACGACAACAGGCCTCAAATGGACCAGAGAACAAGCACATAGGTAATTGATCCTATAGTCCACTTAAACTGCTGCATCATCAACCCAGCAACCAGCCCGCGCCCCCTCTCCCTTCAAGACTCCCATGCAGGTCTGCTACAAAAAAAAGTTTTAGAGGAGGTCTTCTCCACAAAGAGGTCTTTTCAACCCACGGACAATAGCCTAGGGATGCACAACATGAACACACACGCTCTCTCTCAAACACACACACACCCACCCACACACATACAGACCCTCATTACTGCTGTATTAGGATGCTAATTAGCTCCCATCATATCTGGTCTCATCTCTTTTCATCAAGCGGCCTCTGCCTCTGCCTCTGCCTCCTCCTTGTGTCCTCTCGTGCCTGTCCTGGCTTTGATGTGGCTCTGATGTGTATGTTTGTCTCCCTCCCTCCCTCTCTCTCTCTCTCTAATGTCTCTCATGTTTCATTCTCAGATGCAGAAACTAATGTGTGCTAATCAGGCTAATGCAGGCAGTGGGGGCCGTGGCCCAGGTGATGATGGGGACAATACAGGGGGCTTTTGATCATCAAAACTGTACAAAGACGCTCGCTCTCTCACACACACACACAAACACACGCACACAGAAACGGATACACCAACACAGACACAGACACACATACAGACACACAGACACATATACACACACACATACACACACACACACACACACACATACACAGACACACACACACACACACTGCACTGAGGGGGGCTTTGAGGTTTTGCTAGCTGCTCTGCCAACCGCATCTCTAAAACCATAACAATGGCTGTGGAATATTATCCATAATTGTAAAAATAAACAATACAATTCAAAAACGACTTTCATTCATGCTCACGGACAGGGAGTAACCTGGTGAAACTACGACAGACACAGGCTCACCCAGTCACTCAGAGAAGATCAGCTTCATCACTGAGTGAAATCAGATCCTTCCAGATCTGTCCAATCAGCCTGCCAGCGGCTCTTTCCTGCAGAGAGCACCCGTGGCAGACAGCCCAGACCCTTATGGGAAAGCCCTGCCCTTAGTGTGTGCTTATTGTGTTTACGTTCGCCCGGCACATTTAGCCAAAGCCACTTAAAGCACAGCTTCCACTTCCAGACAGAGTGTAAACGGCCTTCCCAGGATTACACGTCGACTGTTTGGATTCAAACCCTTCTGGAGGTGTAACTAACCAGTGGAGCCAGGGATTGAACTTAGGGAGGGAACCCAGCCGGCACAGCACACTGAAGGAGGAGAAACATAACTGAGCTCCTTTTGATTATGACCCCTTTTTCTTCAATCATAGACCCAGTAATCAAAACTGTGCCTCTTTGGGAACTGAACCCATGAGCTTTCTGTTCAGGACACCAACTGCCATCAGATCTGGGACTGGATACCAGGGAAAGTACTGGGTCAGGGGTGCTGACGTGAGGACCAGCGAGAGGGCAAAGCAGGTCAGTGGGAGGAAGGTGCGTAGCTTTAACAAACACTCACGGAACACTATCTGACCCATAACTGCTCTATGGGCCTCAGGCTAGTCTATGAGTGAGTGACAGGCTGCAAACTGATGTTAAGCCCTAGTGTCATCACTTTTAAGAGCATCAGACCAGTTTGGAGACAGTTGCAAAAGCTTGCGGGGGTCATTAGGAGAGCATCTGAGGCGCTGCTCTGTGACTGGAGTGAGTGAGAGTGTTATCTGAGGAGGCGCTGCTCTGTGACTGGAGTGAGTGAGAGTGTTAGCTGAGAGTGTTAGCTGAGAAGGCGCTGCTCTGTGACTGGAGTAAGTGAGAGTGTTAGCTGAGAGTGTTAGCTGAGAAGGCGCTGCTCTGTGACTGGAGTGAGTGAGAGTGTTAGCTGAGGAGGCGCTGCTCTATGACTGGAGTGAGTGAGAGTGTTAGCTGAGAGTGTTATCTGAGGAGGCGCTGCTCTGTGACTGGAGTGAGAGTGTTAGCTGAGAGTGTTAGATGAGAAGGCGCTGCTCTGTGACTGGACTGAGTGAGAGTGTTAGCTGAGAGTGTTAGCTGAGAAGGCGCTGCTCTGTGACTGGACTGAGAGTGTTAGATGAGGATGGGGCGTACCATTCATGAGGGCGTAAGTCAGGATCATCACCGATCTGTTGAGGTGGCGATTCTCCTCCTTCACCATGCTGAGAGTCGCCCTCTTCTCCTGCTCTGACCCATCACGGGACGTCAGGCCCGAAGACAGATAGATGATCACCTTGTCTGTGTCTTTGGTGCAACGATAGAAAGGAGAACAATATAAACAAAAATATTCCTCAGAATAATAAATCACACTAATCTGTAAAAGACATCCAACTTAATTATTGTTTTGGACTTTTATTATTATTATATAACTGAACTATTGTTTGAAGACACTGAGGCACTGTCTACAGGAACTGTACACTGTGAATGTACAGGTTAGCAAGAAGCTATTGAGGCTCGTACTGGTTTGGTGTTTGTTGATGCTGCTGGTGTTGCGCAGGAGCTGGAAGGCCTTCTGGAAGCCGGCGGCGTGCTGCGTGGGGCTGTCAGAGACCTTCACGTTGCTGATGAAGGTGGTCATCTTCCTCTTCGTCTCACTGGTGGCAGGCGACAGGGAGCTCTTATAGCACTGGTCCAGAGAGCAGAACCGCACTGCGTCTGCCACTGTCAGGATGGAGATCTGCACACACGCACACGCACACGCACACGCACACGCACACGCACACGCACACACAAGAAATCAAAAGACAGATCAGTGTTAACTTTATGCATGTAAAAAAATATATATTTTAATGTATTACCATTCGTTACCACCTATATATTGTATGTCAGT
This sequence comes from Sprattus sprattus, assembly GCF_963457725.1. Taxonomy (NCBI): domain Eukaryota; kingdom Metazoa; phylum Chordata; class Actinopteri; order Clupeiformes; family Clupeidae; genus Sprattus; species Sprattus sprattus. The sequence continues at coordinate 55,562,450 of NC_137921.1, read as the reverse complement.
GCCTTTGTCAGCATGCTGTTTTCTATGTGTCTCACTGTATGTGTGTGTGTGTCTCACTGTATGTGTGTGTGTGTGTGTGTGTGTGTGTGTGTGTGTGTGTGTGTGTGTGTGTCTCATTGTATGTGTGTGTTTGCGTAGTTAACCCCCACCTTATCGTGCTCATCTATGGCATTGAGGACGACGAGGGCTGCGTCTCGTGCAATCTGAAGCTGCGTCTCCGTCACTGACGCCCCGTGATCAATGATCACCACAATGTGCTTGGACTGTGGCCTGACGGCTGTTACATACACCGGCCTGCACACACACACACACACACACACACACATCATCATTATCATTCTTACATGGCATGAAGCAGCACAGGACGTTCCTCCCTGTTATCTGGGCGGTGGGGAAAGGGGATCTATGCGGGCCTGCTCTGCTCTGCTCTGGGCTCCTTTGGGCTCCATTGGTGGGCTCTGGAGGCCCGGGGCTGGAGGACCAGGCCTCTCTCACCTAAGGCTGCCCCCACTCCGCTGTTTGCCTAAGGGATCCGGTTCCAAGAGGCCGCTGCTGCGTTTGGAAGGGCTGCCATGACGGCTGGTCCTTTCTTTCTCTTTATGCTATCCCCTCCAAGAATGACCCATCCAAAAACGACATGGTATCCTCTTAAAGAGAACCCACAGCTCTTCTGATTTAACCACGGGAGCGGCTCATTTGGCCACTGTAGTGGAGGATGATGTAAGTATGCTGAGTTCAGTTCAGCATGGCTGCTTCAATATTAAGTAGGAATCAAGAGCAATGATTTGTGTGTGTGTGTGTGTGTGTGTGTGTGTGTGTGTGTGTGTGTGTGTGCAGTATGAAATGAACAAATATCAGAGATGTATCCCTATACTCTGCAAGACTCTGATACCTCCTGATCAAGTGCCAAATTTGATGGCCAAACTTTTCCTATGCCGATTTGTGGTTTGCGTGTGTGTGTGTGTGTGTGTGTGTGTGTGGTGTAACAGGGTGGTCTTTCAACATGAGGACCACACCAGCGACCACAACACAAGCCCGCCAGATTCCAGTCGGCTTTGCTGCTCCCAAGTCCACATTCCAGCCAAGGGCATCTGTGCCCATTGTTCGTCTGAACAGCAAAGCCCAGCGCCCTCTGAAGAATCCAATTCATTTAGTGCCACACAAGAAGGGCCCCTTTAGTGAGGGGGGAAAGGGGGACGGAGGGGGCAGGGGCAACAGGTCACCTACCACGGGGGCACTGCTAGAACCCCTGCACCCCATCTAGGCTTTTGTCTTTCTTTTCCCCCTCACTCCATAATGAGTGCTTCTCTCTTTTCTGTGGGTTTTGTGGCTGAGGAGAGGTGGTAACCTTAGGGTGGTTCTCACTGCTCCCCTCTAGGCCCTGTGCTCAGTGGCTGCGGTGCCTTAGGAGAGGTGGTAACCTTGGGGTGGTTCTCACTGCTCCCTTCAGGGGCCTGCACTCAGTGGCTGATGTGGCATCCCCCTCCTTTAGTAAACATCCTAAAAGTGGCACAGTGGGAGGAACGGGAACCTTCTCTGGATGGACAGATTTATTTGCTACACCAAATACTGCCTGTTTTGGCGTGAAAAGTGTGTTCTGTGACTCATTTAAGCACAGACGATGATGCACATGCATATTAATATCTAGAAAACAGACATCTTTTGGTTAACCCTTAAGGGCAGACAGAGCCTTCAGAGTATTTTAAGACATTTAGTTTTATCCCTGCAGTTCTGCAATAGTACACATTCTATGATTCACCAGCACCTTTGAGAGCCTTTCCATTGTAAGTAACTGACCCTTAATGGAGTTTGATGTGAATTCAACTTATCAATAAGAACTGACTTCCATTCTAAGGATCCATGTTAAGAGCCAGTTGTAAACAAGTCAGTTGTCAAAACAACCCCACCAGGCACATGCAGAAGCCCCCTGCGTCATGTTGGGGTCCTACTCTAGTGAAGGACGAAGCTCTTCTATCTGGTGATCATTCTCCCAGTGAACACTAGCGTACCTGAAGCTTTTCTATCTGGTGATCATTCTTCCAGTGAATGTTAGCGTAACTGAAGTTTTTCTATCTGGTGATCACTCTTCCAGTGAATGTGAGCGTACCTGAAGCTCTTCTATCTGGTGATCATTCTCCCAGTGAACGCTAGCGTACCTGCTTCGGTGTTCATAGGAGCCTTTGCAGAGGAACTTGTGCGCTGGGAAGACGGTGAATATTCCCTCTTCAGAGCTGAAGTATTGCCACTTAATGCCGGGATTAGATTTCAGGTTGTCTGCCAATACTGGAAGTCGGAGAGAAAGAGAGAAAGCATTAGGATGAGTAACATGTTATACAAAAGAGAGTGCAAACAGTTGGCATGGACATGAGGAGAGTGTGTGTGTGTGTGTGTGTGTGTGTGTGTGTGTGTGTGTGTGTGTATTTCTGTGAAAGGATGGGCAACCAGGCGCGCCCACATCCATCAGTCGCTCACTATTCAAACTCTCAGTTCTGGAGTTCAAAAGCGAGGGAAGGTGGCAGAGAGGCAAGAGAACACCGAGAGGAATGTCTGCCTAGCAAGTCTCCTTCCTTTCCAAGACAAATAATTCCAACATGGACTCCCATTGTCTCCGTCTTAAAACAAATGTAAGACTAAGAGAAGAACAAATGAAGGAAAACAACCAGCAACCACAGAGGGAGGAGAGACACCAGTGAGAGGAGTGTAAAAGAGAAGACCTGACAAGGTGACGGAGACTCGGAGAGAGAGAGAGAGAAAAATAGAAAGAGCGCAAGAGAGAGAGAGAGTGAGTGGGTGTGTGTGTGTGTGTGTGTGTGTGTGTGTGTGTGTGTGTGTGTGTGTGTGTGTGTGTGGTCAGACGTGGTTTGACAGGCTCATGGAGCTTGAGACAAAGAGGAGGACAGCACCGACACAGAGGCCCGACACAGAGGCCCGGCTCAGGGGCCAAACAGGTTTAACAGGGTCTCACGCCCCCCTGGGGCCCCCCGGGGAGGGGTCTTACTCGGGCCCCTCCAGACCAGCCTGAGCGCTGTGTGCTTGATTAATAGCAATGCTTTATGAGATTACTTTATGTGCCAGTGACTCCGCCATCTCACATGACAAGCTAGAGTGTTAGTGTGCACACATTCCAAGTGTGCATATGTCATAGCAGACCTACTCCACTCCTTTTAAGCCATGCAATAAAGCTTATACGAGCTCTAGACTTACATGTACAAGGGGTTCAAAGAGTTTAGATATGATATAATATTAAACAATGTATGATTGTGCCTTAAAATTGAGTTAAATTTGGCTTTGTCTACGAGAAATATCTTTATTTTACTTTAACGAAAATATGTTGTTTTTGGCCAACGTGGCTGTGATAAGTTTTTCATCCATATCATGTTAACGCCTATCGACTCTTGGAAGACGAGCCGGTGACATCATCAGCGGGGACAGAAAGCCAAACTGGTCTGAGTAAACAAGTGCACTGTCTGCCTCAGGGGGTCATCAGGGGGTCATCAGGTCAAGAGAACCATCAGAGGAAAGGGCAAGCACAAAGCCCAGCTGTATCCTGTCTGCAGAGCTGCTCAACACACAACACTGCAGAATAACATTTAGAGACAAGAGGCCTTAATGGTTAAGAGGGGAACGTTAAAAGATATTCTGAAACAAAAAAAAGAGACAGAACAAGAAAAAAAAGGAGAAAAAGAAAAGGCGAGGGAAAGATTGGTGCCACTGACCCAACAAGGGCGTGAGGGTAGCCGCTAGCACCATGTCCTTACTATCAGGTTTTTCCTCTTCTCACACACACACACACACACACTCAGTCAGTCAGTAAGTCATACACACGCAAAATAAGTACTCCGAACGCAAATGTACGGTGTGGTTTCACCGAATCGAATCCCTGTGATGACCGACATAGCATGACAGAAATAGAGCCGCAGCCTGAACAGCCTATGACCCCCCCCCCCCCCCCCCTCATCCTTCCTCCTCCCTACCATATATGCACCACCCCTATCAATCTCCGCTGTGTATATACACAGGAACCCTGCTGAGATGCTGACAGTTTGGAAGAATCAGTATACATTTGGCGGCCCGAACGCTTAATCCACCGGCCAATGTTTAGAAAACTCCAGAACAACAGAGAAATAGCAGGGGAGATGAGGGGAGGGGAGGGGGGGATGAGGGGAGGGGAGGAAAAGGAAAACATTCCCTCAGAGTGCCGACCACTCTCCAACACCCCGTCTCTGTCTTATTCCCTCTTTCCAGCTTTCTCTCTCTTTCACAAACTCCCTCCCTCAGTCACTCGCTTTCTCGTCCTCTCGCTTGGGAGCAACTCTTCGGTGGTGCGTTGGCTAAGAGTGCTAATTGAGAAGTAACATAATATTACACACGACACTCAGGAGAGCCTTAAAGCACTTAGCTGAAATAAACAGAGGCCTGAAGAGGGGGTGAGATAGCTGGAGAGAGCAGGAGGGAGTCGAAGTGAGAGTGAGAGAGAGAGAGAGAGAGAGAGAGAGAGAGAGAGAGAGGCAGACAGAAGTGTAAGCCGCAGATGGAAACCAAAGGATTCCAGATGATTGCGGTGCAAGTGTAAACAAACATAACATGCCCTGGAGAATTTTCCACCTCCCCTTCAAGCCCTCTCCTCTCCCTCCTTTTACAGCTCCTCATTACATTTCTTCAACCTCCTCAGTTTCCCCAGACATGAGACTGTATAGACACTTAATGTTGGTTAACACACACACACACACACACACACACACACACACACACACACACACACACACACACACACACACACTCATCACACACACTTGAGGACACACACTTTTACAAACTAGCACATACACACACATAATATGTTGCACCCCCACCCCCACCCCTAGCCCATATCCCACCCCTCAAGCCCCTCTCCTCTCTCCCTCATTGTTTAGACTAACGTTGGACAAATGTGCCTGTGTGGCCTAGAGGTCAGTACAGGATGACTAATGAAGCCAGGGAGGTAACATGAACCCTTGATGACTGCCGGGAAAAAATAAAGCTTGTGGATGAAGACAAATCGTACCAATCTGTGCTGAGACTAGCCTGAATGAGTGTGTGTGTGTGTGTGTGTGTGTGTGTGTGTGTGTGTGTGTGAGCGTGGGTGTGTGAGCGTGGGTGTGTGTGTGTGAGCGTGTGTGTGCCATGTGTGTGTGTGTGAGCTTGTGTGTGTGTGAGCGTGTGTGTGTGTGAGCGTGTGTGTGTGTGAGCGTGTGTGTGTGAGCGTGTGTGTGTGTGAGCGTGTGTGTGTGTGTGTGAGCGTGTGTGCATGCCAAGTGAGTGGAATGATGTATTTTTGTAAACTGGTGTTGGAGGAAAAATGACTAGGGCCCCTCGTTGGCCAAGGACTGCAAAAACATGGCTGACCATGCAGCAGTGTTCCTGCCGCTCATGTCAGGAACCCAGTGTCACTCACAGGGGCCTCAAAAAACCTCCCTTACTTTGCCTGGGAATCTTACCAACAGATTCACAAAAAGGTGCACTCACTAACAGATTATTCTCAAAGAACTTTCTGAGCCAGACATTTTAGCCAGCAGTAGATTGGCCCATATATATTCATAGATGGGCGTGTATATGCCAGCCCCAGGTAGCATACTGCACTCCCCAAGTAATGATTACCTCTAAGCATAGAACGCCATCAAAAACAAGTGTGTCTTTATTTATACATCCTCTCCTTTGCCCAGCCAAGGGGACAGGTGGAATTTTGATAAGATCTAAGGCAGAGGTTTGCATGGCTAGACTGGGGTGTATCTGGTGAGAGAGAAGCACAGAGAGGAGAGGTGTGTGAGCGGGGTGGGGAGGGGGTGGCGGCTGCTGGCTGGCCCTGACTATAGAATGATAACAACATACATTTCCTGACGGGAACCGGCTAAGAAGGATCAAGGACAGAGGAAGCCACGCAGCCAGTCTCTGACTTTCAAGTGCGCAAACAGTGTTCTTAAATCAAATACATGAAAGAGAGGGAGAGGGTGAGGGAGGAAGAGAGTGCGGGAGGAAGGGAGGGAGGGAGGAAGGGAGGATGGGACTGGGGAGATGAGACAGACAGAATGAGAGGGAGAGGAACACAAAGACAGCAGAGAGGCCTAATGCATCTCCCAGACCTTTTTCCATTTTTTTTTTTTCATTCTGTTCAAAAAGAGAGAATCTTTTCATGTTTTGCGATTTGATGTCAAGCTAGGAACTGTCTTCTTTTAAAGTGGTAACCATGACAACACAAAACACAGTGATAACGGCACTCTGCTTTCAGGTACAAAATTGATGGTGCGTGTGTGTGTAAGTGTGTGAGTGTGTGAGTGTGTGAGTGTTTTCCCCCACCTGAATTGAGGTCTCGTCCTGGATTGAATGCTCGGCTGCTGACTGTTGGGGACAGACGGTCACAGCAAATGGTCTTGGAGACGTTTGTGTTGAAATTGCCATCAAACCTGTGAGAGACAGAGAGACAAAGGGGTGGGGAGACAGATGGTAAACATCAGACACACGTTTAACCATTTTCCTTTGGAACCTATACAGTTCATTGTGTTCAAACTTAACCTTAGCTTTGGATTGTGGCTCTTCTATAACATGACAAACACACAGACAGACCGACAGACAGATGAATGGATTCATTTAATGTCCATATTAAATGTAAAATGTGCCCCAAAACTTTAGCCCCATCTGAAAATGTCTGCAGATGACATGACTTGAGTTGTATTGAAATTGTGAGGTATTCTGGGTCAAGAGGGTCAAAAGGTGGGAGTACAGTCCCCTGTGGTCCTCCTGTGCTGCTTACTACCTGCTAAGACACACATCCCCTCAGTCCCACAAACTGTTTCCGTCAGGTAGTTCATAATTCAGGAGGTTGTGGAGGCATCACCTCTATGTTTATGAGCATTCTCTCGTACAAACAACAGCCTCACAAGACTCCACAAGTCAGCTCCCTCATCCCGTATTTATGAAACAGGAAGTAGTATGTGACACTTGGAACAGATGCACATCATTCTGCATAAAGATGTGGCAAGTTGATGGGATGGGAAGGGTTCATGGGATGGGATGAACTCCCACAAAGCCATGTGCCAATACATCTGTGTTTGTGACTAAAGGAACGAGCGTGTGAGGGAGAGATGAAGGGAGGAGGGATGAAAGAAGGAAAGGACATCTGGGGGAAACGTGCTCACTTGGAGAATTAACATGGAGCATGGAATCTGCATGTTAATGTGCAAATGTTCAAAACACCCTAAACATTTAAGTGTGTGTGAGTGTGTGTGTGTGTGTGTGTGTGTGTGTGTGTGTGTGTGTGTGTGTGTGTGGTGGGAGGGTTACATACAACTGCCAAAGCCTTGCATGGTAAACAGGCCACATCAGAACAGTGTGTCTATGTATTTGTGTGTGTGTGGTGTGTGTGGTGTGTGTGTGTGTGGGGTGTGTGTGTGTGGTGTGTGATGTGTGTGTATGTGTTTTATTCCACAGGAGTCATCAGAACATTGTTTCCAGGCTGATCGAAAGTGCCCCTCTTGGGACTGCTTGCGCCAACACACCAGCTTTGATCCCCCTCCCTCTCCCTCTCTCTAGCAATCTATGGCCAACCTCTTTAACTTTCTGCCTTCCTCTCCCTCCCCACTCATCTGTCTCTAAAGCCCCTTCTCTTCTCTTCTCTTTTCTTCTCTCTCTATCAAATCCATCCATCCATCCATTCCCCTCATCTATTAGAGCTGTTCAAAATCAAGAGAGAGAGAAAAGTCAATAGATCTAGAAATTCCTTCCATTTCTATCAATCCTTCTTCCTCTCCTCCTCAATCTCTTAAGCCTTCTATTTATTTGAAATCTCCCTGTCACTTTTAAACCCATTTTATCACAACTATGTAGATTTGTACTTTCTATCTTTAGAGAATGTGAGTACATTCATAGAAGTTCATTTAATTAAAAAAATGAATGCCTGCAAATCAAAGAATGCTTTTCATCAGTTATCATGCAGAGTGTTTAAGTTGAAGAGTCCCCTCCGCCCCTACCAGACTACTGTGAATCTTCTTGAAACCCTTCCCCCTTCTGCTACCAAATCTAGTAAATGGCTATTTTAAAGTGCATTGGTACATTTTGATTGACAGAAGGGGCAGCCAACCAGGACTGCCTGGCATAAAATGAAAGCTACTGGAGTATCATCTCTCTGGGCTTAAGTTCATCTCAAACGGATGAGGTAAAGAACCGCAGCTTCTATGCTGTATGAGGATCGCGCTGAAAGCTTGCATTGATGGCGATAGTAGTGTTGTACTCCACAAGGCAATGTATTCTAACATTATAATAATGGACGACTGCAGCGGCAGCTCCGTTAGGAGGGTGTGTTTCTGTTTGTCGAGCCCCTAAGGGTCTGTGCCTGGTTTAGTTTATGATCAATCACGTGTGGCTTCTTCCAGAGAAAACTAAACCACCACACACACACACACACACACACACACAACTTCCGTTCCATCCCCCACACTGCAGTATCACCCTTAAAACACACACAAATACAGCATACGCTTAGACATTAACAGCCCCTTCACTTTACTTACAACACTTACAACACACACACACACACACACACACACACACACACACATTTCAGTGACACCTCCAATCAGTGCACACACACACACCCCTCCCTGACTGCAGTTGCCACGCTCACGAGGCTGGTTCTCTCCTGATTGACGGCTGCTCTGATGTGAGAAGCGCTTTGAACAGCAGACATTAAATTCCCATCAGGCTGCAGTCATTAGAATTCTCTTTCAGCACACTTTACATAGGAGGTCTAAAGCAAATGCACCAGATAAAAAATGCATTTGCACTGCTCTTTCGAATCGTACATCAAATAAACAGAATAAGCTAGCAAAGGAAAGAGTGAGGGAGAGACATGGAGGGGGAGTGAGAGAGAGATAGAGAGAAAGAGAGAGGGGGGGGGGGGTTGAGGGGTAAGGGAGAGATTAAAGGCAACCTTTGGGCATTTTATTTTTTTCTATCCTTCATTGATTTGGGCCCAACATGTAAATGAGGGTCTGGGCTTAAAAAGAGCCGAATGGAAAATGATGGCGTAACAATACTAATGCGGACCTGGAGCTCTGCTCCTTATGCAGGCTCCAGAGGAGGCAGCCTTTCAGGAAAAATTATCTCCAACCTGGTACCACACAGACCAAACACCACACATAAATACCCGGGTATCACACAGTCCAAACACCACACATAAATACCCTGGTACCACACAGACCAAACACCACACATAAATACCCGGGTATCACACAGTCCAAACACCCCACATAAATACCCTGGTACTACACAGCCCCAACACCACACATAAATACCCTGGTACTACACAGTCCAAACACCACACATAAATACCATGGTACCACACGGCCCAAACACCACACAGCCCAAACACCCCACATAAATACCCTGGTACTACACAGCCCAAACACCACACATAAATACCCTGGTACTACACAGTCCAAACACCACACATAAATACCCTGGTACCACACAGCCCAAACACCACACATAAATACCCTGGTACTACACAGCCCAAACACCACACATAAATACCCTGGTACTACACAGCCCAAACACCCCACATAAATACCCTGGTACTACACAGCCCAAACACCACACAGCCCAAACACCACACATAAATACCCTGGTACTACACAGCCCAAACACCCCACATAAATACCCTGGTACTACACAGCCCAAACACCACACAGCCCAAACACCACACATAAATACCCTGGTACCACACAGCCCAAACACCACACATAAATACCCTGGTACTACACAGCCCAAACACCCCACATAAATACCCTGGTACTACACAGCCCAAACACCCCACATAAATACCCTGGTACTACACAGCCCAAACACCACACAGCCCAAACACCACACATAAATACCCTGGTACCACACAGCCCAAACACCACACATAAATACCCTGGTACTACACAGCCCAAACACCCCACATAAATACCCTGGTACTACACAGCCCAAACACCACACAGCCCAAACACCACACATAAATACCCTGGTACCACACAGCCCAAACACCACACATCAATACCCTGGTACTACACAGCCCAAACACCCCACATAAATACCCTAGTACTAAACAGCCCAGACACCACACATTAACACCCTACTGCTGCTGCATCACTGACAGTTCAAAGGCAATGCCTGCAATCATTCGTTATATAGTGAGATCCTCCACTGTGTGTGTTCAATATTGGCACTGCCGTAGTGGATTCATTGAGAGTGGAGAAGATGACCTTCATATGGCGCTGTAGAAGTCACAACATGCACTTCCAGATTGCTGATCTGTTTGTTCCTAGTACATTTCATTAATTCCTTGGGTGGCTTGTGTCAACTCTGCACAGGTTTGGTGTTTGCCATTTGAACAAGAAGGAGAGGCCTAGCCTAGTTGCTGTGTAGCTGCTGAGAGTAGCTGCTGTCTTTAGCCTATTCTTGCTTATTTCAGTTAGTTCACATATGTCGATGGAATAGATTAGCAGAAAGAGACATGTTACCATATTTCCTAGCTGAATGTAAGGGGCGCTTTTTTACTCACACACCAATGAACACATATATTTACTGGCACACACACACCAATGAACACATACATTTACTGGCACACACACACACACACACACACACACACACCCAACTAGGACATTGTTGCTTGTCATTCACTTTTTCTGATGTGTTGAAAGTTGAAGATTTCGTAGGCATTTTTATACAATGATTTTAATTGGTATATCTTATTTGGAATAACAATCAGGCAGGAACTGAATTGAATCTCAGGAGAAAAGGAGCAAGATGAGGAGCAGGAGGGAGAGAAGAGAGAGCAGAGGGACTGGGGGGGGGGGGAGTGTGTTTTGGGACTTGGCAGGGGATAGCCCTCTCCCCCAGATATACAGCATATGAGACATTTGGGTCTGGTCGAGAGGCATTATCACCATGGCAATTTAAGAGCCCTCTTTCGGAGCACTTAAGCCCCCCTTCTCTGGCCTCTCCGCCCCACACTCAAACAGCGGCTTCATTAGCTCACACACACACACACACACACACACACACACACACAGCTCTACTGGCTCCTTCAGGCCTAGGATACAGAAAGAGTGGATTAACAGAGGGCTGGGAAAGATAGAGAAAGAGAGTGTGTGTGTCACTGTAAGAGGAAGAACAAGAGAGAGAGAGAGAGAGAGGAGAGAAGGAGATAGAGAGAGAGAGCATGGGGAGAATCTAAGTGTATAAGTAAGAGAGTACAAACAGGAGAGGGAGAACGTGAGAGTGAAAGGGACCTACTGTGTGTGAGGCAGATAACAAAGAGTACAGCACTGACACAAACAAGAGGTCTGATAAAGGGAGCAAGTAAAAAAACAGCATCCACCTCCCCCATTTACCAAACACACACACACAATCCAATGTATTCATACTCACAATTACTAACTCCATTTCCCTCATGCATACACAGATAGAGAGAGAGAGAGAGAGAAAGCCCTACTTTCCTGCACCTGACAGGGTTTTTTTGTTTTCCGGAGGGAGAGAGTCAAGTCTTTGTAGAGAGGGTGAGGAGAGGAGACGGTGAGGAGAGAGGGTGAGGAGAGGAGACGGTGAGGAGAGAGGATCAGGAGAGGAGAGGGTGAGGAGAGGAGAAAGGATGAGGGGATATGAGAGGCGTTTAATTTGCCTGGCTGCCAGAGCAAAGCTCCCAGTGTAGCGACAGCAGCGGCGGCTTCCCTTTACTGGGCTTACGCTGGAGACAGGGAAATTAGCCGTGTCTGGGACGCTAGCGAACATCACTTTCCATTTTTTTCTCAAGTTTCTCTCTCCTCTCAGTGACTTAGCAGGACTCATGGACAGAACGTCTCCCAGGGCTGTGCACATGGATGTTTGATGAGGCAGCGTAGGGTGGCGACTAACGCTTCAGTCGACAGTAGAAGCCAATGGTCAATCTGAAGAGCTAAATTCTCTTGCCCTGTCTACCTAATCACATTACATACACCCCAAACGGTGTCTGGTCAATTGTGAAATGAAGAGAGTGAGAGGGGGCTGATGGAAAGCTGACACTGGCGTGGCACATGACGGACATGATAGGGGAGCGGGTGTGAGACACGCAATCAACAGAGTTAGAGACCACAAGCCAACACTTGGGGATGGGGGGGCGGGGGGTAATAGCAGCTGTTGCAGACCATGCTGAAGGACACAGGGGGAGTCAGATCACACAAATACTAACACTTACATGGACACACACACATTCACACACACACGCACAACAATACACGACGACAATTACTCAGTACCAGAATCCTTATTTTAGCGTAACAACAGAGCAGCCAAAGAGATGAAATCTAAAGAATTAAATATGTTTTCATTAGATATGCATGAGCTTGCTTCAGATATGCTGACAGTTCAGGTCCCAGTGGCTGAAGCAAAGCTCTACTTGAAAGCAAGCATGTCCATTTCAAGCCTTGGGCAATGGTACCCTGATTGGTTATTCCTTGCGCTTCTGCAAAGGGGCCATTTCAGTTCACATGCTTCAAAGACTGCTTTTCCCTCTTCCCTCTCTCTCTCCTCTTCCCTCTTCTCTCTCCTCTTCTCTCCTCTCCTCTTTCTCCTCAACCCCCCCCCCCCCCCCCCACCCCCCCACCCCCCCCCCCCCCTCGACTACAGAATGGTTTATCAGTCATGTATCTATATTCAGTTACACCACAAGTGCCTAACAATTGCCATGCTCAGATAGGTGAGGCAAAACCACGAGAGCCGAGCCCAGTGTCTGGGTGTATATATAGCAGGCAGCTAGGTGGAGAGTGAGGGGGATCTTTGAAGTCTTTGATGTTCCATCAAATGTTTCACAATGGGGAAACAGGGGAGGCTATCTTAATTCTGAACACGCAAAGACACACACACACACACTTTCCCTTGACTATATATATATATATATATATATATATATATATATATATATATAATATACATTGTATACTTCTCTTAACATAATGTATTGATGAGATTAGTGAGCAGTAACCTGACCTGTCCATACCAGCAGAGAGGAGCTTCTGCAAAGAAGACTGGGTAAGGCGAGCGTAGCTAGGTTTCTAACTGTTTAATGTGAATGTTGACCATTCCAAAAGGAAATTCTATTGTACCCTCTTTAAATTTGCATAAAGCCTTCTCATCAAATGAGAAATTGATTCACTAGAGAGGGGGTGGATTAACTCCCTAGTCACATTGGGTATAATACAATTTAGGTTGATGGGTTTATTCGCATAAATTCACATTTGTTACAATTTCATTTTGTGTTTCCGTTAAAGTTGCCCTGACAGCCTTACGTTGATTAAGAGAGTGTACATTTTTAATTTACATATGACAGCAGATGGAAAACGTGCAGATACATAAAATATGCAAATTAGTTGAATGGAAACCCAGCTACTGATGCGGTTTATGCACATTTAAGATGAGAATACACATTGGACACATTCGATATCAAGTCAGCAGCAGAGGACTTTACCGCAATGAATGAAAGGAGAACATAAAAAGGCCTATAGGCTCCATTTCATTTCACGTAGATCTAGCCTTTTCTAAACACACAGCAGATGTTACAGGTTACAGATGTTTCGTCATAGCCTACATTTTAGCAGCTAATGTTGAGGTTTTGCTCAATCGCTACTATTCGTTTTGCTAAATCGATACTGTTGTTAAGTAAAATCATCATTCTTTCGTTTTGCGTGTTAGCCGGTTATTGAAACATGACCAGTCAGATTCAAATTTGCCCAATAAAGTAAATCCTTTCCAGACACCTGACCACTATCCTAGTGGAGACCCTGCCGTGTGTGTGTGGGAGTGTGATTTTGTGTCTACTCACTCCATCATGGACGGGGGGATGGCGCAGCAGTCCTGAATGGCGGTGAGTGGCGATGTGAGGTGGGCCGTGTAAGAGGCTTCAACCACCTGTTTGTTCCTGTTCACCACGTCAAGATAGCGGTTAAACTTCTCACGGATCTTCTTGGCCAGCTGGGAAATAAAGACACAGAGTACATTATTCACACAATGCCCCAAACTAACGAATTTCCAAAAACTCAATGACATACATGCATGCAAAACTAGAAGAAATCAGAAACATGATCTAATCTCACAGGAATAAACATGGAAATGGAATGCCATGATGAAACAAAAGCCATTCACATGCCATCACCACCTTCTAGTGCACAAGCCAGCCAGATGGAAATGTGATCACATAGACCTTTCCAAGCAATCATTTGGTGTGGACTTAAATCCTCACTCAGATCCTACAGTGATGGTTTAATAACTGGCACATCAGATGAGCCATCCAAATTTAACAGCAGTTTCAAGAGATCAGTCTACCCTTCGGGAAAGTCACTGTGTGCTTTGAAGGCCACATTGAATTAACATACACAGAAAGAGGTGTGCTACATCAAAGAGCTTCAGCAAAGAGGATGGATGTAGGGGGGGGGGGGGAAATGAATCGATCAGCATTGAGCAATGACTTGCTTTGGAGACTAGAAGGGCTCCCTTCCCAAAGCTAGTTAGCACAGCACAGTGTGATTAGCTACAGGCACAGGATAATGAAATAAAAATTGGGCTCCAAATCAAAAGGGGTGCTCCTGGCTGTTTTTGTCTGGTGTTGGGGCCTGCTCTGCATGTCCTAAAGGGAGTGGTAAATGAAGAACTCTGGTTCTCCGAGTGCCAGGGCTTATTTATTCAGGGCCGGGGCTTCCCTGGGGACGCTAATAAGCAACACGCCAGCAGCTTTGAAATAAGGCTCGTCTCAGTAGGGGGACATTAATAAAGAGAGCACATGCCGCTTCTCTGCACCGCTGCCCAGCTTCTATAGGCCATCCCTCAACCATGACTGTGTTGAAAACACACACACACCACCAACTTCCCCTCTCCCTAAAAAACACACACATAAATATAGAACACACACATGAACATAGGCATTCATGCTAGCTCACACACTTTACACTACAGTCTTATGATGGAAAATGAAGAAAACAAGCCACATCAATGGTCCATGGAAAAGTAGAAACCTCAGCCACAGCAATCAGGCTCAACATACCACAATTAGCATTGCCTGCCAAAACTTCTCAGCCAGGCAACAGAGAAATTCAACACGACCCATTGACCATGCATGCATAAGCAGCCGGCCACGGTTATTACCACTACACTTAGTTTGTGGTACTACCAAGAACAACATGCGTGGAGGGGAAACTCTCCCACCAGGAGAGGCTACGTGACCATGATCCACTGTGTGGTACTTCTATTAGTGTGGTAAATAGAGACTTGTCCAGGAACTCGTGGGGAGAGGAGCGGTTGAATATAGAGGGAGGGAGGGAGGGAGGGAGGGAGGGATGGGGGAGGCAAGACCACGACCGATTAGGAACAGGTTACACCACATGAGGCCCTGGGCCTCTCCAGCCCAGTGGAAACTCCATCCCTCAGGTGCAGAAGGAGAGATGTGAGCCTGCCGGCCCAGAAGCATTTCAAGCCTGTGTGTGTGTGTGTGTGTGTGGGTCTGTAACTGTGTGTGTCTGTGTGTGAGTGCGTGTCTCTGTGTGTGTGTGTGTGTGTGTGTGTGTGTGTGTGTGTGTGTGTGTGTGTGTGTGCCCTGAGGGGAGAGAAAAACCTTAATTACTCCTGCTTTCGTACTGAAGTCCTACTACAATGTCTATGCTCCACCACCATGTGCTTTTCATAGAGCACACATGAAAACCCAATGCAGTTGCATTCACCTGTCACAACAGGCCACATGATATGAATCGCAGACAGAGAGGGCACGAGAGAGAGGGGGAACAGGCATGTCTTCTTATCTGATGGCTCAGAGAAGGAACCCCTCATCTTTGCAGTCTACAAAGACCTAATTGCATCCTTTGTAGAAAACATCGCTTCAGAAGTGCTTTCCTATAGGTAGCCCACTTTGTTAGAGTTGAGGAACAAAGCAAAGCTCTCAGAAATGACAATGCAGTGTTTAATTGCCACCATAGACCTTTCACCTTCATCTCTTTACATTTCAATAACAATTTTAACACACGACTCATAGAAAATTCAACCCCCTCCCCTCTCTGCATGCTTATAGCAGTTGGTTACAGTGGCAGGCACGATTGTACACACAGGTCTCTGTCTTTATGCATCTCACAGAAACTGGACGGGAAGTTCAGTAGCTTCACCTGCACTATAACTGAAATTGACTCGCTCTGTCAAGGCAGGCAGTGGTGCAGGGAATGTTTTGCATAATGGCCAACGAGGTGTCCCGTTATGCGAAAATGTTGGACAAGGAGATGCTAGGTCCAATTTTTCTGTATAACGGAATGCCTCGAATGCTGTTATTTTGCTTATACCACGGATGCCACAAAGGTATTTAAGTTTACACACAAAGCATTTGTCTCAGTAAAAAGAAAACAACCTTTTTAGTTTATCCTACTGCTTTATTTTGTAAGAGGATAATGTTGGATAGTTTGCTTGGTTACAATTGATTCCATTGTTGCTAAGCCCAAATCCTTTAGCTTGCTAGCGGTTTCTGATTCTATGCTTCCTACCTTGCCAGCTTCCAAGTTCATCAGATTGCATGTTATTTAACCATATGTTAATTTGTTGATTACAAACTCATTGAACTTTTTATCGATGGACAGCTTTTTAATCTAGCACGGTTTACTATGGTTGTTTTAATTACCATTCTACACTTCCAGAGCATTGATATATAATCCCTACTCCTACTTCATAGGTGTCCAGTTATTAAGACATATCAGGCCAAACAGAAAAGTGTATTTCTCGCGTAATCATGTACAATACTCTTACTTTTCTGCTAAATAGTATGAATAGTACAATTATAATTCTAACCCTGGACTAAATACTATCAAAACATAAACTTTCCTAGTCATGCCTTACCTGACTGCAACATATAGGGTGGTGCTGCTGAAAGTTACACTCATGGCTGCTAAAGTTACTCTAATTACAGAAATGAGAGGAGTTGCCAGTCAGAATTTGGATCTGCTTCATTTACTCTTTTCCCCTCTCTCTCTCTCTCTCTCTCTCTCTCTCTCTCTCTCTCCCTCTCTCTCTCTCTCTCTCTCTCTCACATACAAAGTGCAATGATGGCCAAGTAAAGGTAAGTGGTGCCTGCAGCCCAAAACACCATGGGGGAGCTGTTCACTAATGGCTTTGGCTGGCATGGGCACTCGCCAACCGGCACTGAAACGTCACAGTCCAGTGAACAAGAGGTATGAGCCCGGGACGGACTGCCAGCTTATTCAGAGAGGGGGAGAGTCAGGCACAGTTTTCACAAACCCATCCAAAGCGGCCTTATGAGAAACCAACCGAACACTGAGGCCTTCAGCCCGGGTCTTAATTAGCATTATGAGATTAGTAGGCTATGCTAAGGTTGTCAAATAAAAGGCACAGGAATTTGGGGATTCTTTTTTTATAATTGGTACTTAAGTGTTTCTTGGCCTATACTGGCCACCAGATGCATCGCACACACTGGTCTTTATGGCATTTCCCCACAAAAAATTGGGCTACTCTGGTGTGTTTAGGTGATCAATGCAAGTGTAAGAGTAAAAAACTATGAGAATCAGGTCTTCTAGAAGCGCAGTAAAACAGCCGCAGTAAAACAGAAGATCATTGATGGTTGCCAGCCACAGTCACACCTTAAAAATCCACACCGTGCTAACCTGGACCACTCCAACTGCACTGCACAGGGCACAAGACAGAGACAGATCACTTGGTGAATGTTTCCCCAACACCTTTTGAACTGAGCATGGGACTAGCCTACACCACAGATGTCAGCAAACCCACTACCAACCCAGAACCTGCACACAGTATCCAGAGGCATAACCACCCAGAACCTGCACAAAGTATCCAAACCCACAACCAACCCAGAACCTGCACACATTATCCAAAGGAACACGGCAACGGACAGGGTCACCTCAGTACCTCAAACCCATTGTTTTTTACGTCTTGCGTGCGTCGGCCCCTTTTTCTAGACTTGCGCCATTTTACGCAAGCCTATTGTTCTGGGTGTGAATTGCTTGGCAACACTCACAACGCAACGCGTAAGCACCTAGCAATTCATGCTCCCTTTAGAAGCATGCAAGGGCCTTTAGGCCGGTCGGCAATACATCTAACTGGAGGTTGGAAGCACAACGAGCTCAGAAACTGTTTGCTTTTTTCAAAGTTTCACTTGTGGAGGTGCCAGCATGATGCCTGCAATTTGAGCGATGTGGATTTGAGCGCTGCTGATGCAAGCTGACAGTCTTCAGCATGGAGTCATTTTCAGAAGCTATACCTATCCATGGTAGCAGCAGCATAATACCAGAACAAAGGCTTCATCTGGGGCCTAATGCCGAGCTTTTCGTGGAAGACGTCCCAGCAGGTAGCTGCCTGCATCATTCATATCAAGAGAAGTCTGGGGAATCGTGCTAGTTAATTAGCGGATGGGGTGTTGACAGACAAGCTGCCAACGAGCTCCTTAATCTTCTGCTCGAAGACAGCAAATAGCTGCAGGTAATGTGGGGGAATAGCAGACGGCACACAATGACTTCTCCCCACAAGCAGTGATGAGAGAAAACAACCTGCCTATTCTTGCTTATGGCTCCTGCAATGATTGGAGAGGGGGTGAGAAACACACACGCACACACGCACGCACACACGCACACACACACACACAAACAGGCTGATCTGGATGCATATGAGTGGGAGGAATTGGGTCAGCTGCCAGGTAAATTGTGGGATACCCAATGGGTACCACAGTAGCAAGAACAGACACAACTTTGCACTGAAACAAACAAGGAAAAGACAGAGACATAGATATAGATATAGACTGTAGGGTTGCTTGATTATGGCAAAATCGTAATCAGAATCAATATTTAGGTCAATATAGAGACATTATTATTTAACATGATATTATTAAACATGATAACCCATTCAGTGTTTCCCTTAAGATTCTTTTCAGCAGTGGGTTGGTTGTGCATGCAAACATGAGACCTGGAACATAACTGTTTTTATTTGATATCATTTGTTTTACTCATTTACATTTGTTTTTATCAGTAGTAGCATTATCAACAATACATATTGTGTTCATAATATTAAATTATAAGAATGAACTCCTACACTGATTAATGGTTTATGTTCATAGTTATGTTCAGTTGAAAAGATAAGAATGTAAGCCTACACTGATTAATGCACAGCCAATTGAATATATCTTCTGGTTTGGTTATAGGTTATGTTTCCATTTGAGGATGTGATGTGAACGTGAAACTGGAAAGTCCATCGTTTTTTATCAACCCAAACAGAGTTGTTTATGTATTTATTTCAGGTAACATGTTGATAAATGAAAGAACAGACGAGATGCTAATGCTAGATCTGGAACTGACTTTTTAGGCTAACCTTTAAGCTTGTATGCTACTATAACTAAGAAAAGTGTCCCGAACAGGGTTAAGAGAGAGGACAGCTCTTCCCTGTACAAGCATTGTGTTTCATCAGATTTTGACATTGGAATGTGCATAAGAACCATCTAAATTCAACAACAGAAATTTCAACCACACACCACTAGTCTTATACAGTAGGCTACTCCCTTACTTAACATTCGCCTGACATTCGTTATTGGCTGCTTAGATTAGGCCTGTAGCATTCAACTATACTATCTAAAGCTTGCTAACATATGAAACGCCATGCTTCCTCATGAATATTAAACCGAGTGAACCCAGTGGCCGACTTATTCAGTGGCTGAGAGGGAGTTTGGGCTTTTCGTGAGGAGTGAAAGTGCGCTATAGTAAAAGAAATGAGTCCGCTACATTTATAACACAGGACAAAATGAGAGCATGATTGCTAAACGAAAAACAGCACTGTTCCAACTCGGCTACATTGTTTTCATAATCGTTGGAAGCCATGATCTTAATTGAAATTGCATTAATTGCACAGCCCTAATAGACACACTCTCCTCCATTCATACTTTACAAAATACCTGCCAATTTGAACTTGTTCCAAGGAATCACTAGACTATAGTGACACTATATGTATGACACTGACATATGCTGACAATTGCATTACAGGAAAGGGGGGTCAAGTCAAAAAATATATTCTAATGGAGCAACAGATTGTTTTCTAGGAGGGATGCTTTTAATTCACTGAGGCAAATCCCAGACAACAGATAATACACAAAGCAATACCACAACAGCGACTCTGATTGCCCAGGAGATTATTAACTAAGGCGAATCCACGTTGACCCAAATTGCCTTCCAGGATGTCGAAGACTGTGCACTAATGACCGCACTCTTCAAAGCATCTTTTATCTCCAGCCAATCATGCCACCGGCAATTAAACCCGTATGTGCGCCAAGGCCAGTGCTTTTCCCACACAGGTTTCTCATCCACACCTGTGTGAAGTTGTGTCCGTGCACAATGACCCGCTGGAGTAACCCCAGACTCAAAGGTAGACGGAGCAGAGCTTTTATGGCAACCATGCTTGTTAGAGGGCCTGGTGTTATCTGCCAGTGGGTGCAGAAATTAGTGTTGCCGGGCAGCAACACACAAAATGGTCTTCAAAAAGTCAAACAGAACGCAGCTGTAGAATTTTAATGGTGCATCACACTCTAATAAGGTGGAGCAATCTCTACAAACACCACACACACAGACAGACAGACAGACAGACAGACAGACAGACAGACAGACAGACAGACAGACAGACCGACCGACCGTCAGACAGACAGACACACAGACACACAGGCAAGTAAGATATGATCATGACTCACCTGCTGCACCTCAGTCTCTCCGTTTGAAGTCTTCTCGGTATACACAAAGGAATCAAAAATTCTCTGTAAGGCAGGAGGGAGAGAGAGAGAAAGAGGATCCTAGTTAATATGAGCTACAGGGTACCAAAACATTTCTGCTAGATGAAAGGACAAAATAACTCAACAGAGTAATGAGCAAATATATGGTTGTGGATAACTCCAGAAGGATTGGTAACACTATTTATTTCACAGTTTCATCTGTAATAATATGCATGTTTATCCAAAAGATGGCAATCTTTACATGTGAGGCTGGTTGGTTCACCTACTAAACTCCTATCTGCCTCCAGCACCTTCTTCCTCCCTATCCTGGGACTAACCCCCTAGACCTACTGGTCTGTCACCTGCCCAAACACCACCCCTATACCTACTGGTCTGTCCCAAACACCACCCCTAGACCTACTGGTCTGTCACCTGCCCAACCCCACCCCTAGACCTACTGGTCCGTCACCTGCCCAAACACCACCCCTATACCTACTGGTCTGCCCCAAACACCACCCCTATACCCACTGGTCTGTCACCTTCCCAAACACCACCCCGGCCAGCGCTATCTGTCACTTCTAGGACTCCCGTACAACTGCTTGACATCTGATCTCTGCTACAAGGGCATAGCCGTTTGTCATGTTTCTGTCACCGCTGTGTACTGTTCGGTCTCTGCCATGTGGTCTCTGTTGTCTGTCATGTAGTGTCTTATACGTCCTGCTCTTGTGTTGTTCTGGTAGTTTATGAATCGTATTGTAGATGTAAGGCAGCCCCTTTTATCCACCACAAGGTAAGACACCGTAGTCAGGGGTTGCATTGTTAGGGAGAAAGATCATCAGAGTGCCTTTTAATTGAAGTCTGAGGGTCTTTATGAGCATACTCTCTGCTTTACAGGTGCACATCACAAACCAAGCACACAGCTGTTACCACTAAACTGCTTAAGAGTCCCAAGGCCATCTGCTATTCAACCAGATACAAGCGTAGCTACAACTACAGCAAGAGTTTGCAAGTGCAATAATCACACACACACCCCCCCCCCCCCCCCCCCCCCAACAAAAAAACGGTCACGCAACACTCCCATCAGAAGTGCTGCAACTCCAGCAGAGTCTCTGCATGACTGCACTCTCTGGATTAGTCCACTGACACTCTTAAAAGGCTCTGTGGCCAGTCCTTCAGCATGGCTCGGAGCCAGAAGACATGAACGCTCTACAGTTCACTTCAGGGTGGTGGTTAGGAACCCTTGCAAGGAATGTGTTTGAAGAAGAAACACAGCCCGCTTCGAAGTGCAACCCCCTCATCTAGTCAATTTACAGGTAATGGTCCATTTCCTGGAGTTATTCCATTCCCCTCTAAATGATGAGAATTATGATAATTGTACTTAACTTAGTCAGAAAAGAGATCCTGCTTGTTGTTAACAATTGGCAACAGGCACTTTACCTTTACATGGCATATTTGTGGATGACCTACTTTCCAATGGGAACACCCTGTTTTTAACCCAAGTGATTTAATGTAGTGAGATTCCTTTGCACCTAAATCTTACCATTAACTCTTCTTATTAGAAATAAGAAACTGCACTAGCAATATATTGGCTATTCAAATACAGTAAAAAAAAAAAAGCATGGTTCTTCTGTTCATCTTGGCTTCTCTGTCTAGGTCCACAGTTAACCTCCTCCCATACAGTTCAAAATCAAACCCTCTCACTTAAACTCAACACCAACGCCACCCATGTCTGAAAAACCTTTTGAAAAAGAAAAAACCCCAGGAGGGAACAAAAAAAACTTCACACCTGCACTGTGTGTGTAGCTTTTCACACTCTTACAGAGTCAGCGGAACAGCTGCTCTTAGCGGGCACAAACGCCACCCCAAACATCTGGGGTCGAGGGCCCAATGCCAGGCTCGCACACTCAAACAAACTCGAGCAAATGTTTGCTTAGGACGGCAGGCAGGTGTTTTGCTGTAAGAGTCTCCGCCCAGGTTTTACCATGGTAAGGGGTGATGGTTGTTTTTCTCCGTCCACACCTATTGACGCCAGGGCACAAGTTACCCAGAATCCACAGTAACAACACACCGTTCTGGAATTCTGCAAGGGGGATAATCCTTGGTGAGAATGACAAGGTTGGAACTGTCAACACAACCTGGGATGGATCTCAGCTGACTTCTAAGACCAAAATCAAGAGGAGACTTGCCAGGCTTTGTGATGGCTTTTCCAACCACTCACAAAAGAAAACCTGCTGGACATCTTACTAACAGGGGAATGGATTTGCTTTTCGCATTTATTGTGCGTCTTAGTGATGAATGGTCAAGAAGGGGGGTCATGGTTGACAGGTCAAAAACCACACACACGCGCATGGACGCACACACACACACACACACACAGACTAAAGCAGTGGAATTTTCATTGCGGAAAAGCGTGTTTACAAAGAGCTGTGTAGACTGAGTGATGTGTGAGTGAGCTCCAGTGCGGCAAGGAAAGGCTTCAGCTGTCGCACCAGTGGAAAGATAACAAAGTCGGTGGAGAGAACGAGAGAAAGGAAAACCTCGTCGTTTTCAGGCCCAGCTCATAAAATAAACACGGGCACAAACACAAACAGCCAACCTCTCGCGTTCACAGCACAGCCCCCCTCCCATGGCGTAGCAGGTTTGTTTTCCGAGCTGCTCGCGCAGCCTTCACAGCTATGCCCAGGGCAGGCAGGAATTTCACAGCATGAAACCAGAGACGCCGCACCAAAGCTGGGACACCACATGTAGGACGGTCCCTGGTCTGAGCCGCCCGCTAGAGAGGACAGACCCAGACCCAGATCCTTATCCCTAAACCTTACAAGTCTTCCAAGACACCAAAGACAAAGTGCTCTTGGTTCTTGGAAATATGGGCTTAGCCTGAGTAAAGATGTCTCCTACTTAGGGTAGGCAGCATCAAGACCACCAAATGGGTCTGGGATGGTAGCATGTGTATGCATTGAACCCTATTTCAACCCAAGATAATTTTACTCACATTAAGAGCGATATGAAGCTTGGGGTTTGCCACACTATAAACTCATAGGAATGGCAAATGTACTTGCTCTATGAAGAGAAGAAGAGGCCTTTGCCCTTCAGCGGAGAAAGGAGTCCATCTGCAGCTGCTTTGGCTTAGAATATGGTGGCCATAGTAGTCATTAATCTTGTCAACCCCAGGGTTAATCTCGCCCGCAGTTGAATAGCTGTCTGGAATGGCTGAGCCTCATGCTGTCCTTGATCTCATCTTTCTGGGGGTCCACCATTCCCCTTCAACACAGCCATGGCAGCAAGGGCATCAGCTCACAACTAAGCCTCTGTCATGGCTGCTTATTGTGCCACCGTCCCCTTTCAGGACTCCAATCCACTACCCACCCCCCCCCCAAAATATATGAGAAATCATTCAGTGATTGAGGGCACAAAATCAAAAACCATTCACAAGATTTGTGAAAGATCCATATACAATATGCCATTTCAAAACCCTGCTGTTTCTTCTCAAACAGCCAGACACAACACACACACACACACAAACACAGACACGAGGTGGGAGTCTGGGAGATTCATCCAATGATCTAGCTGGAGCCACAGCTCCGCACCACTGAGGCATTTCTATTAAAATGGTGCGATGGAGGGGGATAAACCTATTAGCAATTCATCCGTCTTCAAAGGCCAGGGCCTCCTTACCCTAATCCACATTCATTTGGAATTGGACCAGTGAGCGAAAGGGTGAAATCTCACAAAGTGCCAAACAGGAAAGGTGCCCTAATCCCTCTATTTAGGGATGTGTGATCATTCTCCACAGGTAATCCAGGAACTAGCCATCTCTTCCCAATGAACATAACTAGCACACATATTGGGTATCCATTTTGTAAAACTCACACCTCTGCTCCTCCCTTTCTCATTGTTCATGGTTGTCTCGCCTATTGTTTCTATCTTCTATCTCCTTTTTTTATACATCCTACCTCTACCCAATCCTCCTCCATCATGAGAGGGTCTGTCCATTTTAAGAAACTAAGCCACATTTGCCACCCCTTTTCTGGAGGTTTTAACTTGCTTAACTAGCTCCACTGAATTGAGAGGTATTCTGAGAGCAAGACACTAACAATTGGAGATGTGTAGAGAGAGGAAAACCAAAAAATAAAATGAGGAGAGAGAGAGGATGGAGTGAGGAGAGAAAAGAAAAGGAAAAAAGCAGATGGAGAGCGAGAGAGAGAGTGGAAGCCGGGAACAGACAGCCCAGATGAAAGGGCAGACAACAGAAGCCTGCCGTGGAGATGCAGCCCAGGCCTCCTCCTGCAGGTAGCCCGTCTCCATCTCTCCTCTCCTCTCCTCTCCTCTCCTCTCCTCTCCTCTCCTCTCCTCTCCACCCCTCCCCTCCCCGCCTCACCTCACCTCGACTCAGCCCCCACCCCCTCAGCCAACATGCTCATTGCACTACAAAGGGCCCGGCTGTGATTGAGGCATCCTTGCCTTCCCTATGATCTGATTTTTCTTTTCTCTCCCTCTCTCTCTTTTTCTCCTGTTCTCTCTTTCCTTTTTTCCCTCCCTCCTTCTCTCTCTATTTCAAGCTGCTAGGCATGTTTTCTGTCCCTGCACCTGGAGATGGGGTGAATGAGAACATTGTTCTCATCCTCAGATACAAAAGGCCTCACAGTGAACCAGAAAGCAACAAACAAATTAAGCCAAAATCTCCATTTTGTTTCTGCTCATTTCAATATGAGCTTAGAGCACACACGTGTGTCCTGAAACTAGCAGACCTTAGGAGGACCTCCTGTAACATCACTCTCAAGGTAAGGAAAGGCATCCTAATTAATCTGTCTCCATTCCAGATCCTTTCAGAGCAGGTTGCCTAATTAAATGACTGTCTCAACGCCTGCCAGATCGCCTGGACTATTTCTGAAATCAGAGGGAGTAAACATAATTTGTTAAAGCTGCATCTCTCCATCAAATTCCACAGTCCCCGGGGCAACAGTGCAGTGCGCCAGCCCCCCACCTCGCAACTAGTGCTTGCCACGACTCTTTGAAAGCCTAAAGCCAAACAGTTCACATTACTCCCCTCCACAGTTTGAAATACAACCAGCGAATCAGTTGAATGCTAGAACATATGTTTTGTGTGTGCGCATAAGTGGGACTGTGTGTAATAATGTGGGGGTGGGGGACCAGAAAATTGGTTCCACATGCAGGGAGTAAGAAAATATCCTACTTTTTTGAAGGAGAGGGGGGTCATGTCAAACTCTGACTTGTCATGGTGCTGGATTACCACGAAAAAAAAAGAGATTATAGGTTGAGAGAATAGTTTTTGAAAAACACATTTCAGTGAGTCCATTAAGCGTACAATTTTAAAAGCAGTGCGCAAACATCAAGGACTTAGCACAAGCCTGGAAGAATAATGACCAGGGTTTCCACAGCAACCACTGTGCAAAATAGACAAAACATCAGGCCCTCATAAAGTCTCAAGGCCTCAGACAGTGCTCGGCCACGCATTGGCTGTTTTTATCATTCATTTTGAAATGACATAAATGTATTAAATCACTCTATCAAGTTCAACAGCAAAACCAAACTCTTTTGAGGCTGCATATCAACCATTATATACATAATGGCTGCCTTAAGATGAAAAACTGCAGTGAAACATCAGCATTCACTCCCTGCACCCAACACATACGCAGTATAATACGGTCAATGTAGCCATAGTATTCACTTATGCACTTAATCTCCGTCCACATACACGCATTAACTGACTTCCATTCATATGTGGATACACACACAGTCCATCTTTATAATTCTCTTCCCTTTAGACATTCTACAACACAGAGGCATAACCCTTCCATACACATACACATCACACACTCCCTCTCTCACTTTCATGCACACACACACACACAAAGTCACACACACACACAGAGAACCAGAGAGAGTGGGGGAAGAAGAGCAAGAGCGAGAGAGAGCGAGAAAGAGAGAGAGAGAGAGACTAAGAGCACAGAGGATAGTGCTGACGAGGAGTCGGCTCCTACAATAACAAAAACCCCTTTTGTGAAAACAGCCCTGGCCCCACAGTGAGGCCCGGTCACAGAGCGGATCCCCCCAAATCCACTCAGAGATCTCAACCCTGGGCCGGAGCCAGGCCCACTTTCCCCTCGCCTCGCCTCCCCTGCCCAGCAGACAGAACGTAATGGTTTCCACATGTGGAGGGAGGAGGAGGGGAGGGGGAGGGCTGGAGGGCTGTTGGGTGGGTGAGTGATTGGGTGGGGGCGGATTTGGAGTAAGGACTGGGAGCAAATAACAATGACAACAGTTGTGAGGACCAGGGGTTGATTACGGTCTGATTTCCACACGCAGACATAACCTGCAGGCCTTCACGCTCCATACAATATAGTTGGGTAAAAAAAATGAGGTAATAGCACTTGTGGAAGAGTGGAATGTAGAAGAGGGTGGGGGGGGGGGGGGTGGAGGAGTCTACATGGAGTACAAGTATATGTATACATTTCAACTTCGTCTGAAGAATTAACAGCACTCAGGGCCCCATAACGATGTGGTGACCGAGGCAGGGGAGAGAGGCACTGGAACACCAAGCTCAGCTCTTGCTCCCACTAAGAGCCATGATCAGAAACTAACTTCTGATTCATTCTTGATGGCTGCTTTAGAATAACTTTTATAAACACAGAAAGGGGAAGGCCTTCATGATCTGGAGATTAACAGATTCAACTATCAACAGGCCATTTGCAACCTGTTTGTAAGCTGGCAACAATCTAGTCATAACCATGCTGGGGATTCAATCCCAGACGTTTTCCCACTGAAGAAAAGGACTGTTTTCTTTTTCGGCACAGTGGAGGTAAATATGAAAGCATTCTGATGTGTCCTGTGGATAGGTGGTAAGACAATACAAAGCCAGTGGTGCCGGTTTACCGACGACAGCCGCCTTAACTTCAAACAGAGAACACCGCTAACAGCCTGCTGTAAAGCAAGAAGAGAGCGGAGCGAGAGGGTGGGAAGAGAAGAACTGAAATCACATCTCCCTCTGACATTCCCCAGGTCCCTTCATCCCTCTGGATACACAGGGCAGCCGCCCAACTTCCTGGCCTCACCGACAAGAGCTCCTCCCGGGGCCCTCCTCGTAACCTGCAGACAACTATGGAGGCTACAAATGTGCAACAACAGATCCAATCAAACTCAAGTCGTGGGTAGAACTGCAGGGGGCCATAATAAGGCATAGAGTTGCCATTTGCGATGGGGCAAACCTAAAGCTCTTAGTGTGCCATGAAAGGTTATTGATGAGAACCATTCCAAAGACAGGGAAGGCCCAACTCTCCTCTGCCTCTTACCAAACCATCTCGTATATCTGCAGAGATTGCTTGGGCACGTCTTCAGTCAGCTCAGTCCACACACTCGAAGCCAATAGTGGTGCGTTCATGAAAACTGTTCCGCTCGCTCTGCTCAACAAGCCAAAAATTGAGTGATGAGGAAACTACAAAGTTAGTCAATCTTGCCAGTACGTGCCTGCAAACGCTCCTGCAGAAGCTCAAGACCCTAATAGCATCTCT
The DNA here is from genome assembly GCF_963457725.1 of Sprattus sprattus. Taxonomy (NCBI): domain Eukaryota; kingdom Metazoa; phylum Chordata; class Actinopteri; order Clupeiformes; family Clupeidae; genus Sprattus; species Sprattus sprattus. Next base: position 55,534,130 of record NC_137921.1, on the reverse strand, counting down.
GCCTTTCTCTGCAGTGCAGCCAGCGGAAAACAAACTGACGTCAACGTGACACTCTGAGCGCTCCGAGGCCGTCTTGGCAGACTGGTCATCTTTGAGCGGGTGTCAGTCACCAGACGGTGTTTACGATGCTGTAATCAAGAAGGTGCAAACATGGAGCAAGGTGAGGGCAAGGGGCTTCACGTTAGCTTTCGCTTCAGGCGCGAGGAAAGGGCCGCAGCAGCGGTCAAAGGGTGGCAAGGGGCTATTGAACCTTCTGGAGGGGGAGGCGGAGAAGAGAGCTAGGGTGTCCAAACACACTCCATTCAAGAGCAGTCCTTTTTTAACGGCCTGTCAGAGTGAAGGATGGACACTGAGATCACACATAGATGCCGGGGCACCACCTCTGCTCAGAGTGGGGTGAGAAACCAGGAGATTAAACAGAGTGGGCCGGACGTGGTTGCTAAGGAACTTTACAGTGTTGTCTGCAGGTATATTAACGGAAAAAATCTGAGCACTGAGGCTAATCAAAAGAATGTGCCTGAAACAAGACTTACAAGGGGGGGTGGAATGAAATAAATAAATAAATAAGTAAACCTTCCCAGACGCTTCATTTGCCAGCTGTGTGGAATTTAAGAGTGTATATGGCATTGATGTGATTTTTCCATATGCTTCCAAAAGCTTTCTGTTGCCTTTATATACCACAGAAGATTAGCCGCCATAACCAGGTGAGCACAAAGAGGGGTGGGTTCCAGTCATGAATCCAACGCGTGTTCTGAATTTATTGGCTTCTGAGGGGCAACTTACGTGTGCGGTTGTTTCAGCCACCGACACACTGACTCCCCCTTGGCACTGATGGTAAGCTACCACTTCCAGCTCTCTGCCCGCTCCAGCCCACAACGCCCACAGCCGGCCAGTGCCAGGCCAGGGTACAGAGCCCTTTGCCCTGCCGTCTCACCCACACAGCCTGGCAGAACCGGCGCTGCCTTCCGCACACATGTCGGTGTCACGCCCCAGTGTCACACCCTGCAGCTGCCAAGTCCATCCTGAGGTTTTTCACAGCAGCATGCTGCTGAATGAGGGGTTCGAGAGAGAAATAGAAAAATGTATGAGACAGAGACAAGGACATAGAAGGAGAAGGACGTTTGTGTGTGTGTGTGTGTGTGTGTGTGTGTGTGTGTGTGAGTGAAAAAGAGTATGAGAGATAGCGTGATCTAAAGACGGAAAATATGTGCTAGAAGTGAAGGTGAAAACAGTAATTAAACCAAAAACTTCCAAAAGGTTCAAAGGGAGATGCAGAAAACGCACACACACAAGGAAAAAACAAAAACACACCCCTATAATATTCACGACACAATTGCAATACCCTCTGCTCTGCATGGGAAAGAGAACTCCGCTCTCTGCTTTTAGGCGACGAGAGCAGACTTTTCCACATAAAGCTGCTTATTCGCATCGAAAACCGTCCCTCCGAGTCTGTTCAAAAACACTGGAACAAGGCAATCAAACGGCATCTGAAGGCTCGTTAGGCGGAACGATCCAGAAGCAGGCGGCCAAAGCAAACTGGCCGGCGTACCCGGGAGTGTCTCCGATCGGCTGTGTGGCTCAGTGCAGGTTGCCCTGGCAGACGGGGGAAGAGACCTCATCTGCTGCTAGTGAACCACATCGCTTGGCACAGCCACGTGTAAGAGGAGAGGAGTGGGACGGAAGAAAAAGAGCTACAGAACAAGGGAGAGGGGACCAGTTGAGCAAGACAGCGAGCCAGGGAAAAAGGAGGGGGGAAAAAACAACTGAACGAAAGCAGGGAACATAAAGGGCACAAGAGTTTGCCTGGTTATAGGGTGGTCTCCACCTCCCCCCTCTGAATCTTACTTTATATGGGCGAGTGAGATCATGTCTTCCAATAAATGCTCATAAAGGAGGTCTTTGTTTCATTGAACTCCCTGGGGGCCAGAGATAACAAGTATGGAGCTTTATGGACAACACATGTGGTCAATGCCCACTACATGACTAGGCCTGAGGAGCCTGAGGAGCGTGATCTGGATACTTTAGAGGTGTGCTGCGGCTGCAGCTCTGGCCTGGGCAGGGAGAACTCTGGTTAGGCTGCTGCAGCCAAAGCTGTCCTAGGGTGATTAACATCTGCTCAGGTTTGTGTTGGCCACGGAAGGTAAAGGGAGAGGGGAGCAACCGCGGAGAAAGAGGAAGAAAAACATCAGCCCTGGCTGGGTAAATGATGGAAGCACAAGTCTTATACACACACACAAACAACTACAAGTATTCAGAGAGAGCCACCACACGCACACATATCCAACCACAAGAAGGTCTGTGAAGACATGGATACACTTGAATAAAGAAACCCTAAGTTGACAATGCACCCTTGCGCATCAATTTTCTCATGAAGTGCGTTATGGGAGTGAACTGCTCAGCCACTGTGTGGTTTCTGTCGTGACGGCATTTCCTGACAAAGTCCAGAGCATGAGTGAAGACTCCCAGCTCCATTAATGAGGGGCGACCCCCGTCCACTGCAGGAAACCACACTGCCAAAGCACACACACATAAAACACACACACACACACACACACACACACACACACACACACACACACACACACACACACACACACACACACACACACAAAAATACACCATCTCCTTTCCCAAAATAATGGTCAAAAGGAACTGAGAGAGCATTTGCCTATAATGTTTGATTTAGGAATCTTAACTCAAGCCAGTGTTATAGCCCATTTTAAGAGCAATAACAGAGCTTCACTTGGGAAAGTTATTACAGAAACACTAGACCAGTGTTGATCAGGCTTAGACCATGATGTCTGGCTTTTTGAGTAGGACACGAGTTTGGAAATAGGGAAACAAGCTCATCTCTTTGGTACAGTGAACAACTGACACGCACAGCTAGTGATGCTGTAGACACTACCACCATCGTCAAGGGAGTGATCTGCCTTGTGAAACCCAATAATGGAATCATTTCCCGATAATGTAATAACCCCCAAAAATGTAATCATTTTTGTACCCTTCTGTAATGTTATAAAACTACTAATGTAATAACTCCACTAATGTCATAAAATGTCTTAACCAATAACGTAATAATATATGTACCGATAATGTCATAATTTATTAAACTATTGGGGATTATTACATTACTGGGTTACAACAATTTGCTTTGATATGGGAGAGGTATGTTTTCAAATAGATACCCAAATTGTGAGCACTGCACTTTGAATCACTGATTCTACACACAAACACACACTCTTAAGGTGCGACACTTCAGCAAAATTGTCTTCAAAACAAAAGCCATTACAAATTGTTCTTTGGCCATCAACAGGGAGTGATCATTACCATCCAAACCAGTCGCAAATAATTAGCTAGTTCAGGAACTAATGAACCATTTGAACTTGCTGTAAGTGTCCACATGAGCTGAGTTTGCCAACGACCATAACAGTTTTTTATACTGTCAACCTTGTGACTGGCAAAAGTCCAAGTCCTTTCCACTGGTTGCACCTGCCCGCTGATTGCTCAGTGCGCCGATACTAGTCAGTCGTCTGGTGAAATATTGAAAAACAAACGAACCTTCCTCACTTCAAAGAGCAGTTGGCAGCAGAGCATTACACCTCAAGACACACTCCCAAGTCTCTGTGTATTTACGCAACATATTTTAATAGGCATAACACTCCTAAACTCCCCAGATTAAGAGCTGTGGGAGGGAGGGAAGGAAAGAGAGAGAGAGAGAAAGAAAGATAGAGAGAGAAAGAGAGAAATCGAGTGCTCTGGTGAGTGGTCATGGTTTATTTATCAGAGAGGGAGCTGTGCTGAAAGCAGCCTGTTCCTGTCAGCTCTTCAGTTTCCTATATGCTATTGATCTGATCAGCAGTGGGTTTGATCTACATGCTCATTTAAAAGCAAGCAGAACATAGAGAAAGAGAGAGAGCCAGTGATGGAGAGAGAGAGAGAGATGGAGGAGAGGAGAATGAAGGATGGATACAGAGGACAGTGGAAGAGAGGAGATTAGAAAGAAAGAGGAGAGATGGAAAGAAAGACAAATAGAATGCAAGAAATATGACGCAGGCAAGTTAGTTAGTTTTGGCACGGGCGGTAAACAACTGCCGAAGCAGATCCTTTTTTGCGTTCCGACAAACAAACTGGCACCTAATCCTTTGCTGGAAACCCAAACAGAGATGGAGATGTGGATGAAAGGCAGGGCTAAATCCCCTTTTAAACACAGCTGGGCCGGGCCTGTTACACTAACGCTGTGCTAAGCTCCATTTCAGAAAGGGCTTCCTCCGAATAAAACAGCCAATAAACTATGATGGCACCCACTCCCCTGGCCTGAGAAACAAGGTCATTATAGAGAAGTGCGCCCTCAGATTGAGTCATGAATCTTCAACTTCATTCAATTCAGCCCAAATAGAAGTAATACATCCCAGGTTGAGTAACGTTACGGATTCATTGATAGTGTTCAGTGTCTGACTTATGCTTGGGGTAAAGCACATTGTGCGACGTAGTGGAATATGACTGAAATGAGTAGGTTGATCGGATATGAAAGAAAAGGTGTTGATGGTCCTACACGTGTGTGCCATGGGACACCAGCCTCCCCTGCAGTGGAAGCTAAAGTCTGGATGAGCAGCATGGCTGGGTCTGGTCATTGGAATGCATGCAAGAGGATAATGAAAAATGCATTGCACCCTCTGCATCTGTCTGTCTGTGTCTCTGTATCTCTGTGTGCCTGTGTGTGTCTGTGAATGTGTGTGTGTGTGTGTGTGTGTGTGTGTCAGGCCTTCAGAGTGAGCAGACTCCCACAGCAGCAGCAGCGGCGGTGCAGGCTGGGGGCAGATCCCCATGCTCTGATGAAAGGAGGGTAGAAATGTGAAGGTCACGCTTGTGATGCGTCTGATGGGACCGACGCTTGAAGACATGACTGGGGAGGAGGACGGCCTACAGATGAGGCTCACCAGGGACAGTTACTAACGGGGGGCAGCCTTGGCTCCATGGTGCGCTAACACACATTTCAGCTGCTTCTAGCCAATGCAGGGTGTGCGGTCAAACAGCAGGCAAAACCTCCAAGCATGCATATGAATATGGTGCACAGCAAATACAGAGGCGCAGTTTAGACAGGAATGGAATCAGCAGTAATGGCAGCCAACACCTAAGTTCACTTGAGGTTGTTCTAGCAATGTTTTTAATTTGCAGTGGGGAGCTGTATTCCATCTTCATATTTTTTTATTTAGTTTTCTTACATTTCTTTCATGTGAAAAAGGCAATCCATAAAATCTATGAATGAATACAACCACTATTTCCTTACCATTCAACTGCAAATGGCCTCTACAGTATATCGGTACATATTTGGTGAAACTATCAATATGTGATATGAGAATGGAAAATAGGTAACAGTGTGTCAGACTGGATGAAGGACAGGCCTAGAGAGAGACAGCCATGGAGAGAGGGAAGAGAAAGCTATGGGAGTGAAAACAAGAGTGAAGAAAACTAAGGGAAGGTGAGAGGAGAAGGGAAGAAAGAAACTAAGAGAGAGAGTGGGGGTGGCAGAGAAGAATGGGATCCCCAAGGACGTTTTCCAAGTGTCTGGTATGCAAATAATGACACGATTTCACAGTGTGTGTGTGTGTGTGTGTATGCTACTGTTCTCACTATGCAGGCAACACATGACAAAGCCTCTAATGTTTAAATGCCCCATATGGCTGCACTGCACACATGCAGAAAGAACAGCTAGCTCTTTATAATACACACACACAAAGATAACAAACCCCAAGATCCTCATTACTCAAACTACAACACCCCAAACTGATATGAGTGTTGAGTCCACCAAATAAAAACTATGCAACTGTTCACACGGTATGACAAAACAAAACTTTCCCTTTGGCTCTCTCCCTAACAACACTCTCTCATACACACACACACACACACACACACGACCCTGAGAGCTCCCTGAGCCACCTGCATTCCCACAGTGCTCCGTTGCACAGCTCTTTGCCCGAGTTCATTACACATGATCTTCCTTTCAGCGGACGCCAGGGACCCGGCACACAGTCAGTCCCCACGGCCCTGTCAGCCACACGCTGGCATCCGACCAGCACACACACACACACACACACACACACACACACACACACACACACACACACACACACACACACACTGCTGCCAGCAAGGCTGACTCAAGATGGACACTCCCTCTGCAACACACACAGTTAACTCTCACAGTGATTTGCAAGCATACAATCATGCACACTTACTGGATATGATGACAGATGAGGATCATGGTCCGGGGGAATGTGAGACTATAAGAGCCACACACACACACACAGGACGCAGACTCAACCAGAGCTATTTAACGGCATAATGAAATCTGAGAGGCGACAGGCGTCTCCTTTTTAAACAACATAATCATCATCGCCGTCTGCGGAGTTCACTCTGAAGCCGAGACGGCCAGGGGGCATCTTTATTAAGCCAGGGGAGATCATCTGAGCTGCAGATATTAAATCAACATGTGCTTCTCTGGGTGGGAATGCACATGTGTGTGTGTGTGTGTGTGTGTGTGTGTGTGTGTGTGTGTGTGTGTGTGTGTGTGTGTGTGTGTGTGTGTGTGTGTGTGTGTGTGTGTGTGTATGGAACATCAACTGAACGGAGACACAGATGAAGTGTGAGGAAGAGTGCAGATAGAGAGAGAGAGAGAGAGAGACAGAGATTAACCATCCACAAAGCCCTCATCATTTAGGCTTAGGCCCAGGCCAGCATTACTTCTTCTGGGAACTCCGCTCACCTTTGCATACCAGGGGGAAGAAATGTGCCGTCCTGCGTTCATCGCCCTGGCTTGTTTTACCCAGGCGGAGCTGGTGTTACGTTACCCCAGAGTTAGGGCCAGATAAAATGACTGCTCCTGGCACACAGGACCCAGACACCATGGTTCTGATAGCACAACACAGCTGCTGCACGGCACTCGTGCAATTTGTGTCCCCCTCTCACCATCCTCTTCAAAGCCAGCTGACACTCCTTTCTGCAACCCAATTAGTGACTCTCGCTCATTTTATTATCTTTTTTTTTTTCTTCTATGAAGGAGGCATAGATCCTTTCATCTTCGCCAGAAGCCCGGCACCAATGAGGGGGTCAAAGTTCAGACATCATACGCGGCCACTTCCTGTTTTATGTCTGGAGGCAGAGATTCGGCTGAGAATAGCAAACCCCACTGCTATTCCAGGTTTCATTAGACAGCAAGACCAAGCAAAGAAGGCAATCCGAGAGAGAGAGACAGAGAGGTTTGGACCGAGACAGGGAGAAAGAAGGAAAGGCATGAGGTAGTGAGAGTTAAACTGTCTGTCTCTGCCACCCTGTTTTTGTTCAGAGGCCACAATAAGAAAGACTGCTTATAGTAGCTAGCTAATGACGCATCCAAACCACTTCTCAAAAATTAAAATGAGAAGCATTGTTGCTATACACACACACACACACACACACACACACACACACACACACACACACACATGCAAACATATCCCATTCCTACTTACATTGAAAACAATGTATTCATCGCATACTACTGTTCTAGTGTCGTGCCAAGGATATGATTTAGAAATGACTAGATTTGCTGACATTTTATGTAATTTTCTTAATATCCAAACCGGGTTAAACTAAAGATGATGGTGGTCCATGAGTGGACCAGAAGTGGCACACCACCAGTGGATAAATAATGTCAAATGGTTTAAAGAGTCCCATTTGCATGAAATGTTAGCTAGTTTTTTAGCTGACATTGCAGTTTCCTCAATTTCACTTTTCAAATGATAATAAGAAAAGGTAGAATTCCTCAGGGTGCCTGTGCAGCTTTACTGTTTGGTGGCCAAATAACCGTTACAAAACTTGAACTTAGCAGCTAATTAGCTCACACAGAGACTTTGACCTTGCAGGTTTTAAATGTCTGCTGGAGGTTCACACTCCATAACATCGTGTTAGATACAGTCTGGTGTGAATACACGACAGCCGTTACATTACCATTATGGTAGACTGAGTGAGTGAGAATGAAAATGTGTTATCTTTACCATGTTGTTTTTACTGATACAGTAGCGGGTTTCATATGTGAAAAAGGAATCCAACTCAATTCGATGGAGCAAAGATCGCCAAGTCAACTGGGAAATTTGGGGAAGTTTGGGGGTTGTGTTGGGTCTAACTACTCGGTTATATATTTTAAGAGCCTTAAAGTTCTCTCTAAACTCTAATCTGTCAAATCACAAAGCAATGAGGGGCTGCCAAAGTGACCTGCAAACATCCTGTCCCTTACCTCTCCTTAGCGCACACACACAGGTCCATCATCCCTCTTACCTCCTCTTATCACTCCCTCCCTCATACACATACACACACACACACACACACACACACACACACACCTAGACAAGATCTATCTGTGTTGTTTCTTCTTAAAATAGTTGGGCACTTCCCTCATGCATTCCACAGATACAGTTGAATGCTGGTGTGTTATGGTTAAAAAAAAAATCTTTCTTGGTTGGCACAAGCAGAGGAAAAACAAGACATTTAAATGAGCTCTGGGTGATGGCTCACAAACAAGCGTACAGCCATGAAAAACAGTGACACCCTTTCTTTTCTACACATATCTGATGGGTCTGAGGGGACAAGATGTATAATAGTATGAACTCATCCCTCCATTAATAGTAACAATAGGACATTACAGCCGCAATTCAATGCTTACAATACAGTTTGTCTATTTTATTTATTTTATTGTCATGCTGAGTAAGCAGGTATTAATCTTGAGTCAACGGGTGTGAGGCCACTGTTTGTAACACTGATGTGAGAAATGAATAACTATGCTTTGTTGTTGTCCTTGGAGCTAGTGTTGTTGGGAAAGCAGAGATGTATATAGTGACGTAGTGACCTGGCTCTATGGTGGCTCCCTAGGTAAAGCAAACCAGTTCTTAGAAGGCAAGTGGAACCATCTCCAAGCCAGCATTGGCACCAGCGCAGAACTACTACCTAGTTCTTGTTGGTGGAAAGGGGGTATGTGAAGCCTTTCTGAGAAATCCTCCATGTAGACTGCATGGCATACACAACCCTACAGCAGCTAATTAGCATAACCGCATCAGGTACTTAGGCATGCCTCCAACCTTTCAGTGTATATGAAGGCCAATCATAACCTTCCAAATTGATTCACTTTGTTTTTTAATGAACAGAATAGGAACGAGCTTGGTGTAGGTGAACTGTGTGGCTATGACTGGCTTTCAAATCAGGTCACATGACTGTGTAGCCTTATTATGAATGACTGAAAGCAGCAACGTTAGAATAACAGAGGTGACCCCCCTGGCCCCTGGCCCCTGGCCCCTGCATAGAGGCCATTGTGAGAGAACTCCGGATTAATGGAGTAAAGTCAGTCATTTATTCATGACAGTGAAAGAGTGGTGCTGCCAGGACAGTGATTTCACTCCATCACTGGCTCACAGACACTCCGCCCCCTTAAGCTCAAGGCAGGGATTTGATGAGTCTTAAGGGATGGACCACAGAATTGATGTTTGTGTAGTTCACAGGCGCACCTTCCTCCAGCTCTCTTTAGGGATGGACCACAGTATTGATGTTTGTGTAGTTCACATGTACACCTTCCTCCATATCTCTCTCCAACACACATGTGCGGGGGCGCGCACACACACACACACACACACACACCAGAATAAGCATGTATATCACCATGGCCTGACCGTGGCAGGTTAAACCTCCGTCACATGTGATGGCGATGTGAGTCAGAGTATGTGTTCTCTAGCACAGCACAGCCCAGCACAGACCAGACCACAATAGAGAGGAATGGGAGAGATGAAGTGAAGTGTGTGTGAAAGAAAAAGACAACAGAGAGGAATGGGAGAGATGAAGTGTGTGTGAAAGAAAAAGACAACAAAAGAGGAGGACAGAGAGATGGAATGTGTGAAAGAGAAACTCAGCAGCAGGGGGGGGGGGGCTGTCAGGGAGGAGAGCAAGAAAGAACAAGGGAGAAACAGAGGACGGCTGAGGGAGGAACAGGGAAAGAGTGGAGGAGGGAATAAAACGAAGAGAAATGCAGAGACGAGACGGAAATTGGAGAAAGAACGAGAGGATAGAATGCACAAGGGAGGGAGAGAGAGAGGGAAAGAGAGAGAGGGACAGAGAGAGAGAAGGAGGGAATGGTTAACTGTTCATGGGTTTGGAGTACTGGGGCCCTCCTCTCACTTTGTGTTGGATCTGCAAGTTCCTACTGGTGCAGAGGGCAGGGGTCTTTGGGAGAGGGAGAGGGGGAGGGAGAAATTTAACAGGGGCTCACAAACGTAAGGTCTTAAGAGGGGGTAAGCACCAATCCCACCCCCACTTCCCTATGCTGTTTCACCATGCAGTGGTTACACCCCTCCCCCACGCTCGTTCTCTCTGTCTCTCACAACCACTCTACCTCTCTCACACTTCTCTTTCAGTAGTGTGTGTGTGTGGGGGCCATCCATTGAAGAGTAGTGTGACAGGGTCCTGTGGCCCGCCATCCTGGGTCAACCCAGCTGGAACTCACCCAAGACCCCACAAAAGAAGGTTCCCATAAAGCCTCTTTTTGTTCATTCTCATAGTCTGTGTGTGTGTGAGAGGGAGAGAGACAGTGAATGAGTCTGCAAACTGATTAAATAAAGCCAGTTAATTACAGCTCTGGTTTAATAAAGTCTCAGGCAGACACAGGGCTTGTCTCAGAAATAAAAGAAGGGGTTTTTCTGTTGGGAGACACCGAACCAAATGAGTCTTCCAGGTTCTTCTCAAGGGCTACTGCCCACCCACTCCACCATCTGCAGTACCTAATCTCATAGCAGGCTTCCTTTAGCCTAATATCAGTAGCTTGTAGGGAAAAGAGGTCTTTCATAGACTTAAAAAAAGACAGATAGGTCAATGCATGAGGCGTTCCAACTGGTAGAACATGTCAGTGTTCTATGTCATTTTATTCCCCGTCTTCTATCGTAAAGGGCCTTGAGGTGTAAAATCCAGCGTTCTTCGTTCGTGTTCCATATGGGATGGAATGAATAACAGCATTCCCACATCTGTGTGGCCGTGGCTCACAAACAGGGCCTCAAAGCCAGTCATCCCACCGGGTTATGCAGTTCATTTTAGGAGGGTAATTTTGAAAGTGTACAAAACTAAAATAATACTATTTATCATTATTTATAATGAGGGGGCTATTAGTGAAGTGTTGATACAACACAAGAATATCTGGAAAATGTGTCTGTGTCTGTGATTAAACATCAAAGAAAGAAAATGAGGGCTCCCCCTGTTATGAGTGCATATCAAAGTCAGGCTGTTTTGGGTGAGATAGAAAGGAGGAACATTCCCTCCAGATTGTTAACTGCAGCAAAGCATTCTGAGAGCGACAAAAAAACACTGAACAGAAAAGGGGATTGGAGGGGGCAGAGCTGGCGAGGGAGTTGAAAGTGAGTCTCCTAGACCTCGACAGGAATGTGGGAAAGCCATCATGAGCACAGGAGGAGATAAATGATCTGACAAGCAATACCAGCTGATTTAAGACAAACAGCTGGACCAGGGAGGCTGCAGGGATGGAATACAGTAGAAACCATCTTGCGGCCATAACTCAGAGTCTGCAAGGCATGCATATGGAACAATGCTGCTGTGGAGCATATTGCCTTGAGTCTGTGGCCCTTGGAGAGGGAGGGGGGAGAGAGAGCTGGGCCTCCAAGGAGCTCTGGGAAGGGGGGCAGTGGCTGGGGTTTTGGGGGCTTGATAGGGAAGGATGGAGACAAGGGCGCTGAAGGAGCCGTGTGTCTGGAGGCCTGCCAAGACCCACAAGCAGCCTCACATCTCCCTCTGCAGCACTTGCTCAGGGCCTGCTTCAGCATTAGCATTCCCCCTGCATGGGCTTTTTCTAGCTACTTCCCTTTTTAAACATACACTGTTGGAGCACCAGCACAGGCTGCTGAGATGTTCAAGCTCTTTAAGATGAGAGATGTATTACTGTAGGTACCCATCTTTAATATGTGGACCAGACCAGTCTGTTCACTTTTTACAGTGGCAGTCCCTCCAGAATGAAGACCGCAACAAAGCTTTATTCACAATAAGGTATAGCTTTAAAGTCACCCTCCACCAATCCCTGCAAGAGTCCTGGGTAAAATTGAACCTCTTTTATAAAAAATAAAACAAAATCCCATTAACTGTGGAATGCCGTTGTGATTTACGGCAAAGGCTATTGGAAATGCAGGTTAAGCAACGGCAAGCTCAGAGCAAAGAATCCAACAAAACTTCCAGCCGGCCTACGCCAAGTGCTCCCTAATCGCTCCCCATTAAAATGTCCTACTCCAGGTAAGGTCAGCTAAAGTTCACAGGCTCAAAACAACATGAGGTAGTGTATGTTCCGATTCTGACACATATCTCAAGCTCATCATACGGAATGTCCCCATAGTTCAACTGTTAGGACATGCTGTGGCCTTTGCAAAGGTTCTGTTACATTTCTTAAGAAGGACTGCTCGTTCAAATATATAACTTTTTTGTCTTTAAAACATTTTCAGAAGAAAGCATTTGCTTAATGGCTCCAGAATGATAATAAGGGGACTGTTAGACATCGCCACCAATGGCTGCCCCACCACAGTGACAGGGGCCACTTAAAAGCAGGCCGTGCAGTAGAGAGCGTGATGGATGGCATGTCGTTAGCTCTGTGGGTCATTTGCAAGGCATGGTCTCAATGGGCCATTTTAGGGGTGATCCCACCCAGGGACTGGGAAGTCTCCACTCCTCACCCACCCCCAAGATTAATTTGCACCAGCGAAGGCAGACACTTCAACCAGGCCTCCTGAGGTGTAGTCACAGAGCAAGAGTTACATCAGGAATTCCCAGCAGATCAGCAGTGCAAATGCCACTAGACATATTGTTTTCTTGTGACACGAGGCAACACCTAGTCCTAATAAAGCATTCCTATTTCAAGTCAAATAAAAACACTTCACAAACACTTTCAGAAACGCCACATTCAATTGTAGATGCCAAAAATGTTTGCCCTTGGTGGCAGCTAAATACTAACTCTCTTGGAAAGGGGAAAGGAAATCTGTCAGCTAAAGAGAGATAATGACCACCCCTCTTTTGCCTGATGAGATGAATACACCAGGAGTGATAGGAGTAGGAGTTGGAGCAAGACAGAGAAAGGGAGAGAAGTGAAGCGTGTTTGAGCGGCGATAGCGCAGGACAGAGTTGAAACAAAATAACACTCCAGTGACAGAAAGAGGGCTTTGGAGAACCTCTCAGAGAGCTGTTGAAGTTGGCGCTCGCCCAGCGCTGAAAGGTATGGGAACAGCTCACCCTTTTCTTCTCACCCTGCTCCATTCCAAATTCTGCACAAGTTTCCCCCACCCCAAGCACCTCTTCAATTACCCTCATCATTCAATTAAGAGGCCTCTAGGCAAACCACCCAACCCTGAGGCAAATCCACCACTACATCTTGCAAAAACCACGGGGGGGGGGGGGGGGGGGGGGGGGGTGTGAAGAAGCCCTGAACCTCCACCAAAAGTGCCCCTTAAATATAGTAAAAATTAGAGAACTAATTTGGCCATTTTGCAATGGTTTCTAATTGCAAGGGTGCATAACTAAAGTACTTCATGCCGAAGAGTGCTATGGTATGCCAAATACCATTAAATAACACAAGGTAAACACTACAGCCCTCTAGTTGGGTGCCAGGACATTAAGATGTACAATACATGTGTTCAATACATGTGTACTACACCGATGTATCGGTGCTCTCGTAGGATAAAACGTTATTACTGGTCATATGGAAATAGATGATTACAAACTTGCATCGTGGCCTATGTTTTACTGACGATACTGGCAGGATTGGGTACCCAACGCTTAAACTAGAGTCATGGATGCCGTATTTTATTGGATCAGGTCTTGTGACATTTACGTTGGACACGTACAGATTTAAAGACCTGAAGAGACGGCTAATGCCTAGTTGGCATCGCAACATTGCTTTTAGTATTTTCATGGGCATGGGGATATTTAAACTGGAAGGCGATAGCGATGCTTTATGGTAAATGGTTCTAACCAAATATACAGCTTTATATAATGTTATTCCTTGAATTAGCATCTAAGTCTGTTAACAAAAAAGCTGACAGCGTGTATGAAAACTCAGCAGTCCACCTAAAATCCCCAAATTCTTAAGTTACCTTAAAGAAAACACATTCAAATCGTCAACACCTAGATCATCTCTAACCTTCAAAACTGAATGGGCAATCAAAAAAACAACAACGCTTATGCTAAAATGTGGGAGTGAAGAAAAGAGAAAGAGGGACAGAAATGGAAGGATTTTTTTTAACATTAGAGTGTGACAAAGGAACAGTTCGAGCCAAGCCGTGTGGACTTCTGAGAAAGGGTCTTTGAAGAGCAGGGATAAAGACTTTCTCCGAGATAAAACGCCATTTGGGCCGGGCCCCCTACTGACCGCTTCTGTGCGCATTCCCTCTGAAGTGCGCGCGCCTCACCTTCGTCTCAAAACACACCGGTGTAAGAAAGTTTGCCATTTGTTACAGCCACTGGTTTTAAATTTAAACAAATATTTTGTTGTGCACTTTGGGCGTGATGCCGTTGAAATGTATTCCAAATAACAGAATAAAACACGTACATCTGGATTTAACTTAAATCAATCCTAAATCGATTTCAAGGGCAACGCTGGCAGGCTATGCATGTGAAATGTACTGGCTATATTTTACATCGAACAGAACAAAATAAATGAAAGGCATATGTTTGGCTTTTCGAAGAACATTCGATGTTGTGAAATAGGCATGTACCAATGCATACAACTACCAACCCCTGCGCTTAGATGAAAGGTGAGCCTAAATTACATGGTTAATTAACTGATTAAAAGCTAGACACTGGTTGGCTGTTCTATAGGCTACTGGTGGTTAAAAAAAGACACAAAAGCATTAGAAAACTGTAGGGGTAACTGATCAATGACAAATCATAGTATACATTGAGATACATGGAAATGTTTTCACCTAATTTAATATAGTCATGGTGATGAGAAGAGAGAAAATTAAAAATAAAATAAATATTGGCTTATCCCGTGTCACGGAGAATGTGGATAGGTTTAGTCAAACAGCATGAGACAATGGATAATGCGGATAATCGTTAAACTAGAAAAAAAAAACATGCTAACCAAAGAGGTTACATGTTTATATGAGTGAAAACAACGCGTGCATATATCTTACATATATAATTCAGTTCACACTGTAGGCTCTATTGCGATAGATCTTGTCAATATCCGCATTCGAGTTCAAAGCGTGCGCCACTCAGCTCATGTAGGACAGAACCAAGCCTACGAACTAACACGGTGTTTGACAAGCATGAACCTCATATATTGCTATAAAAAGGCTGAATTGGTTAACGTTACCTCGGAGGCTTGCTGCAATTATGTAAAATAATGCGAAGACTGGCGACAATTTAGATTCAGTGTTGCCAATTTGCTTTTGATGTGCTGAGTTGTTTTAGAATAACCTTGCAACCATAGTCTTAGCGTTCAAAACACGTTTCTGTTAGGACATGAAATCTTTACAAACAGAAAGCATATGGCTGGTCGAGTATCTTAGAACAAAAGTGTAATTACCTGCATGGTAAAGACTCCTAGCTCCTGTGTGGATAGTTTCTTAATTTGTACAGCCAAAACTTGTGCTTCATCCATGATTGAAAACTCCGTTTCAGCACCACAAAATCCACAACATAAAAGACTCAGGACAACCACAAAGCTCCATGTAACAACTTCAGAGTTATCCCAGTGAAGTAGAGCAGACCTATTCCAAAGCGACGGGGTATTTCGACTTAAAATCACGGATCCTTTCCGTGCCCGCCTCGCCATGATGGCTGGGTCGTTGAATAGTAAACTGGGAATTCGCGTTGCAGGTCTTGGAAAAACTTCAGAAGAGGGTAGGCTACTTCTCAACTTTGCCGATCGATTTCTTCTCTTCATGGAAACCGATCCCAACAAAAAAGACTTAACGGGTGGTTAATGCATTTTCCATCGAGCTGTAAAGGCAGATTAAAATCTGTTACAAGCAACAGAAAATCTATGTTTTTTCGCTACCTTCTTCACACTCGTACCAACTCCAAACTCTGAGTGTGAGCCGGAGCATCACAATGGAAGTGAAAGCAGGAGACGTGGGAGCGAAATCACGTCATGGAGTAGATGGATTTGGATTTACTTTACGAGCCTGAGCGTGCGCCAGGGTTAGCAGGTCTTGGATGTGGAATTGAAACACTGTGAAGATTTTATCCATACCTTTTACATTTTTTACCAAGTACTTTTTTTTTTGCTTATTGACAACTTTATATGCAACAACATGAATTACGGGGTTGTAGGCCTATTCACATTTTAGTAAGTCAGTCTATGTCCCATCAAAGTTTTAATGAAATGTTTTTGCTCAAATGTAGTTCTTTCAAGGAAAATGATATGATGGTGGTTTCAGATATAGGACTACACAAGGTAGAAGCCTATAAAAAACGATGGAAAGCTGATGAAAAGATGGTAAAGTGGAGGAGTTCCAATTTTGGGGGAAATATTTTGGCAACATTGTTATTCTACCCAATATTAGAGACTTAAGATAGCCTAATATTTTGGCAATAGAATGTCAACAGAACTATGACTTTAACGATGTTCACTGATGAGAATGATTTAGTATCTGACATCGCTTTGTTTTTATACAGTGAAGTGTTCAATGCTTTTCACAGTGCTCAGTATATTTTTTACTGAGGAAACGTTAATTCTGTGCCATCAGCTTTTAGAGATTTTCAACCACCAAATTACATTTTTAAACAGGAGGTCACAGAGTGGCATTAAGTGTAGTAAAAAAAAATCTATACCACAAAGACATGCTGTGTCATCCTAGAATCTAGATAAAAATGCAGTGTCATTCAGCAGTTCTTATAGTAGTAGCCTTATCTGACTAAAGGTTCTATATGTACGGATTTTAGTTAGTAATTTACGCCAACCCCTGACACTTTGATGAAAGGTGAGAGTAAATTACATGGTTAATTAACTGATTAAAAGCTAGAGACTGGTTAAAAAAAAGACACAAAAGCATTAAGACACTCTATGGGTAACTGACAAACGAGACAATAATAGTGAGTGTACATTCAAACAATCAACATTCAAAAATGAACTACACATAGGAACAGAATGTGAAGAAATAACAGTTTTGATATAATGTCCAAAATGCCCATGCTCTGTTTGTGATATCCACCAGAATTAGCATGCTAATCAGCTGGCTCCAGCCTGTCCTCTCTCATAATACCAAATTGTACCTCAAGAGGTGCTAGTGAGTTGAAGAAGCATAACAGTAAAGTAAAAAAAAAAAGATGCCATCTCTGACATAAACCCACACTGCCAGGAATGGTTTTTATTTATTTAATTTTTTTAGTGATAAAATCCCATGTCAGAGGCTAAAATAAAGTGTAAAGTTCATTCATGGAGAAATGTAAAACTCCATTTTTTTTAACTACAGAGCCAATCCATTTTCAGAGTGCTGGATTGAATTTATGAACGGACCCAAGTAATCATGGCTATCCATACTCAGAGGACCAACCCAATGCTGGGTCAACAGAATAGTTCACCCAGAAACTTCAAATTTATATTAAAAATGGAGTTGTCAAAATAACTAAATGATGTTATAGATAACATGTGGGAAAACACACACACACATTAATCACACTCTATGATGCCACTTGACTCCATAGGTCACAAAGCACCACAAAGTCCGGCCATATCTGATGGATTTAGTGGCCAGTCTGCATTGAGGTAGTAGTTTGTATTTCTCCCACTGCCCGCTTCTCTTGCTGAGCTAGCACCAGTGATTTGGGCTGTATTGATAGTTGGATGTAAGATCTAGAGCCTCATCTGGGAATTGTTTGTATTGCAGAATGCGCAAAAACCTTGGTAATTTGTAAAATACGTCTAACCATAACTGTAAGAACAAACCGTTTTTCAACCATACTATATAAGAAAATCTATGCATTTTACCGAAGGCGAAGCAAAGTTATAAGGCGCTGTTTTTTTGGGTGACATAAGCTAGCAAGCTAGCAAGAGTTGATAAGTGCTTTAGTTGTTGGTGTAGTGGTTGTCTTCATTAGTTAGCTCACTAGTTTTAGACAATCTATGAGATGAGCTAATTAAGAATGAAGAAAATGTGTTCCTCATTAAATAGTGTTCATTGAAATATCTGTTCTTTGCCATTAATGTGTGGTTGATGGAGACACTAATGGTAGATTTCTTTTAATTAAAAGTTTTCATGCTAGCATTCAGCATCTGCTGCCACCTGTACTCTATGTGCTCTCAGACAAATGAATGTGTTGGCCCTTGGATGAGTATGGACAGATACTGGTGGATGGAAAGACTGAGTGTTCTTGGCCGTTTTTATTTGATAGATGTGTTTGCAGTGCCGTAGCGGATTCTGACAGGCCATGGGGATAGTTAGGAAGGCACAGAATATTCACTCCACATGTTAGATGCTGAGAGCCTGCATTTCACAATCAATTAAAACTCAATGATATATGAAGGGAAGATATTTCAAATGCAGAAGTGTAAAAATGTTTATGCATGAGCGCTCTGCATTTAAGATTGAGAACACATGGAAGCTTTTGTCAGCCTGTGGTTTTGATATATTTTGTTTTCTGGGAAAAGGCTTCACTTCTGGGGATTTTTTTCCCATTCCATCCACCTTGGTAAAGCCTCAGCCAGAGAAACTAGTCGTGCTCTACCCATGTGGCTAAGGGCCAGTCATTTCCTAAATGACTTCCCTGCAGTGGAAACCAGAGAATATGGTGCTCATATCCTCTTTAACCCAGCATCGAGAGTCTTGGCTCCAGGAGAACTGTGGACTACCATAAAGCATACAATATCTACTCCATGGGCAAAAAAAGTATCTTTTCGTGATTTGGTTTAAATTTGGATATTTATTTGAACATCCCCAAATTGCGGCGCTGTTAAATGGGGCACTTAAGTTCTGTAAACCAAACCGTGTATTATAAAAACTACTGTCAGCTAGAGAAAAAAACCGCCTGTTTGGATAGTATATTGTTGTTGGAAGGTTAACAGAACAGAATTCTCTCTTTCAAGAAAGTCGATTTAGGCTTAGAGCTCCAATTTCTTATTTGCAAACAATCCCCTTTAAAATGTACATTTACATTCATCACAACATAGTGTTAGTATAGGCCTCAACAATCCCTAAATTCAGTTTTGGAATCTGAGAAGCAGACACCCTTTCCTTCTTTATGTCTAGACTAAAAACATTCCTCTTACGTGAACCCTTTAGTTAAATATAATGCATCAAGGTCAGGCACCTGTCACAATATATTTCCCATACACCATGCGGGACAACTTCTCTTTCGAACTCTTCTGACCAGGGTTCGTATCTCAGTGTCTTTACCCTAATCCAGGTTCATAATCTTAAGGGGATGCTTCTGACTCTCTCATCTCCTCCCTGCTTCTATTTTGCCCCCCTCTTTCTATCTCCTAACACAGCTGGCCGAGTCCTTGGCATGACGTTAAAACTGCACCCGGGCAGATGGAGTCTGTGAGCGTGCATGACACAGCAATCGTCTGAGGCTCCTCCAGGTTGTGGTTTGGGCTACAGGCCAATCACCTGTTCCCTAGAAAACGAAAAATGAAACTGCAACTCAGTTGTCGCCTAATGCGCCTCATGGCATGAGGAACAAAAACAAAACAAAACACAGCCGGCCCCAAGCAGTTGGGCCCCACCTTATGAGCTGAGTTTTGCTCAAGACTTCTTCCTTCTAAAAGAGTGTTTTTCTTTGCCACCATCGCCTTAGTGCCATCGACTGAAGCGTCTTGAAACAATTTCAGTTGTTATTGGCAATACATTAAAAAAGAAAATTGAATTGAATTGGAACGAGTTGCAGTCTAGATTTGACAGCGCTGGCCAGCCTTTTAAAACGTCTGCACTGAAGGAGAAACACACAGCAAAACAATGATAAAGACTTTATATTCGATATGTAAGCCTGTGTTTATGTATACCTGTTTGCCAGTGTATGAATGCGTGTGGACATTCAATTCAATTACATTTTATTTATATAGCGCCATAACAATACAATTGTCTCTAGGCGCTTTACAGAGCCCAGAGCCTGAACCCCCTGAGGATGACATGTGAATGTGTGTGAGTGCCAGAGAATGTGTTGAGCTGTAGAAGTTAAACTGGGTGAAGAAATGATTGTGTCTGGGTGCTTTCTTCCGTGTGATCCAGGAGTGAACTCATCCCTTTGGGCTGCCCAAGTGGTGGCGGTGGTGCCCCTGCCAGAATGACACCCAATGGGGGGAAATGCCTCCTATATGGGGTGACACATCAACACAAATTGATAATGAGAGAGGAGGAGAGAGCCAGCATGTGCATCACTGCCAAGCCAGAGGTTTTGAAGATCAGTTCAAAGGCCCGTCTGTTTTTTATTGGCTTTTGTGACTCAGTGGATTATACAGTTCTGTTCTGGTCGGTCCGGGCCAAGATTCTGCTCCAGCACAGCTGGAAGTGTCCTACACTGTGGCTATAACTCACTGATCAGACGTGTCTGCTCTTCATCACCGCCTGCCCACACTCCCATCAGCGGTCGCTCCTCATCGGCACCCTGACTTCTGGGATCTTCATCAGTGCCGCTCCTCATCGTCACCCTGACTCCTGGGATCTTCATCAGTGCCGCTCCTCATCGGCACCCTGACTCCTGGGATCTTCATCAGTGCCGCTCCTCATCGTCACCCTGACTCCTGGGATCTTCATCAGCGGCCGCTCCTCATCGTCACTCTGACTCCTGGGATCTTCATCAGCGGCCGCTCCTCATCGTCACTCTGACTCCTGGGATCTTCATCAGCGGCCTTGTGGAACAGAAAGAGCTCCTCTAGGCCCTCAAGAGTGGCATCAGCCAGAAACAGCATCTCTCCTTCACCTAGTCTCTGAGGATTCATCACTTAATTACCGCCTCGGATTGATTCTTTATGATCATTCCCTTCTCCACATTCGGGGCAAGCTGCAAGCCCAATTAAGCCACTTTTTGAAATCTTGAAAGCGACCAAATCTAAATATAAGGCAGCCCCTGGGTGACCAGTGGAAAAGTAACGAGCCTTCAGAATGAGGTCGGAGCTAATTGCCTTTAATGTAGTGTTTGACTCGGCTCACTGCGCTCGTCGGTGTGGGGGTAATGACTGAGATTAGCCTGAGTGGAGGCAGCTTCTGCTGTACTGATGGGGCTGTTGATGGTGTTCACTGATAGGCTGTGGCTCTGTGATATCTCTTTCACAATACTCTAGTATAGATATCGGGGGGAGATGAGGACAGAGACAGAGAGAAAAGGAATGAAACTTTCGCTGGTTTAAAGTTTATGTGTTCTGAACTGAACTGAACTAAATGTATTACCGTTTTAATTTCCAGACGCTAAAAAACAGCAAGGGGGAGGGTAGCATCTAAACATGATCAAACATAGATAATGGAGTATCAGAAAATTATCCAAAATTCTGTATCTAGAAAGGGCTTATTTTAGAAACTGGGGCTAATCCTAAACCTGATGATTGCTATTGTGCAAAAAACAGTAGCAGTGCAATTATGTGCTGGTTAAAAGAACACAAACAAACCAAACCCATAAACACAAGATTATTGACATTCAGTAAGTTATTTAGTGAGAGGAGTAGAGAGATGGAGTGACAGTGACAAAGAGTGTGTGTGTGTGTGAGAGAGAGAGATGGGGGGATAGAGAATATAATATAGAAGAGAAGAAGAGAGAGGAAATAGAGGCAAGAGACACATGGGGCTGAAGCTCCAGTGGAACTACACACACACACACACACACACACACACACACACACACACACACGCTCTCTCTCTGCTTGATTCACAGCCAGAGGAGATGAAAGGAGCCTGACTGATGCCCCTTCTGCCTCTGCTGCTGCCGCCGCTGGAGATGGAGGGAGAGAGAGGATGGAAAGAGGACGGATGGGGAAAGAGTAATACATGGCCCACTACGGGTGCTTCCTGTTTCACCGGAAATCATCCCACAAAGTGGATCAGTGGAGCTCATGGTCCTCTACCGTCACACACACTTTACAGATCTTCATAGATGGTCCACTGCCATCACACACATGTGATTTCTCACAATTGTTGTCATTAACAGTCGTTTCGCAAACAATGGAGAAAGGCTACTGCTTGAAATGAGCGCATTACTCCATTTCCATCCGAGTCTCAATCGGATTCTTTCGCAAGATGCAGAAATTCAAGACCAGCCACAGAGCTGTCAGCAACACTTCACAGTCCCCAAGTGTCTCCAGTGGTGTAATGTGCTACGCATGTGGGGGAGGGCAGAATTAAATGAATCTGTTGCAATCCTTTCTACAGCTCACATCACCCAGAGACCATTTCACAGTGCCAGGATATGGGGAAGCAGGAACACACACACACACACACACACAAGAAGACAGTTTCTTTGAAAACATATCCTCTGTGGTGAGGAGAAAGTAATTGGCCTTAGGGATAAACATGAATATTGCAGCATTGCAGCATTGTCCCCGTTCACCCTTCTCATGCCCACTGCTGGTGAAGCTGCTTGGCTCTTTGGCTGGGCTTGTCTCATGCCAGACCAGGCTGTAATTTTGTGTGTGGTCAGGCCAGGGCGCGTGTGCCATTTCAGCCTTTTCCTGGCCCCATTTAAACTTGCTAGAGCCACTTTAATTAGCAGGCTCTGGCTGTCCAGGGATGTGGGCATTCAACCAGAGAGCACAGGATAAAGTGACTGACTGACCAGTCTAATTCACAGTCACATTTCTGTTTCTTCATTTGGCAGATACTTTTCTAGAATGAAAAAATATAAAAATTAATTATATGTTTAACAAGCAGTTATGGGAATACATCAAACAGAGTAAAGGTGTCCAAGTGGTTTAGAATCATGTATAGTTGTTTGCCAATTTATTTCAAAGGATTGATGAAAACTGAAACAATGGCAAGGCCTGGACAATTGAGCCTGTGTTGGTCCTAAATGCCGCTTATTCCCATTGAAAATAAGTACAATTCAGACAAATAGTTCCACTCAAGGGTCAAAGACATTAGAACTAACACATGCATATTTTTATTTCATAGACAACTCCCACTCAATTTGAATGACACTACTTTCATAGTACATGCCCTTCACATGAGCCTAATAAAATGACACAAACCCTACATGCCACCCTGTTAGTCATGAAAGCACTAGAGCACCAGTGTATTTATATGTATCCATACCCTTTTTACCTGATTTATCTGCTGGATCACTTCCACATTGAAACATTTCCTAAATTACAGTGTTTAAATCCACCCCTCACCCCAGCAACTCTGTCGACATGCTATTTGTTTGTGCAGAAATACATCATTACACGTTACTCACAGAGAGCTCCCTTGTTAGCAACACAGGATTTGTCTTAGAGGATTATTACATTTGCATAATTTTAATTAGTCCATGTATCCACAAAGCCACCTGGTTTAGAAAGATAAAGGACTGGGGAAAAAAGTGCCTCTGATTGGAACGGAACACCAGCGCATGAATACATTACATAAGATCTGAGAGACTGTGGATGCACAGAGACAACTGCTATAATTGAGTCTGTCCAAAGCAGGATTGATAAGAGAGAGGCACAAAATGAGGAAGGGTTGGCCAGGCTCTCTTCCCTCTTACGAAATGACATTGTCTTCAAAGGTGTGCTTTAAGAACATGACCTGGCGAAAGAGCTCTACGAATACTTTAGACGTAGCCTACAGATGTGATGACACATTTCTAGATTCTTGAACCATCAAGGCAAAGCATTGCTGTTCGTCCCCAGTGTGGATCAGTGAGTGAAACTGTGGCGGTTATTTGCCTAAATTCTACTTAGTGTGTGTTTGCTGACCTTAGCATGCAAGCATGCAAGAGTAAAATATTTTTCTTCACACAAGTGAGCCTGAAAGATGCATTCATTCATGATTAATCTTCAGACCAAAACACACATGGTTTGGAAGTCCCTGCCACATCTGTCTCCACAGCCCACACAAAACCATTTCACACATTTGGTCCACTGGCTGGCAGGAAGTACTGAGGGGAATGACAGTCCCAGCCCCTAATTGATGACAGGACCTTCACTTGGAAAACTTTGGGAATAAGAATACCTATCAAATAACTTTCTTTTACTTTATCTGGGAGTGTCTGGCAATGTTGGGGAAGGTTTTCTGAAAGATGATCTGATGTGCTAGTTGCAGTGGCTGTTCCGAGAGGAAGCTGCCCTCTGATCTTTCACCTTTGACCTGAAGCCATCACAGCAGTGCATTCCAGCACACAACCTTTCTCTGGAACAGGTTCACCTCTGTGACTCCATTGGAGCGTATAATATGAGGACTGACATCCATACATTAAACTTTCAAATGGCTAGTGGTTGCAGCCAATTTAGAGTTCCTGACACCAAACCGCAGATCCCATTATAACTGGGGCTTGGGGCTAAACACAGCTTGGCCTTCATTTCCTAATGTGGGTTATTAAAACCCAGTGTGCATCAGGATTTGAATAGGAGGGTTTGGTGTGAGCCTGGCTAAAGGGGGGAGAGATATGGCGACAGAGGGGAGATGACTCACTTCAAAGAGGAAAGTCAGGCTCTAGCCACGTGAGCTGGCTTTAATTTGAGTGAGCTCCAATGGCAGGCATATATAACGAGCAGATGGGTCTGATTTCAGCAGACATCATTAAACCATGAGCAAAGAAGGCACAGGCGGGGCGAGGCAAAGAAGAATAGAAGAGAGGGAAGAAAGTGTCTGTACAAAACTGCACCCACAAAAAATATTACTTTCCATTTGCAGGGTGTGGGGGGGGGGTGGGGGACGGGGTGTTAGAACCCTGGTAGTTTCCATGACAACCCCTTTCTGGGGATCAGTATAACCAAATCTGCAACCTTCATTTTTCCCCGACTCTTTCCAACATCAGCAGCAGTGGAGCTGGCTTTGAAGGCTAAGCCGATTCCCAGTTGAAGCCATTTCTATTTCTGGGGCTTTTATAAAAAAGAGCAAGACACCCGCTGGATGTGTGTGTGTGTGTGTTTTGATGCCAGGAGCTTGGTGGTTTGCAGAAGAATAACAAATAACAATTACGATGTATGTCTGGCGGTCTCCTGCAGGTTGAATAATCCCTTTGGTCGATTGAGCAAGCACATTTCCCAAAAATAGCCATCTCATGCAGACAGGAATCAAGGAACACAGCAAATACCATTTGCAAGACTTGACAAGGACGACTTTCTCAGCTCAAGCTATCCCATTAAACATTTAACACAAATGTGTCAGCTATCCGCTCAGATTAGAACCTAATTCATGCATCTGCAGTCCCTGAAATAACCAGACTGAAGATACACTTTCATTTCAATATTCATTATTAAATTCTCCTCAGTGTTAATTATGGATGGAGCCGGCTGTGGTGCGGATATAATGTAGCAGTAATCTAACTCAGATAATAGGATGATCGGGAAATGACACTAATTCAAAGTGACATCATTTTTCAGAACTCATGTGTCACAGTGTTCCGGAACAAAATGAAAGTTTTCTTGCACAGCATTGGACTCTAACTCTCAAATCAAATCAAATCTTTGCTAATTATGGGAGACAATTACAGAATGGATCGGATTTGTTCGAACCCTCAAACAATCGTACTTATTTGAACCAGGTGATCTTCTGAACATGACCAATTACTTGTCCCTTCTGCCATGCTAGCTCTGTCATTTCTCCAGATAGAAATATAGACTATATGAAAATGCGTATCTGTGAATTAAAACGCTTTGAATTTGACCAAAACGTACACAACTGGCAGTGGACATATTTCACTGGGTTAAGTGCCATAGCAGGCCATTTACTTCATGACAAGAGCAGGGTTTCCATCCAACTCATTTGCATATTTGAAGCACACTCATGAAAATGCGGCTAAAGAAAATGTGAGTCTGTGCGTGTTTCCTGTGTGATGCAAATTAAACATGGAGCAAGGGAGGAGTTGTGAACAGCTGTGGGATCTAAACTTAAGGCGGTCAGTGCAACTTTAGCGGAAACACCGTTGTAATAAATTAGCAATTAATGCAAATGAATGCAAATAAACTAGTTTCCATCAACCTTATTCACATTATACCCTGTGCGCATTGAGAGTCTATCTAACCCCCTTTTGCGAATCAATTTCTTATTCTACTTAGAAGGTTTTATGCAAACGTAAAGCGTTTCCACTCAGGATTTCCTATTCGAATGGTAAATTGTATTAAAGAGTTGGATGGAAACACAGCAAATAATGCAAGACTATTGTAGGATTATAGTTAGGGGTGGGATACATCATTTGTTCACTTTTTTTAATCACAAGTATCAAAAGGTCAGCAATACACTCAAAATCACAGCGTGTTTTTTATTATGTTGTTATGTGTTTGTACAAAATTTTACAAATGTAGGCTACAACTTGTAACTTTCATTAAAGTCACAGGCTCAAAGCAGCAGTGGTTTACTGTGCCGCTTGACTACAGTCAACTATAGTTGTTACTGTAGAGGCCAGAATGGACTTGACTGAATCTATTGGATAATAGACAGGTGTTTAAAACAAACTATATTTAAGACCGGCTGCATCAAAAATAACAGTGCAGCTAAACGCTTTTGGATGACACATATTTCAGTTCAATCAGTGTTACCACAGTGACACTAAAGAAAGTGTTGGAAAGACACCTTCTGAAATATGAACTGAACAAAACACATAATTCAGAATGCCAACATCATAGAAAAAAACCTTTTTCATAGCAACCCACGGGAACTCTTGGAACTTACTAGAACAAGACACAAACAACTCCACATTGCATCTGCATCAACGGATGGCATAAACCTGACACATGCAACTAGCAAAAAGTGACCTGTTAGACCCACAGTCAATAAATATTAAGAGAATAATTGTAATTGTTCTAGATCATTTTAAGACTTCATTTATGCCTGCCTATATGTATTCCTGCAAATGTATGTTTTGGAAATTGTGGAGTCCTTGTTAATTAGTAGACCGTAGATAAGTCAGACCCAGCTCACTCTTCTCTGATCTGGAAGCTCAACAGGAGGACTGCCCTGACGTGGAGTATGAGCCCAAGGCTCGGGAGTCAAACATGGAGTCATTTATGGCTGTAATCTGTTGCCTTCCAGCCTGATTGGGCCAGCATTGTCTCCAAGCACACAAAGGCAAATTGCACAGCACAGACAGAATACAGAGAGAGAGACCCATTGATCAGGAGCCATAAACTCAGTCTCAGTTTCCACGCTGGCCCCAAGTCCCGGCCCAGGCCTCAGTCTCTCCCTCTAGCCCCAGGCGTGGGGCCTCGCAGTCGGGAGGAATTCGGAGATCTGAGTGGAAACAGACACGGAGGTGCAAGGGGGACACAGGGAGAAAAGGAAACAGAGAGAGACCCACTCCATTCTCCAAGGGGTGAAAAAGCCAAAAGAGAAAGGGAGGGAAAAGGATAAAGTGAGGCAGAGAGAGAAAAGAGAGAGACTGGAAGAGTGGAAGATGGGGAACTCCACTCCACTCCACTGCAATGCTCCACGTGGAAGACATTAAGCTGCACTACGCTGGCATTCTGGGCTCTGAAGCAGAAGATGGCTGACTTCTCCTCGGAGAGGCTCGAGGCCTGCAATACAACCCAATGCTTAACCAGCCAGATAACCAGAGCCCCTGCAGAGAAAACGACATGGCTCTAACCACATGCTTCAGCCAGAGCAGAGCGGAGTACATAAAATGGTCCACCAAAGATCTAGAAAATCGCTCTGCTTTACATAAATGGGTGAACATTTGAGAGGACATTTCAAAAGCGTTTCAGAAGATATTTCTTTCTTTGCTTTGCTTCACTCATGGCAAACTAGGTACAACTCCTCCTACTTACGGTCTTAGGGAAACTGAACTATTGCTATTTTAAACAGTAACACATTTGTTGCTTGGCTTTTCCTTGCTTAATAAGTTAAACATGGACCTAAGTGATTTTGTTCTTTAGCTTTTTAAACCACTTTTAACACTAAATTGGAAATTCCTGTGGCAACAACTGCTGCATTGCTCATTAACTAAGCTTTTATTACAAATGTCTTTCAACTCTCAAAGGTGAGAGGAGAGGTTGTCCAGCTCCCAACCCCACCCAACTCCTGCCTCTCTATGTCTACCTTTTTCCCTCACGCATACCAGAGAGAGAAGATTAAGGCATGTGGTGTGAATGCAGTCACATGGTGCAGATTTTCTCAAAACAGTCTTGACCTTGTTTCTTTTTTTTGCATTCCCGTAAGCTCCTCACAAGTTAAAAGAGAATACAAAACAAAAGTCGAGACACGTCAGTTCTCCTGCACAAAGCAGCAGATGTCTCATGAGTACCTTGGCCCAAATTTGGTTTCCTTCAAAACCCACACAGGGTCATGGATTAGGGACCCGAAGTGTCCATAGAGCTCACTTTTCTTTTTTTGTGCCGTTTTGCGCTAGTCATGACTGTCCACATGCTGTTTACATGGGCTTCAGTGGCAAAACTGTACTGGTAGCTGCCTGGTGAGTGTATGTATTAATTAGTCTTATCACAATCATAGGATTATATTTGGAACACACTAGGATTATTGTCAGTACTAGCAGCACACCTTGACTTTGACTGCCTGATGTGCTCATACCCGCCTGTTCTCTCGTGGTGTGATATCGCTGCCTCTCTGACTGCTGTTGGTTTAATGAGATCTGTAAGGATTATTTGGTTCTTAGCCCTTAGCTTTATTACTCTCAGTGAGACGCAAAGTCTCTGTTAATGCCCTATCCATAGCCTGAAGATGAGGAAGCTAATGGATTCTAAGCGTAATTCCATAGGACTGAGAGAGACCAAGAGGGAGATAAAGGGGTAGAGTGAGTGAGTGAGTGATTGAGTGTGTGTGTGAAAGAGTGTGTGTGTGAGAGAGAGAGAGAGATGCAGTATGCCGCCGGGGCAAAGTGTAAAATATTTTAAATCATGTCCGTATTACTCTAGATATCAATGCCTCAGTGAAATCACCGGAGGCCTCCTGACATACCTCTACATGGTAGCAGGAGTGATAGGAGCAGGGCACAGCTCAGACTGATTTCTCTGAAGTGCAAATAATACATACGTATATATTCATCGAATCTCAACAAAGTCAAATGACAAAAAAAAAATCAGTACACAGAATCTGCTTAGATTAGATTCTTGTGGTATACTGTAAGACCTCTACCCACTTATACAAACGTTTCATCCTTTTCACAGGTTTTAATGAGCCCCACAAAAATTCACCGTTTTGTGGGAACAATACCCATGGATTATCTGGTATGAGTCATCAAAAAAAAAATCAGAATTTGCTGCTTTATCTCACAGAAAAGCTCCAAGCACAATGGTGATTCATTATGGATCAAACGATTCTCCCTCTAAGCTCTGAGTCTCCATTCATCTGGAGCCTACAGTCCTTCAGCCCAGCCCCACCATCCAGCAGGTCGCCAGCAGCAGCCCAGCCCCACCATCCAGCAGGTCGCCCGGGACAGGACTGATGAGGCAGGTGCCTCCACCAGGTGTCTGCTGCTAGGTCACACAACCTCTGAGGCTAGAATGGACATACGATATGTGGAATTAGAAACCCCTCTTGTCCTCAGAAGGACCACCGTGACTGGTCACATGTGTGTCATTTGAACTTTAACACTGGAGTTGACCCCAACACAACAGTCCAAATGTTAGCCAGTGTCCATTGTTGGCCTACATGACTTAAGGGTTTATCAGTCTCTCTGCACTGTGTGTCCCTGGAGGCTCGCGCTCGCTTCCCCTCTCTGTGCGAGGACGTGTGTGTGCGTGTATTTTTCTTTTTGTGTGTATAGTGTGTTCCACCATGTAAGGAGCTATGTTGATCTTTGTGAGTGTGTGTGTGTGTTTGTGTGTGTTTGTCGTGTGTGTGTGTGTGTGTGTGTGTGTGTGTGCGCGTGATGGTGAGTGGTCATTTGTCAACTCTAGCACAATACTGCACTGCAGATGGACTAAAAGCAGGAAGCCTCTCACCTGAAAACATTTACACACACACTCCTCGGGGCTCAGGGTTTGGACATGGCATAAATTAATAGATACAGACTTAAATTACAATAAATATATGTGTTTCCTGAGTGGAAATGCTCAGCTTGGGTCTCAGTCTTTGACTTAGCCTCTAGCGTTACCAAAGAAAGGGCTGTGCAGTGGAGGCCCTGGGGGATTAAGTGGGGAGAGATGGGCCACTTGAGGCAGTGGGCTAACAGTAAATATGAGGCGGCCAAGGTCAAAGCTCAGCGTCCACACAATGCAGCTCTTTATCCAGGGGTCAAATGGCTGTCGTCCTCCCTTCGATAACAATTCATCCCCCACCGACAATCAGAGGCCTGTTTGAGTCACGGCCAACATAAGGGGGGAGAGGAGAAGGGGAGGGAAAGAGAAAGAAGAGGGAAACAGAGACGGGAGAGGGGCATAAAGAGGAAAAGAGAGGGGGGGTTGGAAAGGAGAGAAGGAAAGAGAGAAAGTGAGAAGGAGAGATGGAAAGAGAAGGAGAGAAAGAGAAGTCTCAGTTTAGCCGACTTGTAACTTAACACTGCTCTCGCTTCATGTGGCCTTTCATCTCTATGTGCAGGTATGTCAGCAAACACAAACATACTCACACACACACACACACACACACACACACACACACTCACACACACACACACACACACACACACACACACTCACACACACACACACACACACACTCACACACACACACACACACACACACACACACACACACACACACACACACACACACACACACACTCACACACACACACACACACACACACACACACTCAAAGGGTGTCCCCCACACTGGTTCACCTGACTCTCTCAACATTTCAGTGCCCATCCAGTGAATGAACCATCTGCTGTAAATTCAGTTTCCGTCTATACTGACTCTATACTGACTCAGGGCCTGATTTACTAACATTGCGACCGCAGCTTAATCTGCGGTCGCACATTAACGCATGGTGTTTTTCCGCATTTTCCGTGGTATTTATCAAACCAGATCCACGCTGGGCAATCTGTGCTTACTCCGTCCTTTAGGTCCTGATTTACTAACATTGCGACCGCAACTTAATCTGCGCCTTTGCCAAGGCGCACATTAACGCACAGTGTTTTTCCGCATTTTTCGTGGTATTTATCAACCCAGCTCCGAGCTGGGCAATCATTATTTAGCGCACCGTTAAAAGACGGGAGAAATCGCCTGCAAGTTACTCCCACCATGGAGATTCGAGGAAGAGAAAATGAAGGTTCAGCAAAGAGGAGATAGATATATTGGTTCACGTTTGCTCAATCACTGAACCTGATTCAATGTGCGCGCTGTTATATTGTTGTTTTGCCCGCCATCACCTACAGCGAAATGTTTAAAAGAACACGATTATAAAGAATATGCTATTGGTGGCATTAATGCATAAACTGTCTATTATAACAATATAGATGTGTACATGGCGAGATTAATAATTTCTACAAGGGACATGGGTTCACTTCAATATATCCCCACTGAAACAAATACATTTACCAAGTAGCCAGGCCTTTCCAAAATCCCTGTTGCTCAATATTGGATAGATGGCATTCCGTAAGATAGAACTGTCATGGACAGATCCAGGGTATTTGGCTACCACGTTAGTAATGGTCATGTTGGCATCACATATGACCTGGAAATTCATTGAATATGTGTGCTTTCTGTTTCGGTAAATGTGTTCGTGGATTGAAAGTGGGACTGTTTGGATGTGGGTGCAATCAATGGCTCCTATTACGTTCGGAAAGTTTGCACTTTAAAAAAAAGTCCTGTTTGATGTCTCTAATTTCAGCTATGGCAGTGGGGAAATGTATTGACCAGTGCGCCGTAGCAATGCATCGAGTACCTGGGTGAATATTTGGCTGAGTGAAGGCTTAGATATACCAACTGCTGATGCTATAACTGTTTGAAATTATCCGGATGCCAATATTTGCAATGTCGGAGTTTAACAACTGATGGAATGGAATGTGATCGCCGGTTGGAGGGTTTGATGTCGTCTCTGATCTGGTTCAGTAATTGAAGTATTGTGTGGCTGGGTAACCTGTACCGTCTAATGATTTGTGGTTCGCTTAACTGAAAAAGTGTTATACGAGTTGAAAAAAATATTTCTGTGCGCTGTCTCTGTCTATGTCCTCGCATTGCTCTTATAACTGCTGACATATCAACGTTTTCAGACTCAATGGAAATGCGCTTCCTGGTTAAGACGTGCTTTTATGGGGCGGAGAATTATCCCGCAAATTAGAGACGCGCGCTCGCCAGGCAGTTTTAGTAAATACCACGCAATACATCATTAGGCGCAGTTAACTTCTCTCCTCCCATATATTTGCGCCTAACGCCCACGTTCCTTATAACCTCCCATCTCGTTGCGGCACACACCCACAAAGCGTAAAAATGCGCTTCTACTCAAATACGCCTCCTTTGTAAATACCGTTTTATGTTTACGACCGCTATTTTACGCCTGAAATGGGCGCAATCCTGTTAGTAAAACAGGCCCTCAGTATTTAAAAGATGTTGGGACACAGGGTAGAGACTTAACTTGAGATACACTTTAAAATCTAAACTTATCTAAATCGCTAGATCGCTAAATAGCTAATCGCTATACTTATATAGATAGAATACAGATTTGAACTGTACCTGGATTGGAAATAATCTGTTCATCGTATACAATTGTATAAAAGAAAATCTGTTAAAGGACAGAATATAAGTATATGACATAAATATTCCTCTCCTTTCTTTTTTTCCACACCTAATTTGCCATTCATTCCATCTCTTTCTAAACTGTATGGCCTCTGTCCTTTGTTTTTCCCCTTTCTTAACCTCTGTCACCCACCCTCTCTCTATCTGTCCATCCCCTCTCTTAACCTCCGTCATCAACCCTCTCTCTATCTGTCCATCCCCTCTCGCCCCTGGCCTTTCTGCCTCACTCCTCCCTCTCTCCTCCGGTGTCAAATCCTTTGTGTTGCCAACTATGACAGATCTCACCACTGGAAGCAGGGAGGACTCAAGAGTTTTGGTGTTGCTTTTAGTTCATCTGCAGTGCAGCATTGTGATAGAGTTAACAAATGACCACTCACCATCACGCACACACACAAAGATCAACATAGCCCCTTACATGGAGGAACACACTACACACACAAAAAGAAAAATACACACACACACACAGCCTCGCACAGAGAGAGAAAGAGAGAGCGAGCCTCCAGGGACACAGTGCAGAGAGACTGGTAAACCCTTAAGTCATGTAGGCCAACAAGCCTGCTGGGAAAACCCCTTCCCCTCACGGTGGCTGGAGAGGGAGTCACCGCCGTCAGCCTACCTGCCAAAACACATCTGGGGCGTGGCGGGGCCATCACCAGGGCAACTCACACACCCAGGGCAGCTGCTCCAGAAGACCATTAGAACATGTACACATATCAATCACACATGTCAATGACACACACAACATGGTTTCCAGTTTCCTTTTAGTCTAAAGCAAAAAGAGAAGAGGACAGAGAGATAGAGGGAGAAGAGAGGGAAAGAAAGGGAGACGCAGCAGCATCTGCTTCTCTTTATGTTAATACAGCTTCTCTGGCACAGAGCTTGAGCTATAATAACGCAATGATTTGCTGCTCCATCTCTCTCTCTCTCTCAGATTCCTTGCTTTATCCATCCCTCTCTTCCACTCTCTCTCTCTCTCTATCAATCTCTCCTCTCTTTAAAAAAAAAAAAAAAAAGATGATAAAGAGAAGAGTCCGGGAGGAAGAGGAGACTCTGTGGGGTTGGGGAATGCAGACATGGCTGACATGCAGTCCCCGGGGTGCAGCGGAATCTGAAGCCCTCATCCATATTGGAGAAGCAGAGGGGAAGCAGTATGCCTGCCCCATCAGAGTCTGGGCTTTACCTGTTTAGCCCACAGCACCATACGCATTATGGAGTGTGTGTGTGTGTGTGTGTGTGTGTGTGTGTCTCATATAATACCCCCCTAGAGACCCTATTAGACCTAGGCTGTAGCCTTTTAAATATACATCATGTCACAGTAACATGAAATGCACTAACAATGCAACAAAAGCATCCCTGTAAGGATGTTCATTGCTCTGTCTAGGGCGGGGGTGTCAAACTCAAATAGACAAAGGGGCAACATTTAAAAATGCGTCCAAATAGAGGGCCGGACCTATACGATATTTATTGAAAAAAATATGTGATTGGATGGTGCAGAATCCCATTTAAGGCCCCGCCCTGTGAGATTGGCATGCCTGTTCTGTCTCCCTGCATTTCTCTGTCTCTGCAGCAGGTGATTGGGGACAGGTGTGCTCCTTGATTGGCTTGACAGGATTCACAACTGCGACCAACTGAAGAAGAGCTTGAGGTGTGATGAGGTCTGGTAAAATCACACCCACTCAGAGTATAATTAGTTCACAGTTCAGACCTCCGGGTAAAATTCATCTCTCTCACGTCAGTAATTGGCAGACTGCGTTAACATGATGAGGCTGTCTGTGGTGTTCTTGATGATTCACTTGTGTTGGCCTGTCACTGAAGGCCGTTTTGAGAAAGGGTGCTATGACCCTGATTTGCTGGAAAGAGTAGCAGTGGCTCTAGATAGAATCAATAAAAATAGAAAAGAAGGATACGTACTAAAACTGGACCGACTTTATGACTTCAGCATGGAGCCAAAGGTGAGTGCACTCAGCCTCTCTCTCTCTCTGTCAGTTATGGTCACACTTTAACACTCTTAACACTTTATCACGCATCTCTTCCATGAAAAACTGATGAATTGTGCTGATTTGTCATTAATAGGAACAAACTGGGACGGGTTACAACTTCTTGATGGATGTGGTGGAGACAGAGTGCCATGTTCTGAGCAAAAAAACATCTAAGTCATGTGATCTTGGTCCAGGTTATTATGTAAAAGTACTATCTTAGTGTTTGGGTGTCTTTGAGTGTATAAACATCTACAAAGTCAAAGAGAGAATTTTTGCTCATAGAAACATTTTGAAAAGCATATCTTAGTCCAGGCTGATGTTTGATTTCCCGAAAGTGTGTAACAACTTACCAAATGCTTGGTTAAGAATCTCTTGAAGTCACCTCTCTTCCAAAAGCACTTCCCCTCCTAATACCCTAACATGTCTAAGTCTACTGTGCAATTATTTATCAGTTCTCCTTGCACTTTGTCTTAATTAATTGAGTTGGTACTTACGCTAACTCCCAAGGTGTCTTACTGTACTGAGTTGTTCCTCACTTTGGATAAACTTTTCTACCAAATGAATAAATATAAATAATCATTACTTTTTCTTTATTTTGGAATTCTATCTGTTTTTGTTTTTAATACCTATTTTCTGTAAAAGGTTCATGGACGCTGTGTGATATCAAAGGCTCCACATGACATAGAAACAAGATACCACTGTGTTCTTTTAAAAGGTATGCGTAGAGGTGAATAAAACGTATTCCA
This sequence comes from Sprattus sprattus, assembly GCF_963457725.1. Taxonomy (NCBI): domain Eukaryota; kingdom Metazoa; phylum Chordata; class Actinopteri; order Clupeiformes; family Clupeidae; genus Sprattus; species Sprattus sprattus. The sequence continues at coordinate 55,498,643 of NC_137921.1, read as the reverse complement.
AGACAAAAACAAATGCCAACATTGTCAACAATAAAACTTTTTGTTTGATTTAAATTGTGGATTGCAGTGAAACCATCTGTCATCCACATGACCTGTCCAGATTGCCCCGGAGATCTAATGGACTTGGATTCAAATGATATGGAGAAGGTGAAACTGACACTCCAGCGGTTCAATTCAAAAAGTCGATCGCTCAAATACTTTGCCTTGCTCAATGTTACCAAGGCAACAATGCAGGTATTATTCTTTTGCAGCTTGAACGTGCTATTGAACATCGCTTTTCAGCATTCATGTCATGACTTAACGTTTCTCTCCATCAGTGGGTTGTCGGCCCTTTCTATTTTTTTGAATATACAATTCAAGAGACCGTCTGCACAAAATCCATGACTCATGTCAACCTTACTCAATGTGAAATGAACAAGTCAGAGTCTGCTGTAAGTATTCCAAGAACCAACAATCTGCAATACCAAGTCACTCCATAACCAAAGTGTTTATGCAGACCCTACATTATTATATGTTCTACACATCCCTCATGACTGTAAAGGTATTCTGTCTAGAATTATTATTAGATAATATGCATCGGAGTGCATAAACGTGGCAGTCTTTAAACCAAATTCACTCCCATTGTCATCAAGAGAGTGGGATTCTGCAAGGCATCACACCTAACTGGACCCAACCTTCGACTCCGTCCTTTGATCGATGTACACTGTGAAATACATGAACCTGACCGCTCTGTAAGACTTTTCAAAGACTTTAAGCTCTTTTCAAACTTCATTTTAACAACCTGATCAGGATCCTAAGGGTGGATTTCATTATGTGATTGCAGGGTGACAAACCCGATCCCTTGGAGGGGTCTGTGGAAGTTCTTCCCTCTACTTCAACTTTGCCTCCAAGACGACAATCAAAAAGCAAGAACTGTCCTGGAATTTTTACAATTCCTAGAAACATGTGGTTCTTCTGAACATGGCAGACCAAGAAGACTTTTCTGAAAAAAGCAGCACTGTTATTGAAATGTTGAATGTTTAAAATAAAGATAAGAAACATTCCAAAATGTTGAACAATTGTACAGTATTGGATTATTGTACGCTATTGGATGTAAAATGTTCATATACTGTAGGTATAACACTTAGATATTAAGGCCAATACTCTCCATTTCATAGCCTCTGGCCTCATTTTGACGTCTTGGTGCACTGAAGCCGCAGCACACAGGGTAGAATTGAGCCCCCACCTACAACTTGCGTTTAATTTAATGAAATCCTGGTCATAAAGTTTGTGCAAATGTGCTCCCATAGCTCGCCTAAGATGACACAAGGCAAGTCATCTATCTCTTCTGACCAGAGCTCAGGCAATATCTTTCCATGCAATGCACAGACTTTCATAAGGTGTTGCAATGCATTCTGCCTAGACCTCTGTATGCTGAGTGATGAAGTTTACATGACAGTGATCAGCCTACTGTTGGGTTCAACAAGTGGTCAAAATGTGCACTTGATAATAATGATAATATTAACTATGTTATTATTATTATTCACTACATGTTCTTTTTTAATACCTTTTTTATAATATGATTCCTTGTTGCCGGTTGCGATAATCCTGTAAAGTTGTAAAACCAGTCATAACCTCATACATTTCCATTATCACTATCACCAATGACAACAAGAAGGAGAAGAGAGGAAATGATGTACCTAAGAATGAAATGCACCACACATAATCTACCTGAACCTGAACCATATGTACTTATATCTCAGCACATTCATGAGTGCGGCAGTTAAACTAATCAGTCAATGAATAGACTTCCAGTCTACCAATTATCATCAGAATCAAACTATTGCATAAGCCCCTCCATCAGGAGGTCATTTTTGACCCTGAGAAGCGCACTGTCCATGCTAAGACAGACAGAACCAATTTCAAAAGGCTGCTTTGAAGGCATTTGCTCTGTACTGTATGTTTCTTTCGCTGTCCAATGCAATATCATTGTAGGTTTGTTTGTCTATATTATCTTACGCTTATAGACAGCTCCTTAATTAACATAAGGATTCGAAACGTACTTTTTAGAGAAACTGGCTGAATTCAGGCCATGGTATCAGCGACAAGTCAGACAGCGTTTTGTTCCAAATATTCAATATTCATATACATTGACAATAGACAGCCAACACAAGCAATACACAATACTGTCTTTGACACACCTACAACATGACTGCATTGAAGATTTACCAATTGAACAGAATACAAATATGCCAGTCCCATGTGAATTGAACAGATTGTGCTTTTGATGTTAGGAAGTGGTTTTAGGCAAGCATTCACTGGTGAAGTTTATTCCGTATGGCTGCGGAATTTGTTGCGTTCATAGGAACCCAGTACATAACCAGTGAAATGTCTGACAGATTGACTAGCCAATGAATACGCGGCAGGGGGAGCGCTGTGACGCTGTACCCATGGACGGATTATGAAAACTGGACATTCATAAACCACAGCCCCCCCCCCCCCCCCCCGCATGCACGCATGCACGCTCGCAAAACATTACTTAAATGTAATGACTTTTTTTTTTTCAACAGCACAATAACTAATTTCAGCTGTACCTCAACAGGATTTACAGAGCACATACACATATTCTAACACAGCACAGGTACACAGCTAAATACACCTCTTTCAACCACAAATAAGAGATACATAACAGCGACTTAACGCAGAGGCTCTGGTTTAAGGGCCCCCTGAGCTCATGGGCCCCTTACCGTTCGGTAATCCATCCCTGGCTGTACCCTAATCAGGAACTAAACCCATCGTCTAACTGAGGAGGTTCGAAATGAGAACAAGAGCACAGACTTCCTCTAGGGAAAGGCTAATCTCGTCAGGTATGTGCATTTATGTAGACCTTACTGCTGATTGTTGACCTCTGTTTTTGAGAGGCTTAGCAGGTTTTTACTTATTTGGACTGCCTGGATGTTGTCCTCTGTTGATATAGAGGTTGGTTTCATGGACATTTTGAAGAGTAATCAAACATGTATTAAAACATGTATCTTTGAACCCTCACTCTGTCTCTGAGCTTTTTGGCCAAACCCATATTTTGACGGCAACCCGAGGCTCAGTCCTTCACAGTGGAATTTTGCAGTTAATTTGGACACGCACACTTCTCATGATGCGATTGGCTTCTTACGTTTTCAATAAAGGCTCATCATCTCCTGTGCTTCCTGTCATAAAAAAAAAAAATGTTAATATGTCAATGTCTGTGTTTTAATTCATATTCACATTTACAAAGGCTATGCTGTGTTTTCTTGCACAGAATCTCTCAAATTGTACTGTTTATAGCGTTTAAAAGCACACTTAAATGTTCGTAGAAATGCATGGTTTAGCTACACTTGCTACATAGTTTTACATAACCTTCTGGCATAACTTGCGCTACACCCTATTTTTTTGTCAAGTAGGCTAATCTACACCTAAAAGTGATTATTTTCAAAGCAAAGACACTACTAGACCAGATAAATCTCATAAATAAATAGTTTATTGGTCAACAGCAGCACAAAGTAGTTTTGGTCAAACTGCCCTTGCCAAGTTAATTGTTTACCCTGTTTTTAGGTTGCTATGAATTATGATTACATAGAGAAGGGCTTGGTCGATTATGTTTCTGATAGATTACCGTAGACTATGAAAAACAAACAACAAATATTGGTCTTGCATTCCAGAATCATAACTCCGAGCGATCTGGGAATGTTCCAGAAAAGAAAAGGGTTCCAGGACTCCCAGCCAGAGTGTGTTCAGCTAAGCATCTTTCCATATGTGCTCCATCACTGCTCCTCTTGGCAAGCACAGATGCGTGGTGAACACACACACACACACACACACACACACACACACACACACACACACACACACTTACAGTCACACACACACACACACACACACACACACAATTACAGTCACACACACATTCACACACACACACACACACACACTTACTGTCACACACACACACACACACACACACACACACACACACACACACACACACACACACACACACACACACACACACACACACACACACAAACACACACACACACACACACACACACACACACACACACACACACACACACACAATTACAGTCACACACACATTCACACACACACACACACTTACTGTCACACACACACACACACACACACACACACACACACACACACACACAAACACAAACAGTAACACACACACACACACACACACACACACACACACACACACACACACACACACACACACACACAGGCACAGACATACACTTATTGTCGAGTTGAATGCAAACACATGGGCACACATAAAATCCTGCAATTCTCCCACTCTTTCTCATTTAGACACACACACCTTGCGTTCTTCTGCCAGGACAGCAGAAAGAGAAGAAAAACTATTTCACAGAGAGACAACTCATAAGAAACCATTCCTTTGCTTTGAAGTGTAAATCAAAAGGCTTCTAATGAAAAACACATTTACATTTTCCTACCCCAAAACAAATCTAAATATGAAACATACAACAACTCTCATCACAGACCTCCATGTTTATGTGTTTGGGAAGATCTAACTCTCTCTCTCTCTCTCTCTCTCTCTCTCACACACACACACACACACACACACACACACACACACACACACAACACACACACACACACACACACACACACACACACACACACACACACACACACACACACAAACACACACACACACACACACACACACACACACACACAAACACACACACACACACACACACACACACAATCACAGCAGATCCCAGTAGATAAGTCCATTAGTAGAACCCTCTGTCTAAAAAATCCACTCTTTCATACATATTCATACACAAAACTGGCATGCACATGAATGATTTCAGGTTTAGATTAAAAATAATGAGGGGCAGAAGTTTTACAGTGTTCAATGTATGCTTCAAAAATGACTAAACCAGGTAGTTTTCATTTAGTGTGACAAACTGCTGAGAATGCAAGGCAGTGTGAGTATACTGCCCTCTTGTGGTTAAAATCCACAACAGTAACACACTTTGAGCATGATACATAATTCTCATAATATAACATAACAAAACATAATAAAATCGGCTACAACTACACAAATCTGACAGATGTGGTGGTAGCTATAGTATTTAATAGTATAGATAAACCTCTGATCATTGTTGGATTTCTGAATATGCCTAGAGTGGTGGGTGATGTATGATTTATGGTTACTGTTAGGAATGGACAGATCACATGATTACAGACAGGTCACTAACTTTCAGGACGAGCCTAGACTAGGTCCCTCACATAAGCCTGCTTAAAGGCTGCTCTTGCATATGGCTTAGTAACTTACACAGAATAGACATCTTTGATGTACCATGATGTCGACTCTCCTCCTGTTCAGCCACTTGTTCATAAACTGGAGGATTGGGTACTGTTGGGTCACCATGGTCCTTGCTCATGGACACCACCAACTAACATGGAAACTAAAATCTGATTGATTTTCATGTGGGGGCAGTTCATGTCGCAGTCACAAGGATATGGCACATGATATTTATGCACAACTCTCCCTGTCCCCTAGCAAGAAGCCTTAGAAGTTCTAACTCCATTGATTCAATGCAGAATGCTTTTAAACAGTACAGGTTCTGTGTGGTGTACAGGCTCTAAGAAGAGCCACTTTTAGGTACTCTTAGTGTGTGCTCTTAATACAACTGAAGGCCTCAACATGACATGGCTAAAAGAGTACACAAACGGAGATGTTAAGAAAGCTTACAGCACAAATAGCTTCAAAGAGTCTCTTGGTTTAAGCTTTGAGTGTTCCACAATGGATAAGCAAAGAAATTCAGAACACCCAGTTGGAGACAGATCTGGTCTGACTGTGGAAAACAATCAATTGGAAAGAAAACACTGTAAGCTGTTTTTATTCCCAATGCTTCATAAGTTGTCCATTGAAAGGCAGGTGAATATACAGCTGCACACCCCCTACCCAGAACAACGGTTGACCATCACAGCTCTTCAGCAGTGTAAAGTAGTTACTGCCACCTAGTGGTTACAGAATGCAATCAACCGGGAAAGGATAAGTGGGCCTTGAGCTGTTCCCTTGTTTAGGTAAGTGAATAATCAAAGAAAACCAACATATGACAAACAATGAAATTTAATTTTGATTTTGCAATACAAAACATTTGTGCAAATATCTTCTCACAAGTACCAAAAACAAAACAAAAAACAAGGCCTCTTGGTCAATAAACATGTGGCTGTAAACCTTTTCAGCCCATTCTTCAAAGGTCCATTCCTCTACACAAAAAGGCACCTCAGGTAAAACAGCACACTGAAAAATCCCCAGTACCAAGATTCACAGTCTCTGTGTTTTTAAGTGGTTTTTGAACTGGGATAAACATCATGTACATGTAAAAAAAAAAAAAAAAAAAAAACAGATGATACCTGTATACAATTTCAGATACCTAGGTAGGTAACATTGTAGTGTATAAAACTAATTTCAGATGCCTAGGTAGGTAACATTGTAGTTATAAAACTAAAAAGGTTGAAGGCAAGGTGTAAAATGCAGAAACGGAGCTTATGTGACTTGTCTAGCAGAGCACAACCTTAAACCATCCTGCCTCTCGGAAGTGTAGCTAGACTGTACAGAATGCATTGTAACATTATTAAATTCATTAAGTACCCTGAAAATAAGGATGATTGTCTTTAACTCATGCCAAGGGGTGTCTTTGTACTAAACAGTTGCATAGCAACAAAAACATTCAAATAGTGACTTTTAGCTGCTTATATGAATCCTGGTCAATGTGAGAGCTAAGGTTAAAAGACCTTTCCGTTTCATTCCTGTAATGCATGTGAAGTTCTGTGTGCAGTCCTTGCAGATAATGTCTCATAACCCTGAAAATATCTACAGCTGATTCATGTGAAGGATGTAAAGCTCTGTCTCTTTCTTCCCGTCCTTCTATGAGACTATGGATGGAGTTAATGTGTCTGCTGGTGGGCCTGGGAGCTGATTAGTGATATTAAACACCTGTTGGCTCGGAGCTCTCATGAGCTCACACCTATTCCATAGGCACTGGGGTGACTGTGTGTTTCACAGAGTATGGTGAAGATATACGGAGTCATAGGGCTCTCAGTCTGGATCTCTGGTGTGTGTGTGTGTTTGTGTGAGAGAGAGAGAGAGTGTTTATCAGTGTGTATGTATGTATATATATACATGTGTTTGTGTGTGTACATGACTTAAGGGTTTATCAGTCTCTCTGCACTGTGTCCCTGGAGGCTCGCGCTCGCTTTCTCGCTCTGTGCGAGGACGTGTGTGTGCGTGTATTTTTCTTTTTGTGTGTATAGTGTGTTCCTCCATGTAAGGAGTTATGTTGATCTTTGTGTGTGTGTGTGTGTGTGTGTGTGTGTGTGTGTGTGTGTGTGTGTGTGTGTGTGTGTGTGTGTGTGTGTGTGTGTGTTATAGCCCTCAGAACTCAGCAGAGGGCAGGCGCTGCAGTAATATTGAATAATGCTTGTCCATAAACATTCACACAGCCCTTTCGCTGACATTGTGTTTAAGGGCACGAGGGCTTTCATTCCAAGCGTCTTTCCTCTCAGCCAGAGGGGTTGGCCCTTTAAGAGCGCTCCGGCTGCCAGAAGCTCACCCGTGGTACTTTGAAGTCCATCACTCAGGTCCAGGAAGGGTTTAAGCTCCTGCTGTAGCAAAGGGGAGATGACATTGAGCTAAAGAGACGGAGAGAGAGATAGAGGGAGAGTGTGAGACAAAGCATGCTGATGCAAGCTCGAGACAGAGTCAAAATCGACCACGCTCCCCTCCAAAGGTTCTTTTTCTAGCAGAAGAAAGGCACAACATAGGGCCAGTGTGAGTACTCAAGGTTATTGGCTTGGGTTTGTGCTGGGGAGAGGTATGGACTGCTGGGGAGGAGGCTGTCTGAGACAGCAGGGAAAGGAAGGGAGTCCACAGCTCAAGGTTTGTCACACCAAACAGCACTGCCAAAACACCAGACCACACCGGCTGTGCTTTTGTCCTGCTTTTTAGCATTTTGTCTCCAAAACAATCCAAAAAACTTCTAAGAATATAAATCTTTCATTCAGGGTTATTTTTTTTTTTTAACTTATTTACAAAAAGCAAGTTTAAAAATATTAATAATTATAATCTTTCTTATGAGAACAGAAAATAAAAACATGAACAAATGAAAAGAATCGGCGGGGAACGTTGGGTGTATTTACAGGTCTGCAGTGATGATGGACTCGCTGTACATGAGTCTGTTTGAGTCGGCCAGCAGCACTGCCTGTGACGGGTCCATCTGCACATGCTTCTGGGCCATGTGTCCGTATATGGGCATAGAGCCGCCGCCTGGCAAGGAGGCCATGGGCGCCAGCGTGACGCAGTGGGAGAGCAGCGGCGTGCTGGCGTCATGGTTGGAGCCTGTGGAGGGCACGCTGGTCACGTGACCCGTGCTGGTGGAGCCACTGGCGCTGCTGGGGGAGCGGCTCTTTGGCGGCGGGCAGTGTTGCACCACCCGGGGCGCCACGGGTTGGGGCGGGGGACCGGTGGCGAAGTGGGCCGCGGGGAAGGCGGCGTAGCCTGGCGGGATGGGGTAACCGTTGACGGGGATGAAGCGCTGGGCCTGGGCCATGGGCCCTGTCATGGGCCCTGCCATGTAGCCGGCGATCTGGCCCGGCGGGAGGCCCTGCGGTGCCGCCTGGTAGATGTAGCCGGCGTAGCGCGGGCTGGAGAGGTTGCTGACGGGGCTGGCGCTCAGAGAGGTGGTCTGGGTGGTGGCGTTGCCGCCCGAGGGCGTGCTGGAGCTGGCGTGCGACGAGATGCCCTCCCAGGCGCGCAGGCGGGTGTGGAGGTCCTTAAAGCGCGGGCGTCGCGCCGGCCCCTCGTGCCAGCACTCGGCCATGAGCGTGTAGACGCGCGGCGGGCAGTCCTCGGGGCAGGGCAGCACCTGCCGCTTGCGCACCATCTCCATCACCTCCTGGTTGTTGCAGCCGTAGTAGGGCTGGAGGCCGAAGCTGAAGATCTCCCACAGCAGCACGCCGAACGACCAGATGTCCGAGTCCGTGCTGAACTTGCCGTAGGCGATGGCCTCCGGCGGCATCCAGCGGATGGGCAGCAGTGCCATGGGCTGCACGCGGTAGTAGTCCGACGCGTAGGCCTCCCGAGACAGCCCCAGATCGGAGATCTTAACGTGCAGCTGCTCGCCCACGAGCACGTTGCGCGCCGCCAGGTCCTTGTGCACGAAGAAGTGGGCCGCCAGGTACTCCATGCCCGCCGCCACCTGCATGGCCAGGTGCAGGAAGTCGCCGTGGTCCAGGCTGGAGCGCACCGTGCCGCCGTCCTCGTCGCTGCTGCAGCCCACGTCCGAGTGCGGCGAGCGCATCACCAGGAACTCGTGCAGGTCGCCGCGCGGCAGGAACTCGAAGAGCATGCAGACGGGCTGCTCCTGCGTCACCACGCCCAGCAGGCACACCACGTTGGGGTGCTGCAGCTCGGCCATGCGCGCCGCCTCCTGCTGGAAGTCGGTCCACTGCTGCGCGCCGGAGAAGTCCTTCAGCGTCTTGATGGCCGTCAGCTGCGCGTGCTCCATGCCCGGCAGGTACAGGTGGCCCTTGTAGATCTTGCCGAAGCAGCACTCGCCCAGCTCCTCCATGAAGCGCACGGCCGAGAGAGGCAGCTCCTTCGCTTTAGTCTGAGAGATGGAGAGAAGGAGACACGAGGAGAAACAGAGAGAGGGAGAGACAGACAGAGACACAAGGAAAAACAGATAGAGGGAGAGACAGAAAGAGGGGGGTCATGAAGAAAAACAAAATGAGAAACTATGTTTATTTTTATTTTTTATTCTTTTCCTGATAGTTCTACTCTCCTACTCCAGTATAATGGGAAAAGTAAGGCTGTTACAGCCATATTCCAAATATCAATCCATCATCCAAAATATGCACGGTATTCTCATTTTCATGAACTTGAGACACACACGCTGGCTATGTGTGTGGTAACGGGCTGATTCAAAATGAAATAAAACCATCATTGCTCAACTCTGGGAGACAAAAGATTCCCTCTGCTGTTGATAATATTCACCACAAGCTCTTTTCAAGCCTCCCAGCCCATCTCTGTCTTATCATTGGGCTTTATCATGCCCTGTCTGCCCTGGGTTCCCACAGCTCTCTAGGGGGAAGCAGGCCCTTCACTCCCCCCAGGAGAAGGCTCTGATCTCAGGCCCTCAGGCTGACCTCTGACCTCCAAGCCATTTGATGTCCTCTGATCCCAGCCCCTCTGCACCTTTACAACCCCTCTACGCCCTGAAGCCTCACAGAGACAACCAGAGAGGGCAGTGATCCATGCTTTAACATGGCGGCCGACTTCACAGAAGGTGTAATATTAGACTGTTTGTAAAGACATAGAAATGTAACAGATAGACAGTAACAGATACATGGAGTTTTAAAACAAAGTCACAGTTGCAGCACAGTCAGCAAAAATACATGCATATCTAGTTTAGAACACATAAAAGCATGCAAATAGATTTTTGTGTCTGTTTGTCATCAGGATTACGGAAAACCCGGAGGCCGCATGAACTCTTTTTCACTTCCATTCACAGTGTGAGATAAGGGATTTTGACTTGGCGGGGGTGTGGCCATCTTATTTAGAATATATTGATGCCTAATAGCAGATCAGGGCTTCATCAGTTTTTTCAAACCTTCCGGACACATATACAACCCCATTTGCAACAAGTGTTTCACTGAATGTACTAAATGCTTCTTCGGGTACTTTATTTTCGTAGCCATTCTCTTTT